>NW_028258569.1:0-369000 GCF_982586985.1 Callionymus lyra
GCTATTCAGAGCTCCAGCAGAATCTTAGAAAACGTCATTCTCTCAGTCTGAGAACATCAGTTTGAGACAATATTTCAGGTTAAACATAACTTTTGAAAACAGCTTCGAATAAGTGTTTCTCGTGTTTATTTCAGATGCAAATTGATATATATAGCTATATAAACCCTTTATTTGATGTTTGAAAACTGCTATTCAGAGCTCCAGCAGAATCTTAGAAAACGTCATTCTCTCAGTCTGAGAACATCAGTTTGAGACAATATTTCAGGTTAAACATAACTTTTGAAAACAGCTTCGAATAAGTGTTTCTCTTGTTTATTTCAGATGCAAATTGATATATATAGCTATATAAACCCTTTATTTGATGTTTTAAAACTGTTATTCAGAGCTCCAGCAGAATCTTGGAAAACGTCATTCTCTCAGTCTGAGAAGATCAGTTTGAGACAATATTTCAGGTTAAACATAACTTTTGAAAACAGCTTCTAATAAATGTTTCTCTTGTTTATTTCAGATGCAAATTGATATATATAGCTATATAAACCCTTTATTTGATGTTTGAAAACTGCTATTCAGAGCTCCAGCAGAATCTTAGAAAACGTCATTCTCTCAGTCTGAGAACATCAGTTTGAGACAATGTTTCAGGTTAAACATAACTTTTGAAAACAGCTTTGAATAAGTTTTTCTCTTGTTTATTTCAGATGCAAATTGATATATATAGCTATATAAATCCTTTATTTGATGTTTGAAAACTGCTATTCAGAGCTCCAGCAGAATTTTAGAAAACGTCATTCTCTCAGTCTGAGAACATCAGTTTGAGACAATATTTCAGGTTAAACATAACTTTTGAAAACAGCTTCGAATAAGTGTTTCTCTTGTTTATTTCAGATGCAAATTGATATATATAGCTATATAAACCCTTTATTTGATGTTTTAAAACTGTTATTCAGAGCTCCAGCAGAATCTTGGAAAACGTCATTCTCTCAGTCTGAGAAGATCAGTTTGAGACAATATTTCAGGTTAAACATAACTTTTGAAAACAGCTTCGAATAAATGTTTCTCTTGTTTATTTCAGATGCAAATTGATATATATAGCTATATAAACCCTTTATTTGATGTTTGAAAACTGCTATTCAGAGCTCCAGCAGAATCTTAGAAAACGTCATTCTCTCGGTCTGAGAACATCAGTTTGAGACAATATTTCAGGTTAAACATAACTTTTGAAAACAGCTTCGAATAAGTGTTTCTCTTGTTTATTTCAGATGCAAATTGATATATATAGCTATATAAACCCTTTATTTGATGTTTGAAAACTGCTATTCAGAGCTCCAGCAGAATCTTAGAAAACGTCATTCTCTCGGTCTGAGAACATCAGTTTGAGACAATATTTCAGGTTAAACATAACTTTTGAAACCAGCTTCGAATAAGTGTTTCTCTTGTTTATTTCAGATGCAAATTGATATATATAGCTATATAAACCCTTTATTTGATGTTTGAAAACTGTTATTCAGAGCTCCAGCAGCATCTTAGCCCGCGTTCACTACTTCCAAGACTGTGAAAACATTCTGAGACTCGCTCGGACTAGACAACGCAATGCTGTATCTACAAGACCGTTCTGGTGGACCTGTCAATCAAATTCAAAGGAGAAGACATGGTGGTGTTTGGTTTGTGCACCAGGTAGGGTGCTTGGGGGAATTGCATTGTGGGAAAAAAAAGAGAAATGTTGATAAAAAAGAAGAACCACAAGGTGGCGGGATTGGACATCAAATACATCTCAGTCTGAATACATCACATTTAGAGAAGGTCTCACTTAAACATATCCTTTGAAAACAGCTTCGAATAAGTGTTTCTCTTGTTTATTTCAGATGCAAATTGATATATATAGCTATATAAACCCTTTATTTGATGTTTGAAAACTGCTATTCAGAGCTCCAGCAGAATCTTAGAAAACGTCATTCTCTCAGTCTGAGAACATCAGTTTGAGACAATATTTCAGGTTAACCATAACTTTTGAAAACAGCTTCGAATAAGTGTTTCTCTTGTTTATTTCAGATGGAAAATGATATATATAGCTATATAAACCCTTTATTTGATGTTTGAAAACTGCTATTCAGAGCTCCAGCAGAATCTTAGAAAACGTCATTCTCTCAGTCTGAGAACATCAGTTTGAGACAATATTTCAGGTTAAACATAACTTTTGAAAACAGCTTCGAATAAGTGTTTCTCTTGTTTATTTCAGATGCAAATTGATATATATAGCTATATAAACCCTTTATTTGATGTTTTAAAACTGTTATTCAGAGCTCCAGCAGAATCTTAGAAAACGTCATTCTCTCGGTCTGAGAACATCAGTTTGAGACAATATTTCAGGTTAAACATAACTTTTGAAACCAGCTTCGAATAAGTGTTTCTCTTGTTTATTTCAGATGGAAAATGATATATATAGCTATATAAACCCTTTATTTGATGTTTGAAAACTGCTATTCAGAGCTCCAGCAGAATCTTAGAAAACGTCATTCTCTCAGTCTGAGAACATCAGTTTGAGACAATATTTCAGGTTAAACATAACTTTTGAAAACAGCTTCGAATAAGTGTTTCTCTTGTTTATTTCAGATGCAAATTGATATATATAGCTATATAAACCCTTTATTTGATGTTTTAAAACTGTTATTCAGAGCTCCAGCAGAATCTTGGAAAACGTCATTCTCTCAGTCTGAGAAGATCAGTTTGAGACAATATTTCAGGTTAAACATAACTTTTGAAAACAGCTTCGAATAAATGTTTCTCTTGTTTATTTCAGATGCAAATTGATATATATAGCTATATAAACCCTTTATTTGATGTTTGAAAACTGCTATTCAGAGCTCCAGCAGAATCTTAGAAAACGTCATTCTCTCGGTCTGAGAACATCAGTTTGAGACAATATTTCAGGTTAAACATAACTTTTGAAAACAGCTTCGAATAAGTGTTTCTCTTGTTTATTTCAGATGCAAATTGATATATATAGCTATATAAACCCTTTATTTGATGTTTGAAAACTGCTATTCAGAGCTCCAGCAGAATCTTAGAAAACGTCATTCTCTCGGTCTGAGAACATCAGTTTGAGACAATATTTCAGGTTAAACATAACTTTTGAAACCAGCTTCGAATAAGTGTTTCTCTTGTTTATTTCAGATGCAAATTGATATATATAGCTATATAAACCCTTTATTTGATGTTTGAAAACTGTTATTCAGAGCTCCAGCAGCATCTTAGCCCGCGTTCACTACTTCCAAGACTGTGAAAACATTCTGAGACTCGCTCGGACTAGACAACGCAATGCTGTATCTACAAGACCGTTCTGGTGGACCTGTCAATCAAATTCAAAGGAGAAGACATGGTGGTGTTTGGTTTGTGCACCAGGTAGGGTGCTTGGGGGAATTGCATTGTGGAAAAAAAAAGAGAAATGTTGATAAAAAAGAAGAACCACAAGGTGGCGGGATTGGACATCAAATACATCTCAGTCTGAATACATCACATTTAGAGAAGGTCTCACTTAAACATATCCTTTGAAAACAGCTTCGAATAAGTGTTTCTCTTGTTTATTTCAGATGCAAATTGATATATATAGCTATATAAACCCTTTATTTGATGTTTGAAAACTGCTATTCAGAGCTCCAGCAGAATCTTAGAAAACGTCATTCTCTCAGTCTGAGAACATCAGTTTGAGACAATATTTCAGGTTAACCATAACTTTTGAAAACAGCTTCGAATAAGTGTTTCTCTTGTTTATTTCAGATGGAAAATGATATATATAGCTATATAAACCCTTTATTTGATGTTTGAAAACTGCTATTCAGAGCTCCAGCAGAATCTTAGAAAACGTCATTCTCTCAGTCTGAGAACATCAGTTTGAGACAATATTTCAGGTTAAACATAACTTTTGAAAACAGCTTCGAATAAGTGTTTCTCTTGTTTATTTCAGATGCAAATTGATATATATAGCTATATAAACCCTTTATTTGATGTTTGAAAACTGCTATTCAGAGCTCCAGCAGAATCTTAGAAAACGTCATTCTCTCAGTCTGAGAACATCAGTTTGAGACAATATTTCAGGTTAAACATAACTTTTGAAAACAGCTTCGAATAAGTGTTTCTCTTGTTTATTTCAGATGCAAATTGATATATATAGCTATATAAACCCTTTATTTGATGTTTTAAAACTGTTATTCAGAGCTCCAGCAGAATCTTGGAAAACGTCATTCTCTCAGTCTGAGAAGATCAGTTTGAGACAATATTTCAGGTTAAACATAACTTTTGAAAACAGCTTCGAATAAATGTTTCTCTTGTTTATTTCAGATGCAAATTGATATATATAGCTATATAAACCCTTTATTTGATGTTTGAAAACTGCTATTCAGAGCTCCAGCAGAATCTTAGAAAACGTCATTCTCTCAGTCTGAGAACATCAGTTTGAGACAATGTTTCAGGTTAAACATAACTTTTGAAAACAGCTTCGAATAAGTGTTTCTCTTGTTTATTTCAGATGCAAATTGATATATATAGCTATATAAACCCTTTATTTGATGTTTGAAAACTGCTATTCAGAGCTCCAGCAGAATCTTAGAAAACGTCATTCTCTCAGTCTGAGAACATCAGTTTGAGACAATATTTCAGGTTAACCATAACTTTTGAAAACAGCTTCGAATAAGTGTTTCTCTTGTTTATTTCAGATGGAAAATGATATATATAGCTTTATAAACCCTTTATTTGATGTTTGAAAACTGCTATTCAGAGCTCCAGCAGAATCTTGGAAAACGTCATTCTCTAAGTCTCAGAACATCAATTTGAGACAATATTTCAGGTTAAACATAACTTTTGAAAACAGCTTGGAATAAATGTTTCTCTTGTTTATTTCAGATGCAAGTTGATATATATAGCTATATAAACCCTTTATTTGATGTTTGAAAACTGCTATTCAGAGCTCCAGCAGAATCTTAGAAAACGTCATTCTCTCAGTCTGAGAACATCAGTTTGAGACAATATTTCAGGTTAAACATAACTTTTGAAAACAGCTTTGAATAAGTTTTTCTCTTGTTTATTTCAGATGCAAATGGATATATATAGCTATATAAACCCTTTATTTGATGTTTTAAAACTGTTATTCAGAGCTCCAGCAGAATCTTGGAAAACGTCATTCTCTCAGTCTGAGAAGATCAGTTTGAGACAATATTTCAGGTTAAACAAAGCTTTTGAAAACAGCTTCGAATAAATGTTTCTCTTGTTTATTTCAGATGCAAATTGATATATATAGCTATATAAACCCTTTATTTGATGTTTGAAAACTGCTATTCAGAGCTCCAGCAGAATCTTAGAAAACGTCATTCTCTCAGTCTGAGAACATCAGTTTGAGACAATATTTCAGGTTAAACATAACTTTTGAAAACAGCTTCGAATAAATGTTTCTCTTGTTTATTTCAGATGCAAATTGATATATATAGCTATATAAACCCTTTATTTGATGTTTGAAAACTGCTATTCAGAGCTCCAGCAGAATC
This sequence comes from Callionymus lyra, assembly GCF_982586985.1. NCBI lineage: Eukaryota > Metazoa > Chordata > Actinopteri > Syngnathiformes > Callionymidae > Callionymus > Callionymus lyra. Next base: position 5,532 of record NW_028258569.1, read on the forward strand.
TTGGAAAACGTCATTCTCTCAGTCTGAGAACATCAGTTTGAGACAATATTTCAGGTTAAACATAACTTTTGAAAACAGCTTCGAATAAGTGTTTCTCTTGTTTATTTCAGATGCAAATTGATATATATAGCTATATCAACCCTTTATTTGATGTTTGAAAACGGTTATTCAGAGCTCCAGCAGAATCTTGGAAAACGTCATTCTCTCAGTCTGAGAACATCAGTTTGAGACAATGTTTCAGGTTAAACATAACTTTTGAAAACAGCTTCGAATAAGTGTTTCTCTTGTTTATTTCAGATGCAAATTGATATATATAGCTATACAAACCCTTTATTTGATGTTTGAAAACTGCTATTCAGAGCTCCAGCAGAATCTTAGAAAACGTCATTCTCTCAGTCTGAGAACATCAGTTTGAGACAATGTTTCAGGTTAAACATAACTTTTGAAAACAGCTTCGAATAAGTGTTTCTCTTGTTTAGTTCAGATGCAAATTGATATATATAGCTATACAAACCCTTTATTTGATGTTTGAAAACTGCTATTCAGAGCTCCAGCAGAATCTTAGAAAACGTCATTCTCTCAGTCTGAGAACATCAGTTTGAGACAATATTTCAGGTTAAACATAACTTATGAAAACAGCTTTGAATAAGTTTTTTTCTTGTTTATTTCAGATGCAAATTGATATATATAGCTATATAAACCCTTTATTTGATGTTTTAAAATTGTTATTCAGAGCTCCAGCAGAATCTTGGAAAACGTCATTCTCTCAGTCTGAGAAGATCAGTTTGAGACAATATTTCAGGTTAAACATAACTTTTGAAAACAGCTTCGAATAAATGTTTCTCTTGTTTATTTCAGATGCAAATTGATATATATAGCTATATAAACCCTTTATTTGATGTTTGAAAACTGCTATTCAGAGCTCCAGCAGAATCTTAGAAAACGTCATTCTCTCAGTCTGAGAACATCAGTTTGAGACAATGTTTCAGGTTAAACATAACTTTTGAAAACAGCTTCGAATAAGTGTTTCTCTTGTTTATTTCAGATGCAAATTGATATATATAGCTATATAAACCCTTTATTTGATGTTTGAAAACTGCTATTCAGAGCTCCAGCAGAATCTTAGAAAACGTCATTCTCTCAGTCTGAGAACATCAGTTTGAGACAATATTTCAGGTTAAACATAACTTTTGAAAACAGCTTCAAATAAGTGTTTCTCTTGTTTATTTCAGATGCAAATTGTTATATATAGCTATATAAACCCTTTATTTGATGTTTGAAAACTGCTATTCAGAGCTCCAGCAGAATCTTAGAAAACGTCATTCTCTCGGTCTGAGAACATCAGTTTGAGACAATATTTCAGGTTAAACATAACTTTTGAAAACAGCTTCGAATAAGTGTTTCTCTTGTTTATTTCTGATGCAAATTGATATATATAGCTATATAAACCCTTTATTTGATGTTTGAAAACTGCTATTCAGAGCTCCAGCAGAATCTTAGAAAACGTCATTCTCTCGGTCTGAGAACATCAGTTTGAGACAATATTTCAGGTTAAACATAACTTTTGAAACCAGCTTCGAATAAGTGTTTCTCTTGTTTATTTCAGATGCAAATTGATATATATAGCTATATAAGCCCTTTATTTGATGTTTGAAAACTGCTATTCAGAGCTTCAGCAGAATCTTGGAAAACGTCATTCTCTCAGCCTGTGAAGATCAGTTTGAGACAATATTTCAGGTTAAACATAACTTTTGAAAACAGCTTCGAATAAATGTTTCTCTTGTTTATTTCAGATGCAAATTGTTATATATAGCTATATAAACCCTTTATTTGATGTTTGAAAACTGCTATTCAGAGCTCCAGCAGAATCTTAGAAAACGTCATTCTCTCAGTCTGAGAACATCAGTTTGAGACAATATTTCAGGTTAAACATAACTTTTGAAAACAGCTTCGAATAAGTGTTTCTCTTGTTTATTTCAGATGCAAATTGATATATATAGCTATATAAACCCTTTATTTGATGTTTTAAAACTGTTATTCAGAGCTCCAGCAGAATCTTGGAAAACGTCATTCTCTCAGTCTGAGAAGATCAGTTTGAGACAATATTTCAGGTTAAACATAACTTTTGAAAACAGCTTCTAATAAATGTTTCTCTTGTTTATTTCAGATGCAAATTGATATATATAGCTATATAAACCCTTTATTTGATGTTTGAAAACTGCTATTCAGAGCTCCAGCAGAATCTTAGAAAACGTCATTCTCTCAGTCTGAGAACATCAGTTTGAGACAATATTTCAGGTTAAACATAACTTTTGAAAACAGCTTCGAATAAGTGTTTCTCTTGTTTATTTCAGATGCAAATTGATATATATAGCTATATAAACCCTTTATTTGATGTTTTAAAACTGTTATTCAGAGCTCCAGCAGAATCTTGGAAAACGTCATTCTCTCAGTCTGAGAAGATCAGTTTGAGACAATATTTCAGGTTAAACATAACTTTTGAAAACAGCTTCTAATAAATGTTTCTCTTGTTTATTTCAGATGCAAATTGATATATATAGCTATATAAACCCTTTATTTGATGTTTGAAAACTGCTATTCAGAGCTCCAGCAGAATCTTAGAAAACGTCATTCTCTCAGTCTGAGAACATCAGTTTGAGACAATATTTCAGGTTAAACATAACTTTTGAAAACAGCTTCGAATAAGTGTTTCTCTTGTTTATTTCAGATGCAAATTGATATATATAGCTATATAAACCCTTTATTTGATGTTTTAAAACTGTTATTCAGAGCTCCAGCAGAATCTTGGAAAACGTCATTCTCTCAGTCTGAGAAGATCAGTTTGAGACAATATTTCAGGTTAAACATAACTTTTGAAAACAGCTTCATATAAATGTTTCTCTTGTTTATTTCAGATGCAAATTGATATATATAGCTATATAAACCCTTTATTTGATGTTTGAAAACTGCTATTCAGAGCTCCAGCAGAATCTTAGAAAACGTCATTCTCTCAGTCTGAGAACATCAGTTTGAGACAATGTTTCAGGTTAAACATAACTTTTGAAAACAGCTTCGAATAAGTGTTTCTCTTGTTTATTTCAGATGCAAATTGATATATATAGCTATATAAACCCTTTATTTGATGTTTGAAAACTGCTATTCAGAGCTCCAGCAGAATCTTAGAAAACGTCATTCTCTCAGTCTGAGAACATCAGTTTGAGACAATATTTCAGGTTAAACATAACTTTTGAAAACAGCTTCGAATAAGTGTTTCTCTTGTTTATTTCAGATGCAAATTGATATATATAGCTATATAAACCCTTTATTTGATGTTTTAAAACTGTTATTCAGAGCTCCAGCAGAATCTTGGAAAACGTCATTCTCTCAGTCTGAGAAGATCAGTTTGAGACAATATTTCAGGTTAAACATAACTTTTGAAAACAGCTTCGAATAAATGTTTCTCTTGTTTATTTCAGATGCAAATTGATATATATAGCTATACAAACCCTTTATTTGATGTTTGAAAACTGCTATTCAGAGTTCCAGCAGAATCTTAGAAAACGTCATTCTCTCAGTCTGAGAACATCAGTTTGAGACAATGTTTCAGGTTAAACATAACTTTTGAAAACAGCTTCGAATAAGTGTTTCTCTTGTTTAGTTCAGATGCAAATTGATATATATAGCTATATAAACCCTTTATTTGATGTTTGAAAACTGCTATTCAGAGCTCCAGCAGAATCTTAGAAAACGTCATTCTCTCAGTCTGAGAACATCAGTTTGAGACAATATTTCAGGTTAAACATAACTTTTGAAAACAGCTTCGAATAAGTGTTTCTCTTGTTTATTTCAGATGCAAATTGATATATATAGCTATATAAACCCTTTATTTGATGTTTGAAAACTGCTATTCAGAGCTCCAGCAGAATCTTAGAAAACGTCATTCTCTCAGTCTGAGAACATCAGTTTGAGACAATATTTCAGGTTAAACATAACTTTTGAAAACAGCTTCGAATAAGTGTTTCTCTTGTTTATTTCAGATGCAAATTGATATATATAGCTATATAAACCCTTTATTTGATGTTTGAAAACTGCTATTCAGAGCTCCAGCAGAATCTTAGAAAACGTCATTCTCTCAGTCTGAGAACATCAGTTTGAGACAATATTTCAGGTTAAACATAACTTTTGAAAACAGCTTCGAATAAGTGTTTCTCTTGTTTATTTCAGATGCAAATTGATATATATAGCTATATAAACCCTTTATTTGATGTTTTAAAACTGTTATTCAGAGCTCCAGCAGAATCTTGGAAAACGTCATTCTCTCAGTCTGAGAAGATCAGTTTGAGACAATATTTCAGGTTAAACATAACTTTTGAAAACAGCTTCGAATAAATGTTTCTCTTGTTTATTTCAGATGCAAATTGATATATATAGCTATATAAACCCTTTATTTGATGTTTGAAAACTGCTATTCAGAGCTCCAGCAGAATCTTAGAAAACGTCATTCTCTCAGTCTGAGAACATCAGTTTGAGACAATATTTCAGGTTAAACATAACTTTTGAAAACAGCTTCGAATAAGTGTTTCTCTTGTTTATTTCAGATGCAAATTGATATATATAGCTATATAAACCCTTTATTTGATGTTTGAAAACTGCTATTCAGAGCTCCAGCAGAATCTTAGAAAACGTCATTCTCTCAGTCTGAGAACATCAGTTTGAGACAATATTTCAGGTTAAACATAACTTTTGAAAACAGCTTCGAATAAGTGTTTCTCTTGTTTATTTCAGATGCAAATTGATATATATAGCTATATAAACCCTTTATTTGATGTTTTAAAACTGTTATTCAGAGCTCCAGCAGAATCTTGGAAAACGTCATTCTCTCAGTCTGAGAAGATCAGTTTGAGACAATATTTCAGGTTAAACATAAATTTTGAAAACAGCTTCGAATAAATGTTTCTCTTGTTTATTTCAGATGCAAATTGATATATATAGCTATATAAACCCTTTATTTGATGTTTGAAAACTGCTATTCAGAGCTCCAGCAGAATCTTAGAAAACGTCATTCTCTCAGTCTGAGAACATCAGTTTGAGACAATGTTTCAGGTTAAACATAACTTTTGAAAACAGCTTTGAATAAGTTTTTCTCTTGTTTATTTCAGATGCAAATTGATATATATAGCTATATAAATCCTTTATTTGATGTTTGAAAACTACTATTCAGAGCTTCAGCAGAATCTTGGAAAACGTCATTCTCTCAGCCTGTGAAGATCAGTTTGAGACAATATTTCAGGTTAAACATAACTTTTGAAAACAGCTTCGAATAAATGTTTCTCTTGTTTATTTCAGATGCAAATTGTTATATATAGCTATATAAACCCTTTATTTGATGTTTGAAAACTGCTATTCAGAGCTCCAGCAGAATCTTAGAAAACGTCATTCTCTCGGTCTGAGAACATCAGTTTGAGACAATATTTCAGGTTAAACATAACTTTTGAAAACAGCTTCGAATAAGTGTTTCTCTTGTTTATTTCTGATGCAAATTGATATATATAGCTATATAAACCCTTTATTTGATGTTTGAAAACTGCTATTCAGAGCTCCAGCAGAATCTTAGAAAACGTCATTCTCTCGGTCTGAGAACATCAGTTTGAGACAATATTTCAGGTTAAACATAACTTTTGAAACCAGCTTCGAATAAGTGTTTCTCTTGTTTATTTCAGATGCAAATTGATATATATAGCTATATAAGCCCTTTATTTGATGTTTGAAAACTGCTATTCAGAGCTTCAGCAGAATCTTGGAAAACGTCATTCTCTCAGCCTGTGAAGATCAGTTTGAGACAATATTTCAGGTTAAACATAACTTTTGAAAACAGCTTCGAATAAATGTTTCTCTTGTTTATTTCAGATGCAAATTGTTATATATAGCTATATAAACCCTTTATTTGATGTTTGAAAACTGCTATTCAGAGCTCCAGCAGAATCTTAGAAAACGTCATTCTCTCAGTCTGAGAACATCAGTTTGAGACAATATTTCAGGTTAAACATAACTTTTGAAAACAGCTTTGAATAAGTGTTTCTCTTGTTTATTTCAGATGCAAATTGATATATATAGCTATATAAACCCTTTATTTGATGTTTTAAAACTGTTATTCAGAGCTCCAGCAGAATCTTGGAAAACGTCATTCTCTCAGTCTGAGAAGATCAGTTTGAGACAATGTTTCAGGTTAAACATAACTTTTGAAAACAGCTTCGAATAAATGTTTCTCTTGTTTATTTCAGATGCAAATTGATATATATAGCTATATAAACCCTTTATTTGATGTTTGAAAACTGCTATTCAGAGCTCCAGCAGAATCTTAGAAAACGTCATTCTCTCAGTCTGAGAACATCAGTTTGAGACAATATTTCAGGTTAAACATAACTTATGAAAACAGCTTCGAATAAGTGTTTCTCTTGTTTATTTCAGATGCAAATTGATATATATAGCTATATAAACCCTTTATTTGATGTTTGAAAACTGCTATTCAGAGCTCCAGCAGAATCTTAGAAAACGTCATTCTCTCAGTCTGAGAACATCAGTTTGAGACAATATTTCAGGTTAAACATAACTTTTGAAAACAGCTTCGAATAAATGTTTCTCTTGTTTATTTCAGATGCAAATTGATATATATAGCTATATAAACCCTTTATTTGATGTTTGAAAACTGCTATTCAGAGCTCCAGCAGAATCTTAGAAAACGTCATTCTCTCAGTCTGAGAACATCAGTTTGAGACAATATTTCAGGTTAAACATAACTTTTGAAAACAGCTTCGAATAAGTGTTTCTCTTGTTTATTTCAGATGCAAATTGATATATATAGCTATATAAACCCTTTATTTGATGTTTTAAAACTGTTATTCAGAGCTCCAGCAGAATCTTGGAAAACGTCATTCTCTCAGTCTGAGAAGATCAGTTTGAGACAATATTTCAGGTTAAACATAACTTTTGAAAACAGCTTCGAATAAATGTTTCTCTTGTTTATTTCAGATGCAAATTGATATATATAGCTATATAAACCCTTTATTTGATGTTTGAAAACTGCTATTCAGAGCTCCAGCAGAATCTTAGAAAACGTCATTCTCTCAGTCTGAGAACATCAGTTTGAGACAATATTTCAGGTTAAACATAACTTTTGAAAACAGCTTCGAATAAGTGTTTCTCTTGTTTATTTCAGATGCAAATTGATATATATAGCTATATAAACCCTTTATTTGATGTTTGAAAACTGCTATTCAGAGCTCCAGCAGAATCTTAGAAAACGTCATTCTCTCAGTCTGAGAACATCAGTTTGAGACAATATTTCAGGTTAAACATAACTTTTGAAAACAGCTTCGAATAAGTGTTTCTCTTGTTTATTTCAGATGCAAATTGATATATATAGCTATATAAACCCTTTATTTGATGTTTTAAAATTGTTATTCAGAGCTCCAGCAGAATCTTGGAAAACGTCATTCTCTCAGTCTGAGAACATCAGTTTGAGACAATATTTCAGGTTAAACATAACTTTTGAAAACAGCTTCGAATAAGTGTTTCTCTTGTTTATTTCAGATGCAAATTGATATATATAGCTATATAAACCCTTTATTTGATGTTTTAAAACTGTTATTCAGAGCTCCAGCAGAATCTTGGAAAACGTCATTCTCTCAGTCTGAGAAGATCAGTTTGAGACAATGTTTCAGGTTAAACATAACTTTTGAAAACAGCTTCTAATAAATGTTTCTCTTGTTTATTTCAGATGCAAATTGATATATATAGCTATATAAACCCTTTATTTGATGTTTGAAAACTGCTATTCAGAGCTCCAGCAGAATCTTAGAAAACGTCATTCTCTCAGTCTGAGAACATCAGTTTGAGACAATATTTCAGGTTAAACATAACTTTTGAAAACAGCTTCGAATAAGTGTTTCTCTTGTTTATTTCAGATGCAAATTGATATATATAGCTATATAAACCCTTTATTTGATGTTTTAAAACTGTTATTCAGAGCTCCAGCAGAATCTTGGAAAACGTCATTCTCTCAGTCTGAGAAGATCAGTTTGAGACAATATTTCAGGTTAAACATAACTTTTGAAAACAGCTTCGAATAAATGTTTCTCTTGTTTATTTCAGATGCAAATTGATATATATAGCTATATAAACCCTTTATTTGATGTTTGAAAACTGCTATTCAGACCTCCAGCAGAATCTTAGAAAACGTCATTCTCTCAGTCTGAGAACATCAGTTTGAGACAATGTTTCAGGTTAAACATAACTTTTGAAAACAGCTTCGAATAAGTGTTTCTCTTGTTTATTTCAGATGCAAATTGATATATATAGCTATATAAACCCTTTATTTGATGTTTGAAAACTGCTATTCAGAGCTCCAGCAGAATCTTGGAAAACGTCATTCTCTCAGTCTGAGAACATCAGTTTGAGACAATATTTCAGGTTAAACATAACTTTTGAAAACAGCTTCGAATAAGTGTTTCTCTTGTTTATTTCAGATGCAAATTGATATATATAGCTATATAAACCCTTTATTTGATGTTTCAAAACTGTTATTCAGAGCTCCAGCAGAATCTTGGAAAACGTCATTCTCTCAGTCTGAGAAGATCAGTTTGAGACAATATTTCAGGTTAAACATAACTTTTGAAAACAGCTTCGAATAAATGTTTCTCTTGTTTATTTCAGATGCAAATTGATATATATAGCTATACAAACCCTTTATTTGATGTTTGAAAACTGCTATTCAGAGCTCCAGCAGAATCTTAGAAAACGTCATTCTCTCAGTCTGAGAACATCAGTTTGAGACAATGTTTCAGGTTAAACATAACTTTTGAAAACAGCTTCGAATAAGTGTTTCTCTTGTTTAGTTCAGATGCAAATTGATATATATAGCTATACAAACCCTTTATTTGATGTTTGAAAACTGCTATTCAGAGCTCCAGCAGAATCTTAGAAAACGTCATTCTCTCAGTCTGAGAACATCAGTTTGAGACAATATTTCAGGTTAAACATAACTTTTGAAAACAGCTTCGAATAAGTGTTTCTCTTGTTTATTTCAGATGCAAATTGATATATATAGCTATATAAACCCTTTATTTGATGTTTGAAAACTGCTATTCAGAGCTCCAGCAGAATCTTAGAAAACGTCATTCTCTCAGTCTGAGAACATCAGTTTGAGACAATATTTCAGGTTAAACATAACTTTTGAAAACAGCTTCGAATAAGTGTTTCTCTTGTTTATTTCAGATGCAAATTGATATATATAGCTATATAAACCCTTTATTTGATGTTTTAAAACTGTTATTCAGAGCTCCAGCAGAATCTTGGAAAACGTCATTCTCTCAGTCTGAGAAGATCAGTTTGAGACAATATTTCAGGTTAAACATAACTTTTGAAAACAGCTTCGAATAAATGTTTCTCTTGTTTATTTCAGATGCAAATTGATATATATAGCTATATAAACCCTTTATTTGATGTTTGAAAACTGCTATTCAGAGCTCCAGCAGAATCTTAGAAAACGTCATTCTCTCAGTCTGAGAACATCAGTTTGAGACAATGTTTCAGGTTAAACATAACTTTTGAAAACAGCTTCGAATAAGTGTTTCTCTTGTTTATTTCAGATGCAAATTGATATATATAGCTATATAAACCCTTTATTTGATGTTTGAAAACTGCTATTCAGAGCTCCAGCAGAATCTTAGAAAACGTCATTCTCTCAGTCTGAGAACATCAGTTTGAGACAATATTTCAGGTTAAACATAACTTTTGAAAACAGCTTCGAATAAGTGTTTCTCTTGTTTATTTCAGATGCAAATTGATATATATAGCTATATAAACCCTTTATTTGATGTTTTAAAACTGTTATTCAGAGCTCCAGCAGAATCTTGGAAAACGTCATTCTCTCAGTCTGAGAAGATCAGTTTGAGACAATATTTCAGGTTAAACATAACTTTTGAAAACAGCTTCGAATAAATGTTTCTCTTGTTTATTTCAGATGCAAATTGATATATATAGCTATACAAACCCTTTATTTGATGTTTGAAAACTGCTATTCAGAGCTCCAGCAGAATCTTAGAAAACGTCATTCTCTCAGTCTGAGAACATCAGTTTGAGACAATGTTTCAGGTTAAACATAACTTTTGAAAACAGCTTCGAATAAGTGTTTCTCTTGTTTAGTTCAGATGCAAATTGATATATATAGCTATACAAACCCTTTATTTGATGTTTGAAAACTGCTATTCAGAGCTCCAGCAGAATCTTAGAAAACGTCATTCTCTCAGTCTGAGAACATCAGTTTGAGACAATATTTCAGGTTAAACATAACTTATGAAAACAGCTTTGAATAAGTTTTTTTCTTGTTTATTTCAGATGCAAATTGATATATATAGCTATATAAACCCTTTATTTGATGTTTTAAAATTGTTATTCAGAGCTCCAGCAGAATCTTGGAAAACGTCATTCTCTCAGTCTGAGAAGATCAGTTTGAGACAATATTTCAGGTTAAACATAACTTTTGAAAACAGCTTCGAATAAATGTTTCTCTTGTTTATTTCAGATGCAAATTGATATATATAGCTATATAAACCCTTTATTTGATGTTTGAAAACTGCTATTCAGAGCTCCAGCAGAATCTTAGAAAACGTCATTCTCTCAGTCTGAGAACATCAGTTTGAGACAATGTTTCAGGTTAAACATAACTTTTGAAAACAGCTTCGAATAAGTGTTTCTCTTGTTTATTTCAGATGCAAATTGATATATATAGCTATATAAACCCTTTATTTGATGTTTGAAAACTGCTATTCAGAGCTCCAGCAGAATCTTAGAAAACGTCATTCTCTCAGTCTGAGAACATCAGTTTGAGACAATATTTCAGGTTAAACATAACTTTTGAAAACAGCTTCGAATAAATGTTTCTCTTGTTTATTTCAGATGCAAATTGATATATATAGCTATATAAACCCTTTATTTGATGTTTGAAAACTGCTATTCAGAGCTCCAGCAGAATCTTAGAAAACGTCATTCTCTCAGTCTGAGAACATCAGTTTGAGACAATATTTCAGGTTAAACATAACTTTTGAAAACAGCTTCGAATAAGTGTTTCTCTTGTTTATTTCAGATGCAAATTGATATATATAGCTATATAAACCCTTTATTTGATGTTTTAAAACTGTTATTCAGAGCTCCAGCAGAATCTTGGAAAACGTCATTCTCTCAGTCTGAGAAGATCAGTTTGAGACAATATTTCAGGTTAAACATAACTTTTGAAAACAGCTTCGAATAAATGTTTCTCTTGTTTATTTCAGATGCAAATTGATATATATAGCTATATAAACCCTTTATTTGATGTTTGAAAACTGCTATTCAGAGCTCCAGCAGAATCTTAGAAAACGTCATTCTCTCAGTCTGAGAACATCAGTTTGAGACAATATTTCAGGTTAAACATAACTTTTGAAAACAGCTTCGAATAAGTGTTTCTCTTGTTTATTTCAGATGCAAATTGATATATATAGCTATATAAACCCTTTATTTGATGTTTGAAAACTGCTATTCAGAGCTCCAGCAGAATCTTAGAAAACGTCATTCTCTCAGTCTGAGAACATCAGTTTGAGACAATATTTCAGGTTAAACATAACTTTTGAAAACAGCTTCGAATAAGTGTTTCTCTTGTTTATTTCAGATGCAAATTGATATATATAGCTATATAAACCCTTTATTTGATGTTTTAAAACTGTTATTCAGAGCTCCAGCAGAATCTTGGAAAACGTCATTCTCTCAGTCTGAGAAGATCAGTTTGAGACAATATTTCAGGTTAAACATAACTTTTGAAAACAGCTTCGAATAAATGTTTCTCTTGTTTATTTCAGATGCAAATTGATATATATAGCTATATAAACCCTTTATTTGATGTTTGAAAACTGCTATTCAGAGCTCCAGCAGAATCTTAGAAAACGTCATTCTCTCAGTCTGAGAACATCAGTTTGAGACAATGTTTCAGGTTAAACATAACTTTTGAAAACAGCTTTGAATAAGTTTTTCTCTTGTTTATTTCAGATGCAAATTGATATATATAGCTATATAAATCCTTTATTTGATGTTTGAAAACTACTATTCAGAGCTTCAGCAGAATCTTGGAAAACGTCATTCTCTCAGCCTGTGAAGATCAGTTTGAGACAATATTTCAGGTTAAACATAACTTTTGAAAACAGCTTCGAATAAATGTTTCTCTTGTTTATTTCAGATGCAAATTGTTATATATAGCTATATAAACCCTTTATTTGATGTTTGAAAACTGCTATTCAGAGCTCCAGCAGAATCTTAGAAAACGTCATTCTCTCGGTCTGAGAACATCAGTTTGAGACAATATTTCAGGTTAAACATAACTTTTGAAAACAGCTTCGAATAAGTGTTTCTCTTGTTTATTTCTGATGCAAATTGATATATATAGCTATATAAACCCTTTATTTGATGTTTGAAAACTGCTATTCAGAGCTCCAGCAGAATCTTAGAAAACGTCATTCTCTCGGTCTGAGAACATCAGTTTGAGACAATATTTCAGGTTAAACATAACTTTTGAAACCAGCTTCGAATAAGTGTTTCTCTTGTTTATTTCAGATGCAAATTGATATATATAGCTATATAAGCCCTTTATTTGATGTTTGAAAACTGCTATTCAGAGCTTCAGCAGAATCTTGGAAAACGTCATTCTCTCAGCCTGTGAAGATCAGTTTGAGACAATATTTCAGGTTAAACATAACTTTTGAAAACAGCTTCGAATAAATGTTTCTCTTGTTTATTTCAGATGCAAATTGTTATATATAGCTATATAAACCCTTTATTTGATGTTTGAAAACTGCTATTCAGAGCTCCAGCAGAATCTTAGAAAACGTCATTCTCTCAGTCTGAGAACATCAGTTTGAGACAATATTTCAGGTTAAACATAACTTTTGAAAACAGCTTCGAATAAGTGTTTCTCTTGTTTATTTCAGATGCAAATTGATATATATAGCTATATAAACCCTTTATTTGATGTTTTAAAACTGTTATTCAGAGCTCCAGCAGAATCTTGGAAAACGTCATTCTCTCAGTCTGAGAAGATCAGTTTGAGACAATGTTTCAGGTTAAACATAACTTTTGAAAACAGCTTCTAATAAATGTTTCTCTTGTTTATTTCAGATGCAAATTGATATATATAGCTATATAAACCCTTTATTTGATGTTTGAAAACTGCTATTCAGAGCTCCAGCAGAATCTTAGAAAACGTCATTCTCTCAGTCTGAGAACATCAGTTTGAGACAATATTTCAGGTTAAACATAACTTTTGAAAACAGCTTCGAATAAGTGTTTCTCTTGTTTATTTCAGATGCAAATTGATATATATAGCTATATAAACCCTTTATTTGATGTTTTAAAACTGTTATTCAGAGCTCCAGCAGAATCTTGGAAAACGTCATTCTCTCAGTCTGAGAAGATCAGTTTGAGACAATATTTCAGGTTAAACATAACTTTTGAAAACAGCTTCGAATAAGTGTTTCTCTTGTTTATTTCAGATGCAAATTGATATATATAGCTATATAAACCCTTTATTTGATGTTTTAAAACTGTTATTCAGAGCTCCAGCAGAATCTTGGAAAACGTCATTCTCTCAGTCTGAGAAGATCAGTTTGAGACAATATTTCAGGTTAAACATAACTTTTGAAAACAGCTTCGAATAAGTGTTTCTCTTGTTTATTTCAGATGCAAATTGATATATATAGCTATATAAACCCTTTATTTGATGTTTGAAAACTGCTATTCAGAGCTCCAGCAGAATCTTAGAAAACGTCATTCTCTCAGTCTGAGAACATCAGTTTGAGACAATATTTCAGGTTAAACATAACTTTTGAAAACAGCTTCGAATAAATGTTTCTCTTGTTTATTTCAGATGCAAATTGATATATATAGCTATATAAACCCTTTATTTGATGTTTGAAAACTGCTATTCAGAGCTCCAGCAGAATCTTAGAAAACGTCATTCTCTCAGCCTGTGAAGATCAGTTTGAGACAATATTTCAGGTTAAACATAACTTTTGAAAACAGCTTCGAATAAATGTTTCTCTTGTTTATTTCAGATGCAAATTGTTATATATAGCTATATAAACCCTTTATTTGATGTTTGAAAACTGCTATTCAGAGCTCCAGCAGAATCTTAGAAAACGTCATTCTCTCGGTCTGAGAACATCAGTTTGAGACAATATTTCAGGTTAAACATAACTTTTGAAAACAGCTTCGAATAAGTGTTTCTCTTGTTTATTTCTGATGCAAATTGATATATATAGCTATATAAACCCTTTATTTGATGTTTGAAAACTGCTATTCAGAGCTCCAGCAGAATCTTAGAAAACGTCATTCTCTCGGTCTGAGAACATCAGTTTGAGACAATATTTCAGGTTAAACATAACTTTTGAAACCAGCTTCGAATAAGTGTTTCTCTTGTTTATTTCAGATGCAAATTGATATATATAGCTATATAAGCCCTTTATTTGATGTTTGAAAACTGCTATTCAGAGCTTCAGCAGAATCTTGGAAAACGTCATTCTCTCAGCCTGTGAAGATCAGTTTGAGACAATATTTCAGGTTAAACATAACTTTTGAAAACAGCTTCGAATAAATGTTTCTCTTGTTTATTTCAGATGCAAATTGTTATATATAGCTATATAAACCCTTTATTTGATGTTTGAAAACTGCTATTCAGAGCTCCAGCAGAATCTTAGAAAACGTCATTCTCTCAGTCTGAGAACATCAGTTTGAGACAATATTTCAGGTTAAACATAACTTTTGAAAACAGCTTCGAATAAGTGTTTCTCTTGTTTATTTCAGATGCAAATTGATATATATAGCTATATAAACCCTTTATTTGATGTTTTAAAACTGTTATTCAGAGCTCCAGCAGAATCTTGGAAAACGTCATTCTCTCAGTCTGAGAAGATCAGTTTGAGACAATGTTTCAGGTTAAACATAACTTTTGAAAACAGCTTCTAATAAATGTTTCTCTTGTTTATTTCAGATGCAAATTGATATATATAGCTATATAAACCCTTTATTTGATGTTTGAAAACTGCTATTCAGAGCTCCAGCAGAATCTTAGAAAACGTCATTCTCTCAGTCTGAGAACATCAGTTTGAGACAATATTTCAGGTTAAACATAACTTTTGAAAACAGCTTCGAATAAGTGTTTCTCTTGTTTATTTCAGATGCAAATTGATATATATAGCTATATAAACCCTTTATTTGATGTTTTAAAACTGTTATTCAGAGCTCCAGCAGAATCTTGGAAAACGTCATTCTCTCAGTCTGAGAAGATCAGTTTGAGACAATATTTCAGGTTAAACATAACTTTTGAAAACAGCTTCGAATAAGTGTTTCTCTTGTTTATTTCAGATGCAAATTGATATATATAGCTATATAAACCCTTTATTTGATGTTTTAAAACTGTTATTCAGAGCTCCAGCAGAATCTTGGAAAACGTCATTCTCTCAGTCTGAGAAGATCAGTTTGAGACAATATTTCAGGTTAAACATAACTTTTGAAAACAGCTTCGAATAAGTGTTTCTCTTGTTTATTTCAGATGCAAATTGATATATATAGCTATATAAACCCTTTATTTGATGTTTGAAGCTGCTATTCAGAGCTCCAGCAGAATCTTAGAAAACGTCATTCTCTCATTCTGAGAACATCAGTTTGAGACAATATTTCAGGTTAAACATAACTTTTGAAAACAGCTTCGAATAAATGTTTCTCTTGTTTATTTCAGATGCAAATTGATATATATAGCTATATAAACCCTTTATTTGATGTTTGAAAACTGCTATTCAGAGCTCCAGCAGAATCTTAGAAAACGTCATTCTCTCAGTCTGAGAACATCAGTTTGAGACAATATTTCAGGTTAAACATAACTTTTGAAAACAGCTTCGAATAAGTGTTTCTCTTGTTTATTTCAGATGCAAATTGATATATATAGCTATATAAACCCTTTATTTGATGTTTTAAAACTGTTATTCAGAGCTCCAGCAGAATCTTGGAAAACGTCATTCTCTCAGTCTGAGAAGATCAGTTTGAGACAATATTTCAGGTTAAACATAACTTTTGAAAACAGCTTCGAATAAATGTTTCTCTTGTTTATTTCAGATGCAAATTGATATATATAGCTATATAAACCCTTTATTTGATGTTTGAAAACTGCTATTCAGAGCTCCAGCAGAATCTTAGAAAACGTCATTCTCTCAGTCTGAGAACATCAGTTTGAGACAATATTTCAGGTTAAACATAACTTTTGAAAACAGCTTCGAATAAGTGTTTCTCTTGTTTATTTCAGATGCAAATTGATATATATAGCTATATAAACCCTTTATTTGATGTTTGAAAACTGCTATTCAGAGCTCCAGCAGAATCTTAGAAAACGTCATTCTCTCAGTCTGAGAACATCAGTTTGAGACAATATTTCAGGTTAAACATAACTTTTGAAAACAGCTTCGAATAAGTGTTTCTCTTGTTTATTTCAGATGCAAATTGATATATATAGCTATATAAACCCTTTATTTGATGTTTTAAAACTGTTATTCAGAGCTCCAGCAGAATCTTGGAAAACGTCATTCTCTCAGTCTGAGAAGATCAGTTTGAGACAATATTTCAGGTTAAACATAACTTTTGAAAACAGCTTCGAATAAATGTTTCTCTTGTTTATTTCAGATGCAAATTGATATATATAGCTATATAAACCCTTTATTTGATGTTTGAAAACTGCTATTCAGAGCTCCAGCAGAATCTTAGAAAACGTCATTCTCTCAGTCTGAGAACATCAGTTTGAGACAATGTTTCAGGTTAAACATAACTTTTGAAAACAGCTTTGAATAAGTTTTTCTCTTGTTTATTTCAGATGCAAATTGATATATATAGCTATATAAATCCTTTATTTGATGTTTGAAAACTACTATTCAGAGCTTCAGCAGAATCTTGGAAAACGTCATTCTCTCAGCCTGTGAAGATCAGTTTGAGACAATATTTCAGGTTAAACATAACTTTTGAAAACAGCTTCGAATAAATGTTTCTCTTGTTTATTTCAGATGCAAATTGTTATATATAGCTATATAAACCCTTTATTTGATGTTTGAAAACTGCTATTCAGAGCTCCAGCAGAATCTTAGAAAACGTCATTCTCTCGGTCTGAGAACATCAGTTTGAGACAATATTTCAGGTTAAACATAACTTTTGAAAACAGCTTCGAATAAGTGTTTCTCTTGTTTATTTCTGATGCAAATTGATATATATAGCTATATAAACCCTTTATTTGATGTTTGAAAACTGCTATTCAGAGCTCCAGCAGAATCTTAGAAAACGTCATTCTCTCGGTCTGAGAACATCAGTTTGAGACAATATTTCAGGTTAAACATAACTTTTGAAACCAGCTTCGAATAAGTGTTTCTCTTGTTTATTTCAGATGCAAATTGATATATATAGCTATATAAGCCCTTTATTTGATGTTTGAAAACTGCTATTCAGAGCTTCAGCAGAATCTTGGAAAACGTCATTCTCTCAGCCTGTGAAGATCAGTTTGAGACAATATTTCAGGTTAAACATAACTTTTGAAAACAGCTTCGAATAAATGTTTCTCTTGTTTATTTCAGATGCAAATTGTTATATATAGCTATATAAACCCTTTATTTGATGTTTGAAAACTGCTATTCAGAGCTCCAGCAGAATCTTAGAAAACGTCATTCTCTCAGTCTGAGAACATCAGTTTGAGACAATATTTCAGGTTAAACATAACTTTTGAAAACAGCTTCGAATAAGTGTTTCTCTTGTTTATTTCAGATGCAAATTGATATATATAGCTATATAAACCCTTTATTTGATGTTTTAAAACTGTTATTCAGAGCTCCAGCAGAATCTTGGAAAACGTCATTCTCTCAGTCTGAGAAGATCAGTTTGAGACAATGTTTCAGGTTAAACATAACTTTTGAAAACAGCTTCTAATAAATGTTTCTCTTGTTTATTTCAGATGCAAATTGATATATATAGCTATATAAACCCTTTATTTGATGTTTGAAAACTGCTATTCAGAGCTCCAGCAGAATCTTAGAAAACGTCATTCTCTCAGTCTGAGAACATCAGTTTGAGACAATATTTCAGGTTAAACATAACTTTTGAAAACAGCTTCGAATAAGTGTTTCTCTTGTTTATTTCAGATGCAAATTGATATATATAGCTATATAAACCCTTTATTTGATGTTTTAAAACTGTTATTCAGAGCTCCAGCAGAATCTTGGAAAACGTCATTCTCTCAGTCTGAGAAGATCAGTTTGAGACAATATTTCAGGTTAAACATAACTTTTGAAAACAGCTTCGAATAAATGTTTCTCTTGTTTATTTCAGATGCAAATTGATATATATAGCTATATAAACCCTTTATTTGATGTTTGAAAACTGCTATTCAGACCTCCAGCAGAATCTTAGAAAACGTCATTCTCTCAGTCTGAGAACATCAGTTTGAGACAATGTTTCAGGTTAAACATAACTTTTGAAAACAGCTTCGAATAAGTGTTTCTCTTGTTTATTTCAGATGCAAATTGATATATATAGCTATATAAACCCTTTATTTGATGTTTGAAAACTGCTATTCAGAGCTCCAGCAGAATCTTAGAAAACGTCATTCTCTCAGTCTGAGAACATCAGTTTGAGACAATATTTCAGGTTAAACATAACTTTTGAAAACAGCTTCGAATAAGTGTTTCTCTTGTTTATTTCAGATGCAAATTGATATATATAGCTATATAAACCCTTTATTTGATGTTTTAAAACTGTTATTCAGAGCTCCAGCAGAATCTTGGAAAACGTCATTCTCTCAGTCTGAGAAGATCAGTTTGAGACAATATTTCAGGTTAAACATAACTTTTGAAAACAGCTTCGAATAAATGTTTCTCTTGTTTATTTCAGATGCAAATTGATATATATAGCTATACAAACCCTTTATTTGATGTTTGAAAACTGCTATTCAGAGCTCCAGCAGAATCTTAGAAAACGTCATTCTCTCAGTCTGAGAACATCAGTTTGAGACAATGTTTCAGGTTAAACATAACTTTTGAAAACAGCTTCGAATAAGTGTTTCTCTTGTTTAGTTCAGATGCAAATTGATATATATAGCTATACAAACCCTTTATTTGATGTTTGAAAACTGCTATTCAGAGCTCCAGCAGAATCTTAGAAAACGTCATTCTCTCAGTCTGAGAACATCAGTTTGAGACAATATTTCAGGTTAAACATAACTTTTGAAAACAGCTTCGAATAAGTGTTTCTCTTGTTTATTTCAGATGCAAATTGATATATATAGCTATATAAACCCTTTATTTGATGTTTGAAAACTGCTATTCAGAGCTCCAGCAGAATCTTAGAAAACGTCATTCTCTCAGTCTGAGAACATCAGTTTGAGACAATATTTCAGGTTAAACATAACTTTTGAAAACAGCTTCGAATAAGTGTTTCTCTTGTTTATTTCAGATGCAAATTGATATATATAGCTATATAAACCCTTTATTTGATGTTTTAAAACTGTTATTCAGAGCTCCAGCAGAATCTTGGAAAACGTCATTCTCTCAGTCTGAGAAGATCAGTTTGAGACAATATTTCAGGTTAAACAAAACTTTTGAAAACAGCTTCGAATAAATGTTTCTCTTGTTTATTTCAGATGCAAATTGATATATATAGCTATATAAACCCTTTATTTGATGTTTGAAAACTGCTATTCAGAGCTCCAGCAGAATCTTAGAAAACGTCATTCTCTCAGTCTGAGAACATCAGTTTGAGACAATGTTTCAGGTTAAACATAACTTTTGAAAACAGCTTCGAATAAGTGTTTCTCTTGTTTATTTCAGATGCAAATTGATATATATAGCTATATAAACCCTTTATTTGATGTTTGAAAACTGCTATTCAGAGCTCCAGCAGAATCTTAGAAAACGTCATTCTCTCAGTCTGAGAACATCAGTTTGAGACAATATTTCAGGTTAAACATAACTTTTGAAAACAGCTTCGAATAAGTGTTTCTCTTGTTTATTTCAGATGCAAATTGATATATATAGCTATACAAACCCTTTATTTGATGTTTGAAAACTGCTATTCAGAGCTCCAGCAGAATCTTAGAAAACGTCATTCTCTCAGTCTGAGAACATCAGTTTGAGACAATGTTTCAGGTTAAACATAACTTTTGAAAACAGCTTCGAATAAGTGTTTCTCTTGTTTAGTTCAGATGCAAATTGATATATATAGCTATACAAACCCTTTATTTGATGTTTGAAAACTGCTATTCAGAGCTCCAGCAGAATCTTAGAAAACGTCATTCTCTCAGTCTGAGAACATCAGTTTGAGACAATATTTCAGGTTAAACATAACTTATGAAAACAGCTTTGAATAAGTTTTTTTCTTGTTTATTTCAGATGCAAATTGATATATATAGCTATATAAACCCTTTATTTGATGTTTTAAAATTGTTATTCAGAGCTCCAGCAGAATCTTGGAAAACGTCATTCTCTCAGTCTGAGAAGATCAGTTTGAGACAATATTTCAGGTTAAACATAACTTTTGAAAACAGCTTCGAATAAATGTTTCTCTTGTTTATTTCAGATGCAAATTGATATATATAGCTATATAAACCCTTTATTTGATGTTTGAAAACTGCTATTCAGAGCTCCAGCAGAATCTTAGAAAACGTCATTCTCTCAGTCTGAGAACATCAGTTTGAGACAATGTTTCAGGTTAAACATAACTTTTGAAAACAGCTTCGAATAAGTGTTTCTCTTGTTTATTTCAGATGCAAATTGATATATATAGCTATATAAACCCTTTATTTGATGTTTGAAAACTGCTATTCAGAGCTCCAGCAGAATCTTAGAAAACGTCATTCTCTCAGTCTGAGAACATCAGTTTGAGACAATATTTCAGGTTAAACATAACTTTTGAAAACAGCTTCGAATAAATGTTTCTCTTGTTTATTTCAGATGCAAATTGATATATATAGCTATATAAACCCTTTATTTGATGTTTGAAAACTGCTATTCAGAGCTCCAGCAGAATCTTAGAAAACGTCATTCTCTCAGTCTGAGAACATCAGTTTGAGACAATATTTCAGGTTAAACATAACTTTTGAAAACAGCTTCGAATAAGTGTTTCTCTTGTTTATTTCAGATGCAAATTGATATATATAGCTATATAAACCCTTTATTTGATGTTTTAAAACTGTTATTCAGAGCTCCAGCAGAATCTTGGAAAACGTCATTCTCTCAGTCTGAGAAGATCAGTTTGAGACAATATTTCAGGTTAAACATAACTTTTGAAAACAGCTTCGAATAAATGTTTCTCTTGTTTATTTCAGATGCAAATTGATATATATAGCTATATAAACCCTTTATTTGATGTTTGAAAACTGCTATTCAGAGCTCCAGCAGAATCTTAGAAAACGTCATTCTCTCAGTCTGAGAACATCAGTTTGAGACAATATTTCAGGTTAAACATAACTTTTGAAAACAGCTTCGAATAAGTGTTTCTCTTGTTTATTTCAGATGCAAATTGATATATATAGCTATATAAACCCTTTATTTGATGTTTGAAAACTGCTATTCAGAGCTCCAGCAGAATCTTAGAAAACGTCATTCTCTCAGTCTGAGAACATCAGTTTGAGACAATATTTCAGGTTAAACATAACTTTTGAAAACAGCTTCGAATAAGTGTTTCTCTTGTTTATTTCAGATGCAAATTGATATATATAGCTATATAAACCCTTTATTTGATGTTTTAAAATTGTTATTCAGAGCTCCAGCAGAATCTTGGAAAACGTCATTCTCTCAGTCTGAGAACATCAGTTTGAGACAATATTTCAGGTTAAACATAACTTTTGAAAACAGCTTCGAATAAGTGTTTCTCTTGTTTATTTCAGATGCAAATTGATATATATAGCTATATAAACCCTTTATTTGATGTTTTAAAACTGTTATTCAGAGCTCCAGCAGAATCTTGGAAAACGTCATTCTCTCAGTCTGAGAAGATCAGTTTGAGACAATGTTTCAGGTTAAACATAACTTTTGAAAACAGCTTCTAATAAATGTTTCTCTTGTTTATTTCAGATGCAAATTGATATATATAGCTATATAAACCCTTTATTTGATGTTTGAAAACTGCTATTCAGAGCTCCAGCAGAATCTTAGAAAACGTCATTCTCTCAGTCTGAGAACATCAGTTTGAGACAATATTTCAGGTTAAACATAACTTTTGAAAACAGCTTCGAATAAGTGTTTCTCTTGTTTATTTCAGATGCAAATTGATATATATAGCTATATAAACCCTTTATTTGATGTTTTAAAACTGTTATTCAGAGCTCCAGCAGAATCTTGGAAAACGTCATTCTCTCAGTCTGAGAAGATCAGTTTGAGACAATATTTCAGGTTAAACATAACTTTTGAAAACAGCTTCGAATAAATGTTTCTCTTGTTTATTTCAGATGCAAATTGATATATATAGCTATATAAACCCTTTATTTGATGTTTGAAAACTGCTATTCAGACCTCCAGCAGAATCTTAGAAAACGTCATTCTCTCAGTCTGAGAACATCAGTTTGAGACAATGTTTCAGGTTAAACATAACTTTTGAAAACAGCTTCGAATAAGTGTTTCTCTTGTTTATTTCAGATGCAAATTGATATATATAGCTATATAAACCCTTTATTTGA
This sequence comes from Callionymus lyra, assembly GCF_982586985.1. Classification (NCBI taxonomy): domain Eukaryota; kingdom Metazoa; phylum Chordata; class Actinopteri; order Syngnathiformes; family Callionymidae; genus Callionymus; species Callionymus lyra. The sequence continues at coordinate 28,309 of NW_028258569.1, forward strand.
TGTTTGAAAACTGCTATTCAGAGCTCCAGCAGAATCTTGGAAAACGTCATTCTCTCAGTCTGAGAACATCAGTTTGAGACAATATTTCAGGTTAAACATAACTTTTGAAAACAGCTTCGAATAAGTGTTTCTCTTGTTTATTTCAGATGCAAATTGATATATATAGCTATATAAACCCTTTATTTGATGTTTTAAAACTGTTATTCAGAGCTCCAGCAGAATCTTGGAAAACGTCATTCTCTCAGTCTGAGAAGATCAGTTTGAGACAATATTTCAGGTTAAACATAACTTTTGAAAACAGCTTCGAATAAATGTTTCTCTTGTTTATTTCAGATGCAAATTGATATATATAGCTATACAAACCCTTTATTTGATGTTTGAAAACTGCTATTCAGAGCTCCAGCAGAATCTTAGAAAACGTCATTCTCTCAGTCTGAGAACATCAGTTTGAGACAATGTTTCAGGTTAAACATAACTTTTGAAAACAGCTTCGAATAAGTGTTTCTCTTGTTTAGTTCAGATGCAAATTGATATATATAGCTATACAAACCCTTTATTTGATGTTTGAAAACTGCTATTCAGAGCTCCAGCAGAATCTTAGAAAACGTCATTCTCTCAGTCTGAGAACATCAGTTTGAGACAATATTTCAGGTTAAACATAACTTTTGAAAACAGCTTCGAAAAAGTGTTTCTCTTGTTTATTTCAGATGCAAATTGATATATATAGCTATATAAACCCTTTATTTGATGTTTGAAAACTGCTATTCAGAGCTCCAGCAGAATCTTAGAAAACGTCATTCTCTCAGTCTGAGAACATCAGTTTGAGACAATATTTCAGGTTAAACATAACTTTTGAAAACAGCTTCGAATAAGTGTTTCTCTTGTTTATTTCAGATGCAAATTGATATATATAGCTATATAAACCCTTTATTTGATGTTTTAAAACTGTTATTCAGAGCTCCAGCAGAATCTTGGAAAACGTCATTCTCTCAGTCTGAGAAGATCAGTTTGAGACAATATTTCAGGTTAAACATAACTTTTGAAAACAGCTTCGAATAAATGTTTCTCTTGTTTATTTCAGATGCAAATTGATATATATAGCTATATAAACCCTTTATTTGATGTTTGAAAACTGCTATTCAGAGCTCCAGCAGAATCTTAGAAAACGTCATTCTCTCAGTCTGAGAACATCAGTTTGAGACAATGTTTCAGGTTAAACATAACTTTTGAAAACAGCTTCGAATAAGTGTTTCTCTTGTTTATTTCAGATGCAAATTGATATATATAGCTATATAAACCCTTTATTTGATGTTTGAAAACTGCTATTCAGAGCTCCAGCAGAATCTTAGAAAACGTCATTCTCTCAGTCTGAGAACATCAGTTTGAGACAATATTTCAGGTTAAACATAACTTTTGAAAACAGCTTCGAATAAGTGTTTCTCTTGTTTATTTCAGATGCAAATTGATATATATAGCTATATAAACCCTTTATTTGATGTTTTAAAACTGTTATTCAGAGCTCCAGCAGAATCTTGGAAAACGTCATTCTCTCAGTCTGAGAAGATCAGTTTGAGACAATATTTCAGGTTAAACATAACTTTTGAAAACAGCTTCGAATAAATGTTTCTCTTGTTTATTTCAGATGCAAATTGATATATATAGCTATACAAACCCTTTATTTGATGTTTGAAAACTGCTATTCAGAGCTCCAGCAGAATCTTAGAAAACGTCATTCTCTCAGTCTGAGAACATCAGTTTGAGACAATGTTTCAGGTTAAACATAACTTTTGAAAACAGCTTCGAATAAGTGTTTCTCTTGTTTAGTTCAGATGCAAATTGATATATATAGCTATACAAACCCTTTATTTGATGTTTGAAAACTGCTATTCAGAGCTCCAGCAGAATCTTAGAAAACGTCATTCTCTCAGTCTGAGAACATCAGTTTGAGACAATATTTCAGGTTAAACATAACTTATGAAAACAGCTTTGAATAAGTTTTTTTCTTGTTTATTTCAGATGCAAATTGATATATATAGCTATATAAACCCTTTATTTGATGTTTTAAAATTGTTATTCAGAGCTCCAGCAGAATCTTGGAAAACGTCATTCTCTCAGTCTGAGAAGATCAGTTTGAGACAATATTTCAGGTTAAACATAACTTTTGAAAACAGCTTCGAATAAATGTTTCTCTTGTTTATTTCAGATGCAAATTGATATATATAGCTATATAAACCCTTTATTTGATGTTTGAAAACTGCTATTCAGAGCTCCAGCAGAATCTTAGAAAACGTCATTCTCTCAGTCTGAGAACATCAGTTTGAGACAATGTTTCAGGTTAAACATAACTTTTGAAAACAGCTTCGAATAAGTGTTTCTCTTGTTTATTTCAGATGCAAATTGATATATATAGCTATATAAACCCTTTATTTGATGTTTGAAAACTGCTATTCAGAGCTCCAGCAGAATCTTAGAAAACGTCATTCTCTCAGTCTGAGAACATCAGTTTGAGACAATATTTCAGGTTAAACATAACTTTTGAAAACAGCTTCGAATAAATGTTTCTCTTGTTTATTTCAGATGCAAATTGATATATATAGCTATATAAACCCTTTATTTGATGTTTGAAAACTGCTATTCAGAGCTCCAGCAGAATCTTAGAAAACGTCATTCTCTCAGTCTGAGAACATCAGTTTGAGACAATATTTCAGGTTAAACATAACTTTTGAAAACAGCTTCGAATAAATGTTTCTCTTGTTTATTTCAGATGCAAATTGATATATATAGCTATATAAACCCTTTATTTGATGTTTGAAAACTGCTATTCAGAGCTCCAGCAGAATCTTAGAAAACGTCATTCTCTCAGTCTGAGAACATCAGTTTGAGACAATATTTCAGGTTAAACATAACTTTTGAAAACAGCTTCGAATAAGTGTTTCTCTTGTTTATTTCAGATGCAAATTGATATATATAGCTATATAAACCCTTTATTTGATGTTTTAAAACTGTTATTCAGAGCTCCAGCAGAATCTTGGAAAACGTCATTCTCTCAGTCTGAGAAGATCAGTTTGAGACAATATTTCAGGTTAAACATAACTTTTGAAAACAGCTTCGAATAAATGTTTCTCTTGTTTATTTCAGATGCAAATTGATATATATAGCTATATAAACCCTTTATTTGATGTTTGAAAACTGCTATTCAGAGCTCCAGCAGAATCTTAGAAAACGTCATTCTCTCAGTCTGAGAACATCAGTTTGAGACAATATTTCAGGTTAAACATAACTTTTGAAAACAGCTTCGAATAAGTGTTTCTCTTGTTTATTTCAGATGCAAATTGATATATATAGCTATATAAACCCTTTATTTGATGTTTGAAAACTGCTATTCAGAGCTCCAGCAGAATCTTAGAAAACGTCATTCTCTCAGTCTGAGAACATCAGTTTGAGACAATATTTCAGGTTAAACATAACTTTTGAAAACAGCTTCGAATAAGTGTTTCTCTTGTTTATTTCAGATGCAAATTGATATATATAGCTATATAAACCCTTTATTTGATGTTTTAAAATTGTTATTCAGAGCTCCAGCAGAATCTTGGAAAACGTCATTCTCTCAGTCTGAGAACATCAGTTTGAGACAATATTTCAGGTTAAACATAACTTTTGAAAACAGCTTCGAATAAGTGTTTCTCTTGTTTATTTCAGATGCAAATTGATATATATAGCTATATAAACCCTTTATTTGATGTTTGAAAACTGCTATTCAGAGCTCCAGCAGAATCTTGGAAAACGTCATTCTCTCAGCCTGTGAAGATCAGTTTGAGACAGTATTTCATGTTAAACATAACTTTTGAAAACAGCTTCGAATAAGTGTTTCTCTTGTTTATTTCAGATGCAAATTGATATATATAGCTATATAAACCCTTTATTTGATGTTTGAAAACTGCTATTCAGAGCTCCAGCAGAATCTTGGAAAACGTCATTCTCTCGGTCTGAGAACATCAGTTTGAGACAATATTTCAGGTTAAACATAACTTTTGAAAACAGCTTCGAATAAGTGTTTCTCTTGTTTATTTCTGATGCAAATTGATATATATAGCTATATAAACCCTTTATTTGATGTTTGAAAACTGCTATTCAGAGCTCCAGCAGAATCTTAGAAAACGTCATTCTCTCGGTCTGAGAACATCAGTTTGAGACAATATTTCAGGTTAAACATAACTTTTGAAACCAGCTTCGAATAAGTGTTTCTCTTGTTTATTTCAGATGCAAATTGATATATATAGCTATATAAGCCCTTTATTTGATGTTTGAAAACTGCTATTCAGAGCTTCAGCAGAATCTTGGAAAACGTCATTCTCTCAGCCTGTGAAGATCAGTTTGAGACAATATTTCAGGTTAAACATAACTTTTGAAAACAGCTTCGAATAAATGTTTCTCTTGTTTATTTCAGATGCAAATTGTTATATATAGCTATATAAACCCTTTATTTGATGTTTGAAAACTGCTATTCAGAGCTCCAGCAGAATCTTAGAAAACGTCATTCTCTCGGTCTGAGAACATCAGTTTGAGACAATATTTCAGGTTAAACATAACTTTTGAAAACAGCTTCGAATAAGTGTTTCTCTTGTTTATTTCTGATGCAAATTGATATATATAGCTATATAAACCCTTTATTTGATGTTTGAAAACTGCTATTCAGAGCTCCAGCAGAATCTTAGAAAACGTCATTCTCTCGGTCTGAGAACATCAGTTTGAGACAATATTTCAGGTTAAACATAACTTTTGAAAACAGCTTCGAATAAGTGTTTCTCTTGTTTATTTCAGATGCAAATTGATATATATAGCTATATAAACCCTTTATTTGATGTTTTAAAACTGTTATTCAGAGCTCCAGCAGAATCTTGGAAAACGTCATTCTCTCAGTCTGAGAAGATCAGTTTGAGACAATATTTCAGGTTAAACATAACTTTTGAAAACAGCTTCGAATAAATGTTTCTCTTGTTTATTTCAGATGCAAATTGATATATATAGCTATATAAACCCTTTATTTGATGTTTGAAAACTGCTATTCAGAGCTCCAGCAGAATCTTAGAAAACGTCATTCTCTCAGTCTGAGAACATCAGTTTGAGACAATGTTTCAGGTTAAACATAACTTTTGAAAACAGCTTCGAATAAGTGTTTCTCTTGTTTATTTCAGATGCAAATTGATATATATAGCTATATAAACCCTTTATTTGATGTTTGAAAACTGCTATTCAGAGCTCCAGCAGAATCTTAGAAAACGTCATTCTCTCAGTCTGAGAACATCAGTTTGAGACAATATTTCAGGTTAACCATAACTTTTGAAAACAGCTTCGAATAAGTGTTTCTCTTGTTTATTTCAGATGGAAAATGATATATATAGCTTTATAAACCCTTTATTTGATGTTTGAAAACTGCTATTCAGAGCTCCAGCAGAATCTTGGAAAACGTCATTCTCTAAGTCTCAGAACATCAATTTGAGACAATATTTCAGGTTAAACATAACTTTTGAAAACAGCTTGGAATAAATGTTTCTCTTGTTTATTTCAGATGCAAGTTGATATATATAGCTATATAAACCCTTTATTTGATGTTTGAAAACTGCTATTCAGAGCTCCAGCAGAATCTTAGAAAACGTCATTCTCTCAGTCTGAGAACATCAGTTTGAGACAATATTTCAGGTTAAACATAACTTTTGAAAACAGCTTTGAATAAGTTTTTCTCTTGTTTATTTCAGATGCAAATGGATATATATAGCTATATAAACCCTTTATTTGATGTTTTAAAACTGTTATTCAGAGCTCCAGCAGAATCTTGGAAAACGTCATTCTCTCAGTCTGAGAAGATCAGTTTGAGACAATATTTCAGGTTAAACAAAGCTTTTGAAAACAGCTTCGAATAAATGTTTCTCTTGTTTATTTCAGATGCAAATTGATATATATAGCTATATAAACCCTTTATTTGATGTTTGAAAACTGCTATTCAGAGCTCCAGCAGAATCTTAGAAAACGTCATTCTCTCAGTCTGAGAACATCAGTTTGAGACAATATTTCAGGTTAAACATAACTTTTGAAAACAGCTTCGAATAAATGTTTCTCTTGTTTATTTCAGATGCAAATTGATATATATAGCTATATAAACCCTTTATTTGATGTTTGAAAACTGCTATTCAGAGCTCCAGCAGAATCTTGGAAAACGTCATTCTCTCAGTCTGAGAACATCAGTTTGAGACAATATTTCAGGTTAAACATAACTTTTGAAAACAGCTTCGAATAAGTGTTTCTCTTGTTTATTTCAGATGCAAATTGATATATATAGCTATATAAACCCTTTATTTGATGTTTTAAAACTGCTATTCAGAGCTCCAGCAGAATCTTGGAAAACGTCATTCTCTCAGTCTGAGAAGATCAGTTTGAGACAATATTTCAGGTTAAACATAACTTTTGAAAACAGCTTCGAATAAATGTTTCTCTTGTTTATTTCAGATGCAAATTGATATATATAGCTATATAAACCCTTTATTTGATGTTTGAAAACTGCTATTCAGAGCTCCAGCAGAATCTTAGAAAACGTCATTCTCTCAGTCTGAGAACATCAGTTTGAGACAATATTTCAGGTTAAACATAACTTTTGAAAACAGCTTCGAATAAGTGTTTCTCTTGTTTATTTCAGATGCAAATTGATATATATAGCTATATAAACCCTTTATTTGATGTTTGAAAACTGCTATTCAGAGCTCCAGCAGAATCTTAGAAAACGTCATTCTCTCAGTCTGAGAACATCAGTTTGAGACAATATTTCAGGTTAAACATAACTTTTGAAAACAGCTTCGAATAAGTGTTTCTCTTGTTTATTTCAGATGCAAATTGATATATATAGCTATATAAACCCTTTATTTGATGTTTTAAAATTGTTATTCAGAGCTCCAGCAGAATCTTGGAAAACGTCATTCTCTCAGTCTGAGAACATCAGTTTGAGACAATATTTCAGGTTAAACATAACTTTTGAAAACAGCTTCGAATAAGTGTTTCTCTTGTTTATTTCAGATGCAAATTGATATATATAGCTATATAAACCCTTTATTTGATGTTTGAAAACTGCTATTCAGAGCTCCAGCAGAATCTTGGAAAACGTCATTCTCTCAGCCTGTGAAGATCAGTTTGAGACAGTATTTCATGTTAAACATAACTTTTGAAAACAGCTTCGAATAAGTGTTTCTCTTGTTTATTTCAGATGCAAATTGATATATATAGCTATATAAACCCTTTATTTGATGTTTGAAAACTGCTATTCAGAGCTCCAGCAGAATCTTGGAAAACGTCATTCTCTCGGTCTGAGAACATCAGTTTGAGACAATATTTCAGGTTAAACATAACTTTTGAAAACAGCTTCGAATAAGTGTTTCTCTTGTTTATTTCTGATGCAAATTGATATATATAGCTATATAAACCCTTTATTTGATGTTTGAAAACTGCTATTCAGAGCTCCAGCAGAATCTTAGAAAACGTCATTCTCTCGGTCTGAGAACATCAGTTTGAGACAATATTTCAGGTTAAACATAACTTTTGAAACCAGCTTCGAATAAGTGTTTCTCTTGTTTATTTCAGATGCAAATTGATATATATAGCTATATAAGCCCTTTATTTGATGTTTGAAAACTGCTATTCAGAGCTTCAGCAGAATCTTGGAAAACGTCATTCTCTCAGCCTGTGAAGATCAGTTTGAGACAATATTTCAGGTTAAACATAACTTTTGAAAACAGCTTCGAATAAATGTTTCTCTTGTTTATTTCAGATGCAAATTGTTATATATAGCTATATAAACCCTTTATTTGATGTTTGAAAACTGCTATTCAGAGCTCCAGCAGAATCTTAGAAAACGTCATTCTCTCAGTCTGAGAACATCAGTTTGAGACAATATTTCAGGTTAAACATAACTTTTGAAAACAGCTTCGAATAAGTGTTTCTCTTGTTTATTTCAGATGCAAATTGATATATATAGCTATATAAACCCTTTATTTGATGTTTTAAAACTGTTATTCAGAGCTCCAGCAGAATCTTGGAAAACGTCATTCTCTCAGTCTGAGAAGATCAGTTTGAGACAATATTTCAGGTTAAACATAACTTTTGAAAACAGCTTCGAATAAATGTTTCTCTTGTTTATTTCAGATGCAAATTGATATATATAGCTATATAAACCCTTTATTTGATGTTTGAAAACTGCTATTCAGAGCTCCAGCAGAATCTTAGAAAACGTCATTCTCTCAGTCTGAGAACATCAGTTTGAGACAATGTTTCAGGTTAAACATAACTTTTGAAAACAGCTTTGAATAAGTTTTTCTCTTGTTTATTTCAGATGCAAATTGATATATATAGCTATATAAATCCTTTATTTGATGTTTGAAAACTGCTATTCAGAGCTTCAGCAGAATCTTGGAAAACGTCATTCTCTCAGCCTGTGAAGATCAGTTTGAGACAATATTTCAGGTTAAACATAACTTTTGAAAACAGCTTCGAATAAATGTTTCTCTTGTTTATTTCAGATGCAAATTGTTATATATAGCTATATAAACCCTTTATTTGATGTTTGAAAACTGCTATTCAGAGCTCCAGCAGAATCTTAGAAAACGTCATTCTCTCGGTCTGAGAACATCAGTTTGAGACAATAATTGAGGTTAAACATAACTTTTGAAAACAGCTTCGAATAAGTGTTTCTCTTGTTTATTTCAGATGCAAATTGATATATATAGCTATATAAACCCTTTATTTGATGTTTGAAAACTGCTATTCAGAGCTTCAGCAGAATCTTGGAAAACGTCATTCTCTCAGCCTGTGAAGATCAGTTTGAGACAATATTTCAGGTTAAACATAACTTTTGAAAACAGCTTCGAATAAATGTTTCTCTTGTTTATTTCAGATGCAAATTGATATATATAGCTATATAAACCCTTTATTTGATGTTTGAAAACTGCTATTCAGAGCTCCAGCAGAATCTTAGAAAACGTCATTCTCTCGGTCTGAGAACATCAGTTTGAGACAATATTTCAGGTTAAACATAACTTTTGAAAACAGCTTCGAATAAGTGTTTCTCTTGTTTATTTCAGATGCAAATTGATATATATAGCTATATAAACCCTTTATTTGATGTTTGAAAACTGCTATTCAGAGCTCCAGCAGAATCTTAGAAAACGTCATTCTCTCAGTCTGAGAACATCAGTTTGAGACAATATTTCAGGTTAAACATAACTTTTGAAAACAGCTTCGAATAAATGTTTCTCTTGTTTATTTCAGATGCAAATTGATATATATAGCTATATAAACCCTTTATTTGATGTTTGAAAACTGCTATTCAGAGCTCCAGCAGAATCTTAGAAAACGTCATTCTCTCAGTCTGAGAACATCAGTTTGAGACAATGTTTCAGGTTAAACATAACTTTTGAAAACAGCTTTGAATAAGTTTTTCTCTTGTTTATTTCAGACTCAAATTGATATATATAGCTATATAAACCCTTTATTTGATGTTTGAAAACTGCTATTCAGAGCTCCAGCAGAATCTTAGAAAACGTCATTCTCTCGGTCTGAGAACATCAGTTTGAGACTATATTTCAGGTTAGACATAACTTTTGAAAACAGCTTCGAATAAGTGTTTCTCTTGTTTATTTCTGATGCAAATTGATATATATAGCTATATAAACCCTTTATTTGATGTTTGAAAACTGTTATTCAGAGCTCCAGCAGAATCTTGGAAAACGTCATTCTCTCAGCCTGTGAAGATCAGTTTGAGACAGTATTTCATGTTAAACATAACTTTTGAAAACAGCTTCGAATAAGTGTTTCTCTTGTTTATTTCAGATGCAAATTGATATATATAGCTATATAAACCCTTTATTTGATGTTTTAAAACTGTTATTGAGAGCTCCAGCAGAATCTTAGAAAACGTCATTCTCTCGGTCTGAGAACATCAGTTTGAGACAATATTTCAGGTTAAACATAACTTTTGAAACCAGCTTCGAATAAGTGTTTCTCTTGTTTATTTCAGATGCAAATTGATATATATAGCTATATAAGCCCTTTATTTGATGTTTGAAAACTGCTATTCAGAGCTTCAGCAGAATCTTGGAAAACGTCATTCTCTCAGCCTGTGAAGATCAGTTTGAGACAATATTTCGGGTTAAACATAACTTTTGAAAACAGCTTCGAATAAATGTTTCTCTTGTTTATTTCAGATGCAAATTGTTATATATAGCTATATAAACCCTTTATTTGATGTTTGAAAACTGCTATTCAGAGCTCCAGCAGAATCTTAGAAAACGTCATTCTCTCAGTCTGAGAACATCAGTTTGAGACAATATTTCAGGTTAAACATAACTTTTGAAAACAGCTTCGAATAAGTGTTTCTCTTGTTTATTTCAGATGCAAATTGATATATATAGCTATATAAACCCTTTATTTGATGTTTTAAAACTGTTATTCAGAGCTCCAGCAGAATCTTGGAAAACGTCATTCTCTCAGTCTGAGAAGATCAGTTTGAGACAATATTTCAGGTTAAACATAACTTTTGAAAACAGCTTCGAATAAATGTTTCTCTTGTTTATTTCAGATGCAAATTGATATATATAGCTATATAAACCCTTTATTTGATGTTTGAAAACTGCTATTCAGAGCTCCAGCAGAATCTTAGAAAACGTCATTCTCTCAGTCTGAGAACATCAGTTTGAGACAATGTTTCAGGTTAAACATAACTTTTGAAAACAGCTTTGAATAAGTTTTTCTCTTGTTTATTTCAGATGCAAATTGATATATATAGCTATATAAATCCTTTATTTGATGTTTGAAAACTGCTATTCAGAGCTCCAGCAGAATCTTAGAAAACGTCATTCTCTCGGTCTGAGAACATCAGTTTGAGACAATATTTCAGGTTAAACATAACTTTTGAAAACAGCTTCGAATAAGTGTTTCTCTTGTTTATTTCAGATGCAAATTGTTATATATAGCTATATAAACCCTTTATTTGATGTTTGAAAACTGCTATTCAGAGCTCCAGCAGAATCTTAGAAAACGTCATTCTCTCGGTCTGAGAACATCAGTTTGAGACAATATTTCAGGTTAAACATAACTTTTGAAACCAGCTTCGAATAAGTGTTTCTCTTGTTTATTTCAGATGCAAATTGATATATATAGCTATATAAACCCTTTATTTGATGTTTGAAAACTGCTATTCAGAGCTCCAGCAGAATCTTAGAAAACGTCATTCTCTCAGTCTGAGAACATCATTTTGAGACAATGTTTCAGGTTAAACATAACTTTTGAAAACAGCTTTGAATAAGTTTTTCTCTTGTTTATTTCAGATGCAAATTGATATATATAGCTATATAAATCCTTTATTTGATGTTTGAAAACTGCTATTCAGAGCTCCAGCAGAATTTTAGAAAACGTCATTCTCTCAGTCTGAGAACATCAGTTTGAGACAATATTTCAGGTTAAACATAACTTTTGAAAACAGCTTCGAATAAGTGTTTCTCTTGTTTATTTCAGATGCAAATTGATATATATAGCTATATAAACCCTTTATTTGATGTTTTAAAACTGTTTTTCAGAGTTCCAGCAGAATCTTGGAAAACGTCATTCTCTCAGTCTGAGAACATCAGTTTGAGACAATATTTCAGGTTAAACATAACTTTTGAAAACAGCTTCGAATAAATGTTTCTCTTGTTTATTTCAGATGCAAATTGATATATATAGCTATATAAACCCTTTATTTGATGTTTGAAAACTGCTATTCAGAGCTCCAGCAGAATCTTAGAAAACATCATTCTCTCAGTCTGAGAACATCAGTTTGAGACAATATTTCAGGTTAAACATAACTTTTAAAAACAGCTTCGAATAAATGTTTCTCTTGTTTATTTCAGATGCAAATTGATATATATAGCTATATAAACCCTTTATTTGATGTTTGAAAACTGCTATTCAGAGCTCCAGCAGAATCTTAGAAAACGTCATTCTCTCGGTCTGAGAACATCAGTTTGAGACAATATTTCAGGTTAAACATAACTTTTGAAAACAGCTTCGAATAAGTGTTTCTCTTGTTTATTTCAGATGCAAATTGATATATATAGCTATATAAACCCTTTATTTGATGTTTGAAAACTGCTATTCAGAGCTCCAGCAGAATCTTAGAAAACGTCATTCTCTCAGTCTGAGAACATCAGTTTGAGACAATATTTCAGGTTAAACATAACTTTTGAAAACAGCTTCGAATAAATGTTTCTCTTGTTTATTTCAGATGCAAATTGATATATATAGCTATATAAACCCTTTATTTGATGTTTGAAAACTGCTATTCAGAGCTCCAGCAGAATCTTAGAAAACGTCATTCTCTCAGTCTGAGAACATCAGTTTGAGACAATGTTTCAGGTTAAACATAACTTTTGAAAACAGCTTTGAATAAGTTTTTCTCTTGTTTATTTCAGATGCAAATTGATATATATAGCTATATAAATCCTTTATTTGATGTTTGAAAACTGCTATTCAGAGCTTCAGCAGAATCTTGGAAAACGTCATTCTCTCAGCATGTGAAGATCAGTTTGAGACAATATTTCAGGTTAAACATAACTTTTGAAAACAGCTTCGAATAAATGTTTCTCTTGTTTATTTCAGATGCAAATTGTTATATATAGCTATATAAACCCTTTATTTGATGTTTGAAAACTGCTATTCAGAGCTCCAGCAGAATCTTAGAAAACGTCATTCTCTCGGTCTGAGAACATCAGTTTGAGACAATATTTCAGGTTAAACATAACTTTTAGAAACAGCTTTGAATAAGTTTTTCTCTTGTTTATTTCAGATGCAAATTGATATATATAGCTATATAAATCCTTTATTTGATGTTTGAAAACTGCTATTCAGAGCTTCAGCAGAATCTTGGAGAACGTCATTCTCTCAGCCTGTGAAGATCAGTTTGAGACAATATTTCAGGTTAAACATAACTTTTGAAAACAGCTTCGAATAAATGTTTCTCTTGTTTATTTCAGATGCAAATTGTTATATATAGCTATATAAACCCTTTATTTGATGTTTGAAAACTGCTATTCAGAGCTCCAGCAGAATCTTAGAAAACGTCATTCTCTCGGTCTGAGAACATCAGTTTGAGACAATATTTCAGGTTAAACATAACTTTTAGAAACAGCTTCGAATAAGTGTTTCTCTTGTTTATTTCTGATGCAAATTGATATATATAGCTATATAAACCCTTTATTTGATGTTTGAAAACTGTTATTCAGAGCTCCAGCAGAATCTTGGAAAACGTCATTCTCTCAGCCTGTGAAGATCAGTTTGAGACAGTATTTCATGTTAAACATAACTTTTGAAAACAGCTTCGAATAAGTGTTTCTCTTGTTTATTTCAGATGCAAATTGATATATATAGCTATATAAACCCTTTATTTGATGTTTGAAAACTGCTTTTCAGAGCTCCAGCAGAATCTTAGAAAACGTCATTCTCTCGGTCTGAGAACATCAGTTTGAGACAATATTTCAGGTTAAACATAACTTTTGAAAACAGCTTCGAATAAGTGTTTCTCTTGTTTATTTCTGATGCAAATTGATATATATAGCTATATAAACCCTTTATTTGATGTTTGAAAACTGCTATTCAGAGCTCCAGCAGAATCTTAGAAAACGTCATTCTCTCGGTCTGAGAACATCAGTTTGAGACAATATTTCAGGTTAAACATAACTTTTGAAACCAGCTTCGAATAAGTGTTTCTCTTGTTTATTTCAGATGCAAATTGATATATATAGCTATATAAGCCCTTTATTTGATGTTTGAAAACTGCTATTCAGAGCTTCAGCAGAATCTTGGAAAACGTCATTCTCTCAGCCTGTGAAGATCAGTTTGAGACAATATTTCAGGTTAAACATAACTTTTGAAAACAGCTTCGAATAAATGTTTCTCTTGTTTATTTCAGATGCAAATTGTTATATATAGCTATATAAACCCTTTATTTGATGTTTGAAAACTGCTATTCAGAGCTCCAGCAGAATCTTAGAAAACGTCATTCTCTCAGTCTGAGAACATCAGTTTGAGACAATATTTCAGGTTAAACATAACTTTTGAAAACAGCTTCGAATAAGTGTTTCTCTTGTTTATTTCAGATGCAAATTGATATATATAGCTATATAAACCCTTTATTTGATGTTTTAAAACTGTTATTCAGAGCTCCAGCAGAATCTTGGAAAACGTCATTCTCTCAGTCTGAGAAGATCAGTTTGAGACAATATTTCAGGTTAAACATAACTTTTGAAAACAGCTTCGAATAAATGTTTCTCTTGTTTATTTCAGATGCAAATTGATATATATAGCTATATAAACCCTTTATTTGATGTTTGAAAACTGCTATTCAGAGCTCCAGCAGAATCTTAGAAAACGTCATTCTCTCAGTCTGAGAACATCAGTTTGAGACAATGTTTCAGGTTAAACATAACTTTTGAAAACAGCTTTGAATAAGTTTTTCTCTTGTTTATTTCAGATGCAAATTGATATATATAGCTATATAAATCCTTTATTTGATGTTTGAAAACAGCTATTCAGAGCTTCAGCAGAATCTTGGAAAACGTCATTCTCTCAGCCTGTGAAGATCAGTTTGAGACAATATTTCAGGTTAAACATAACTTTTGAAAACAGCTTCGAATAAATGTTTCTCTTGTTTATTTCAGATGCAAATTGTTATATATAGCTATATAAACCCTTTATTTGATGTTTGAAAACTGCTATTCAGAGCTCCAGCAGAATCTTAGAAAACGTCATTCTCTCGGTCTGAGAACATCAGTTTGAGACAATATTTCAGGTTAAACATAACTTTTGAAAACAGCTTCGAATAAGTGTTTCTCTTGTTTATTTCAGATGCAAATTGATATATATAGCTATATAAACCCTTTATTTGATGTTTGAAAACTGCTATTCAGAGCTTCAGCAGAATCTTGGAAAACGTCATTCTCTCAGCCTGTGAAGATCAGTTTGAGACAATATTTCAGGTTAAACATAACTTTTGAAAACAGCTTCGAATAAGTGTTTCTCTTGTTTATTTCAGATGCAAATTGATATATATAGCTATATAAACCCTTTATTTGATGTTTGAAAACTGCTATTCAGAGCTCCAGCAGAATCTTAGAAAACGTCATTCTCTCGGTCTGAGAACATCAGTTTGAGACAATATTTCAGGTTAAACATAACTTTTGAAACCAGCTTCGAATAAGTGTTTCTCTTGTTTATTTCAGATGCAAATTGATATATATAGCTATATAAACCCTTTATTTGATGTTTGAAAACTGCTATTCAGAGCTCCAGCAGAATCTTAGAAAACGTCATTCTCTCAGTCTGAGAACATCATTTTGAGACAATGTTTCAGGTTAAACATAACTTTTGAAAACAGCTTTGAATAAGTTTTTCTCTTGTTTATTTCAGATGCAAATTGATATATATAGCTATATAAATCCTTTATTTGATGTTTGAAAACTGCTATTCAGAGCTCCAGCAGAATTTTAGAAAACGTCATTCTCTCAGTCTGAGAACATCAGTTTGAGACAATATTTCAGGTTAAACATAACTTTTGAAAACAGCTTCGAATAAGTTTTTCTCTTGTTTATTTCAGATGCAAATTGATATATATAGCTATATAAACCCTTTATTTGATGTTTTAAAACTGTTATTCAGAGCTCCAGCAGAATCTTGGAAAACGTCATTCTCTCAGTCTGAGAACATCAGTTTGAGACAATATTTCAGGTTAAACATAACTTTTGAAAACAGCTTCGAATAAATGTTTCTCTTGTTTATTTCAGATGCAAATTGATATATGTAGCTATATAAACCCTTTATTTGATGTTTGAAAACTGCTATTCAGAGCTCCAGCAGAATCTTAGAAAACGTCATTCTCTCAGTCTGAGAACATCAGTTTGAGACAATATTTCAGGTTAAACATAACTTTTGAAAACAGCTTCGAATAAGTGTTTCTCTTGTTTATTTCAGATGCAAATTGTTATATATAGCTATATAAACCCTTTATTTGATGTTTGAAAACTGCTATTCAGAGCTCCAGCAGAATCTTAGAAAACGTCATTCTCTCGGTCTGAGAACATCAGTTTGAGACAATATTTCAGGTTAAACATAACTTTTGAAAACAGCTTTGAATAAGTTTTTCTCTTGTTTATTTCAGATGCAAATTGATATATATAGCTATATAAACCCTTTATTTGATGTTTGAAAACTGCTATTCAGAGCTTCAGCAGAATCTTGGAAAACGTCATTCTCTCAGCCTGTGAAGATCAGTTTGAGACAATATTTCAGGTTAAACATAACTTTTGAAAACAGCTTCGAATAAATGTTTCTCTTGTTTATTTCAGATGCAAATTGATATATATAGCTATATAAACCCTTTATTTGATGTTTGAAAACTGCTATTCAGAGCTCCAGCAGAATCTTAGAAAATGTCATTCTCTCGGTCTGAGAACATCAGTTTGAGACAATATTTCAGGTTAAACATAACTTTTGAAAACAGCTTCGAATAAGTGTTTCTCTTGTTTATTTCAGATGCAAATTGATATATATAGCTATATAAACCCTTTATTTGATGTTTGAAAACTGCTATTCAGAGCTCCAGCAGAATCTTAGAAAACGTCATTCTCTCAGTCTGAGAACATCAGTTTGAGACAATGTTTCAGGTTAAACATAACTTTTGAAAACAGCTTTGAATAAGTTTTTCTCTTGTTTATTTCAGATGCAAATTGATATATATAGCTATATAAATCCTTTATTTGATGTTTGAAAACTGCTATTCAGAGCTTCAGCAGAATCTTGGAAAACGTCATTCTCTCGGTCTGAGAACATGAGTTTGAGACAATATTTCAGGTTAAACATAACTTTTGAAAACAGCTTCGAATAAATGTTTCTCTTGTTTATTTCAGATGCAAATTGTTATATATAGCTATATAAACCCTTTATTTGATGTTTGAAAACTGCTATTCAGAGCTCCAGCAGAATCTTAGAAAACGTCATTCTCTCGGTCTGAGAACATGAGTTTGAGACAATATTTCAGGTTAAACATAACTTTTGAAAACAGCTTTGAATAAGTTTTTCTCTTGTTTATTTCAGATGCAAATTGATATATATAGCTATATAAATCCTTTATTTGATGTTTGAAAACTGCTATTCAGAGCTTCAGCAGAATCTTGGAAAACGTCATTCTCTCAGCCTGTGAAGATCAGTTTGAGACAATATTTCAGGTTAAACATAACTTTTGAAAACAGCTTCGAATAAATGTTTCTCTTGTTTATTTCAGATGCAAATTGATATATATAGCTATATAAGCCCTTTATTTGATGTTTGAAAACTGTTATTCAGAGCTCCAGCAGAATCTTGAAAACGTCATTCTCTCAGCCTGTGAAGATCAGTTTGAGACAATATTTCAGGTTAAACATAACTTTTGAAAACAGCTTCGAATAAATGTTTCTCTTGTTTATTTCAGATGCAAATTGATATATATAGCTATATAAACCCTTTATTTGATGTTTGAAAACTGCTATTCAGAGCTCCAGCAGAATCTTAGAAAACGTCATTCTCTCAGTCTGAGAACATCAGTTTGAGACAATATTTCAGGTTAAACATAACTTTTGAAAACAGCTTCGAATAAGTGTTTCTCTTGTTTATTTCAGATGCAAATTGATATATATAGCTATATAAACCCTTTATTTGATGTTTTAAAACTGTTATTCAGAGCTCCAGCAGAATCTTGGAAAACGTCATTCTCTCAGTCTGAGAAGATCAGTTTGAGACAATATTTCAGGTTAAACATAACTTTTGAAAACAGCTTCGAATAAATGTTTCTCTTGTTTATTTCAGATGCAAATTGATATATATAGCTATACAAACCCTTTATTTGATGTTTGAAAACTGCTATTCAGAGCTCCAGCAGAATCTTAGAAAACGTCATTCTCTCAATCTGAGAACATCAGTTTGAGACAATGTTTCAGGTTAAACATAACTTTTGAAAACAGCTTCGAATAAGTGTTTCTCTTGTTTAGTTCAGATGCAAATTGATATATATAGCTATACAAACCCTTTATTTGATGTTTGAAAACTGCTATTCAGAGCTCCAGCAGAATCTTAGAAAACGTCATTCTCTCAGTCTGAGAACATCAGTTTGAGACAATATTTCAGGTTAAACATAACTTATGAAAACAGCTTTGAATAAGTTTTTTTCTTGTTTATTTCAGATGCAAATTGATATATATAGCTATATAAACCCTTTATTTGATGTTTTAAAATTGTTATTCAGAGCTCCAGCAGAATCTTGGAAAACGTCATTCTCTCAGTCTGAGAAGATCAGTTTGAGACAATATTTCAGGTTAAACATAACTTTTGAAAACAGCTTCGAATAAATGTTTCTCTTGTTTATTTCAGATGCAAATTGATATATATAGCTATATAAACCCTTTATTTGATGTTTGAAAACTGCTATTCAGAGCTCCAGCAGAATCTTAGAAAACGTCATTCTCTCAGTCTGAGAACATCAGTTTGAGACAATGTTTCAGGTTAAACATAACTTTTGAAAACAGCTTCGAATAAGTGTTTCTCTTGTTTATTTCAGATGCAAATTGATATATATAGCTATATAAACCCTTTATTTGATGTTTGAAAACTGCTATTCAGAGCTCCAGCAGAATCTTAGAAAACGTCATTCTCTCAGTCTGAGAACATCAGTTTGAGACAATATTTCAGGTTAAACATAACTTTTGAAAACAGCTTCGAATAAATGTTTCTCTTGTTTATTTCAGATGCAAATTGATATATATAGCTATATAAACCCTTTATTTGATGTTTGAAAACTGCTATTCAGAGCTCCAGCAGAATCTTAGAAAACGTCATTCTCTCAGTCTGAGAACATCAGTTTGAGACAATATTTCAGGTTAAACATAACTTTTGAAAACAGCTTCGAATAAGTGTTTCTCTTGTTTATTTCAGATGCAAATTGATATATATAGCTATATAAACCCTTTATTTGATGTTTTAAAACTGTTATTCAGAGCTCCAGCAGAATCTTGGAAAACGTCATTCTCTCAGTCTGAGAAGATCAGTTTGAGACAATATTTCAGGTTAAACATAACTTTTGAAAACAGCTTCGAATAAATGTTTCTCTTGTTTATTTCAGATGCAAATTGATATATATAGCTATATAAACCCTTTATTTGATGTTTGAAAACTGCTATTCAGAGCTCCAGCAGAATCTTAGAAAACGTCATTCTCTCAGTCTGAGAACATCAGTTTGAGACAATATTTCAGGTTAAACATAACTTTTGAAAACAGCTTCGAATAAGTGTTTCTCTTGTTTATTTCAGATGCAAATTGATATATATAGCTATATAAACCCTTTATTTGATGTTTGAAAACTGCTATTCAGAGCTCCAGCAGAATCTTAGAAAACGTCATTCTCTCAGTCTGAGAACATCAGTTTGAGACAATATTTCAGGTTAAACATAACTTTTGAAAACAGCTTCGAATAAGTGTTTATCTTGTTTATTTCAGATGCAAATTGATATATATAGCTATATAAACCCTTTATTTGATGTTTTAAAACTGTTATTCAGAGCTCCAGCAGAATCTTGGAAAACGTCATTCTCTCAGTCTGAGAAGATCAGTTTGAGACAATATTTCAGGTTAAACATAACTTTTGAAAACAGCTTCGAATAAATGTTTCTCTTGTTTATTTCAGATGCAAATTGATATATATAGCTATATAAACCCTTTATTTGATGTTTGAAAACTGCTATTCAGAGCTCCAGCAGAATCTTAGAAAACGTCATTCTCTCAGTCTGAGAACATCAGTTTGAGACAATGTTTCAGGTTAAACATAACTTTTGAAAACAGCTTTGAATAAGTTTTTCTCTTGTTTATTTCAGATGCAAATTGATATATATAGCTATATAAATCCTTTATTTGATGTTTGAAAACTGCTATTCAGAGCTTCAGCAGAATCTTGGAAAACGTCATTCTCTCAGCCTGTGAAGATCAGTTTGAGACAATATTTCAGGTTAAACATAACTTTTGAAAACAGCTTCGAATAAATGTTTCTCTTGTTTATTTCAGATGCAAATTGTTATATATAGCTATATAAACCCTTTATTTGATGTTTGAAAACTGCTATTCAGAGCTCCAGCAGAATCTTAGAAAACGTCATTCTCTCGGTCTGAGAACATCAGTTTGAGACAATATTTCAGGTTAAACATAACTTTTGAAAACAGCTTCGAATAAGTGTTTCTCTTGTTTATTTCAGATGCAAATTGATATATATAGCTATACAAACCCTTTATTTGATGTTTGAAAACTGCTATTCAGAGCTCCAGCAGAATCTTAGAAAACGTCATTCTCTCAGTCTGAGAACATCAGTTTGAGACAATATTTCAGGTTAAACATAACTTATGAAAACAGCTTTGAATAAGTTTTTTTCTTGTTTATTTCAGATGCAAATTGATATATATAGCTATATAAACCCTTTATTTGATGTTTTAAAATTGTTATTCAGAGCTCCAGCAGAATCTTGGAAAACGTCATTCTCTCAGTCTGAGAAGATCAGTTTGAGACAATATTTCAGGTTAAACATAACTTTTGAAAACAGCTTCGAATAAATGTTTCTCTTGTTTATTTCAGATGCAAATTGATATATATAGCTATATAAACCCTTTATTTGATGTTTGAAAACTGCTATTCAGAGCTCCAGCAGAATCTTAGAAAACGTCATTCTCTCAGTCTGAGAACATCAGTTTGAGACAATGTTTCAGGTTAAACATAACTTTTGAAAACAGCTTCGAATAAGTGTTTCTCTTGTTTATTTCAGATGCAAATTGATATATATAGCTATATAAACCCTTTATTTGATGTTTGAAAACTGCTATTCAGAGCTCCAGCAGAATCTTAGAAAACGTCATTCTCTCAGTCTGAGAACATCAGTTTGAGACAATATTTCAGGTTAAACATAACTTTTGAAAACAGCTTCGAATAAATGTTTCTCTTGTTTATTTCAGATGCAAATTTATATATATAGCTATATAAACCCTTTATTTGATGTTTGAAAACTGCTATTCAGAGCTCCAGCAGAATCTTAGAAAACGTCATTCTCTCAGTCTGAGAACATCAGTTTGAGACAATATTTCAGGTTAAACATAACTTTTGAAAACAGCTTCGAATAAGTGTTTCTCTTGTTTATTTCAGATGCAAATTGATATATATAGCTATATAAACCCTTTATTTGATGTTTTAAAACTGTTATTCAGAGCTCCAGCAGAATCTTGGAAAACGTCATTCTCTCAGTCTGAGAAGATCAGTTTGAGACAATATTTCAGGTTAAACATAACTTTTGAAAACAGCTTCGAATAAATGTTTCTCTTGTTTATTTCAGATGCAAATTGATATATATAGCTATATAAACCCTTTATTTGATGTTTGAAAACTGCTATTCAGAGCTCCAGCAGAATCTTAGAAAACGTCATTCTCTCAGCCTGTGAAGATCAGTTTGAGACAATATTTCAGGTTAAACATAACTTTTGAAAACAGCTTCGAATAAATGTTTCTCTTGTTTATTTCAGATGCAAATTGTTATATATAGCTATATAAACCCTTTATTTGATGTTTGAAAACTGCTATTCAGAGCTCCAGCAGAATCTTAGAAAACGTCATTCTCTCAGTCTGAGAACATCAGTTTGAGACAATATTTCAGGTTAAACATAACTTTTGAAAACAGCTTCGAATAAGTGTTTATCTTGTTTATTTCAGATGCAAATTGATATATATAGCTATATAAACCCTTTATTTGATGTTTTAAAACTGTTATTCAGAGCTCCAGCAGAATCTTGGAAAACGTCATTCTCTCAGTCTGAGAAGATCAGTTTGAGACAATATTTCAGGTTAAACATAACTTTTGAAAACAGCTTCGAATAAATGTTTCTCTTGTTTATTTCAGATGCAAATTGATATATATAGCTATATAAACCCTTTATTTGATGTTTGAAAACTGCTATTCAGAGCTCCAGCAGAATCTTAGAAAACGTCATTCTCTCAGTCTGAGAACATCAGTTTGAGACAATGTTTCAGGTTAAACATAACTTTTGAAAACAGCTTTGAATAAGTTTTTCTCTTGTTTATTTCAGATGCAAATTGATATATATAGCTATATAAATCCTTTATTTGATGTTTGAAAACTGCTATTCAGAGCTTCAGCAGAATCTTGGAAAACGTCATTCTCTCAGCCTGTGAAGATCAGTTTGAGACAATATTTCAGGTTAAACATAACTTTTGAAAACAGCTTCGAATAAATGTTTCTCTTGTTTATTTCAGATGCAAATTGTTATATATAGCTATATAAACCCTTTATTTGATGTTTGAAAACTGCTATTCAGAGCTCCAGCAGAATCTTAGAAAACGTCATTCTCTCAGTCTGAGAACATCAGTTTGAGACAATATTTCAGGTTAAACATAACTTTTGAAAACAGCTTCGAATAAGTGTTTCTCTTGTTTATTTCAGATGCAAA
This sequence comes from Callionymus lyra, assembly GCF_982586985.1. Classification (NCBI taxonomy): domain Eukaryota; kingdom Metazoa; phylum Chordata; class Actinopteri; order Syngnathiformes; family Callionymidae; genus Callionymus; species Callionymus lyra. The sequence continues at coordinate 50,901 of NW_028258569.1, forward strand.
TTGATATATATAGCTATATAAACCCTTTATTTGATGTTTTAAAACTGTTATTCAGAGCTCCAGCAGAATCTTGGAAAACGTCATTCTCTCAGTCTGAGAAGATCAGTTTGAGACAATATTTCAGGTTAAACATAACTTTTGAAAACAGCTTCGAATAAATGTTTCTCTTGTTTATTTCAGATGCAAATTGATATATATAGCTATATAAACCCTTTATTTGATGTTTGAAAACTGCTATTCAGAGCTCCAGCAGAATCTTAGAAAACGTCATTCTCTCAGTCTGAGAACATCAGTTTGAGACAATATTTCAGGTTAAACATAACTTTTGAAAACAGCTTCGAATAAGTGTTTCTCTTGTTTATTTCAGATGCAAATTGATATATATAGCTATATAAACCCTTTATTTGATGTTTGAAAACTGCTATTCAGAGCTCCAGCAGAATCTTAGAAAACGTCATTCTCTCAGTCTGAGAACATCAGTTTGAGACAATATTTCAGGTTAAACATAACTTTTGAAAACAGCTTCGAATAAGTGTTTATCTTGTTTATTTCAGATGCAAATTGATATATATAGCTATATAAACCCTTTATTTGATGTTTTAAAACTGTTATTCAGAGCTCCAGCAGAATCTTGGAAAACGTCATTCTCTCAGTCTGAGAAGATCAGTTTGAGACAATATTTCAGGTTAAACATAACTTTTGAAAACAGCTTCGAATAAATGTTTCTCTTGTTTATTTCAGATGCAAATTGATATATATAGCTATATAAACCCTTTATTTGATGTTTGAAAACTGCTATTCAGAGCTCCAGCAGAATCTTAGAAAACGTCATTCTCTCAGTCTGAGAACATCAGTTTGAGACAATGTTTCAGGTTAAACATAACTTTTGAAAACAGCTTTGAATAAGTTTTTCTCTTGTTTATTTCAGATGCAAATTGATATATATAGCTATATAAATCCTTTATTTGATGTTTGAAAACTGCTATTCAGAGCTTCAGCAGAATCTTGGAAAACGTCATTCTCTCAGCCTGTGAAGATCAGTTTGAGACAATATTTCAGGTTAAACATAACTTTTGAAAACAGCTTCGAATAAATGTTTCTCTTGTTTATTTCAGATGCAAATTGTTATATATAGCTATATAAACCCTTTATTTGATGTTTGAAAACTGCTATTCAGAGCTCCAGCAGAATCTTAGAAAACGTCATTCTCTCGGTCTGAGAACATCAGTTTGAGACAATATTTCAGGTTAAACATAACTTTTGAAAACAGCTTCAAATAAGTGTTTCTCTTGTTTATTTCAGATGCAAATTGATATATATAGCTATACAAACCCTTTATTTGATGTTTGAAAACTGCTATTCAGAGCTCCAGCAGAATCTTAGAAAACGTCATTCTCTCAGTCTGAGAACATCAGTTTGAGACAATATTTCAGGTTAAACATAACTTATGAAAACAGCTTTGAATAAGTTTTTTTCTTGTTTATTTCAGATGCAAATTGATATATATAGCTATATAAACCCTTTATTTGATGTTTTAAAATTGTTATTCAGAGCTCCAGCAGAATCTTGGAAAACGTCATTCTCTCAGTCTGAGAAGATCAGTTTGAGACAATATTTCAGGTTAAACATAACTTTTGAAAACAGCTTCGAATAAATGTTTCTCTTGTTTATTTCAGATGCAAATTGATATATATAGCTATATAAACCCTTTATTTGATGTTTGAAAACTGCTATTCAGAGCTCCAGCAGAATCTTAGAAAACGTCATTCTCTCAGTCTGAGAACATCAGTTTGAGACAATGTTTCAGGTTAAACATAACTTTTGAAAACAGCTTCGAATAAGTGTTTCTCTTGTTTATTTCAGATGCAAATTGATATATATAGCTATATAAACCCTTTATTTGATGTTTGAAAACTGCTATTCAGAGCTCCAGCAGAATCTTAGAAAACGTCATTCTCTCAGTCTGAGAACATCAGTTTGAGACAATATTTCAGGTTAAACATAACTTTTGAAAACAGCTTCGAATAAATGTTTCTCTTGTTTATTTCAGATGCAAATTGATATATATAGCTATATAAACCCTTTATTTGATGTTTGAAAACTGCTATTCAGAGCTCCAGCAGAATCTTAGAAAACGTCATTCTCTCAGTCTGAGAACATCAGTTTGAGACAATATTTCAGGTTAAACATAACTTTTGAAAACAGCTTCGAATAAGTGTTTCTCTTGTTTATTTCAGATGCAAATTGATATATATAGCTATATAAACCCTTTATTTGATGTTTTAAAACTGTTATTCAGAGCTCCAGCAGAATCTTGGAAAACGTCATTCTCTCAGTCTGAGAAGATCAGTTTGAGACAATATTTCAGGTTAAACATAACTTTTGAAAACAGCTTCGAATAAATGTTTCTCTTGTTTATTTCAGATGCAAATTGATATATATAGCTATATAAACCCTTTATTTGATGTTTGAAAACTGCTATTCAGAGCTCCAGCAGAATCTTAGAAAACGTCATTCTCTCAGTCTGAGAACATCAGTTTGAGACAATATTTCAGGTTAAACATAACTTTTGAAAACAGCTTCGAATAAGTGTTTCTCTTGTTTATTTCAGATGCAAATTGATATATATAGCTATATAAACCCTTTATTTGATGTTTGAAAACTGCTATTCAGAGCTCCAGCAGAATCTTAGAAAACGTCATTCTCTCAGTCTGAGAACATCAGTTTGAGACAATATTTCAGGTTAAACATAACTTTTGAAAACAGCTTCGAATAAGTGTTTCTCTTGTTTATTTCAGATGCAAATTGATATATATAGCTATATAAACCCTTTATTTGATGTTTTAAAACTGTTATTCAGAGCTCCAGCAGAATCTTGGAAAACGTCATTCTCTCAGTCTGAGAAGATCAGTTTGAGACAATATTTCAGGTTAAACATAACTTTTGAAAACAGCTTCGAATAAATGTTTCTCTTGTTTATTTCAGATGCAAATTGATATATATAGCTATATAAACCCTTTATTTGATGTTTGAAAACTGCTATTCAGAGCTCCAGCAGAATCTTAGAAAACGTCATTCTCTCAGTCTGAGAACATCAGTTTGAGACAATGTTTCAGGTTAAACATAACTTTTGAAAACAGCTTTGAATAAGTTTTTCTCTTGTTTATTTCAGATGCAAATTGATATATATAGCTATATAAATCCTTTATTTGATGTTTGAAAACTGCTATTCAGAGCTTCAGCAGAATCTTGGAAAACGTCATTCTCTCAGCCTGTGAAGATCAGTTTGAGACAATATTTCAGGTTAAACATAACTTTTGAAAACAGCTTCGAATAAATGTTTCTCTTGTTTATTTCAGATGCAAATTGTTATATATAGCTATATAAACCCTTTATTTGATGTTTGAAAACTGCTATTCAGAGCTCCAGCAGAATCTTAGAAAACGTCATTCTCTCGGTCTGAGAACATCAGTTTGAGACAATATTTCAGGTTAAACATAACTTTTGAAAACAGCTTCGAATAAGTGTTTCTCTTGTTTATTTCAGATGCAAATTGATATATATAGCTATATAAACCCTTTATTTGATGTTTTAAAACTGTTATTCAGAGCTCCAGCAGAATCTTGGAAAACGTCATTCTCTCAGCCTGTGAAGATCAGTTTGAGACAGTATTTCATGTTAAACATAACTTTTGAAAACAGCTTCGAATAAGTGTTTCTCTTGTTTATTTCAGATGCAAATTGATATATATAGCTATATAAACCCTTTATTTGATGTTTGAAAACTGCTATTCAGAGCTCCAGCAGAATCTTAGAAAACGTCATTCTCTCAGTCTGAGAACATCAGTTTGAGACAATGTTTCAGGTTAAACATAACTTTTGAAAACAGCTTCGAATAAGTGTTTCTCTTGTTTATTTCAGATGCAAATTGATATATATAGCTATATAAACCCTTTATTTGATGTTTGAAAACTGCTATTCAGAGCTCCAGCAGAATCTTAGAAAACGTCATTCTCTCAGTCTGAGAACATCAGTTTGAGACAATATTTCAGGTTAAACATAACTTTTGAAAACAGCTTCGAATAAGTGTTTCTCTTGTTTATTTCAGATGCAAATTGATATATATAGCTATATAAACCCTTTATTTGATGTTTTAAAACTGTTATTCAGAGCTCCAGCAGAATCTTGGAAAACGTCATTCTCTCAGTCTGAGAAGATCAGTTTGAGACAATATTTCAGGTTAAACATAACTTTTGAAAACAGCTTCGAATAAATGTTTCTCTTGTTTATTTCAGATGCAAATTGATATATATAGCTATATAAACCCTTTATTTGATGTTTGAAAACTGCTATTCAGAGCTCCAGCAGAATCTTAGAAAACGTCATTCTCTCAGTCTGAGAACATCAGTTTGAGACAATATTTCAGGTTAAACATAACTTTTGAAAACAGCTTCGAATAAGTGTTTCTCTTGTTTATTTCAGATGCAAATTGATATATATAGCTATATAAACCCTTTATTTGATGTTTGAAAACTGCTATTCAGAGCTCCAGCAGAATCTTAGAAAACGTCATTCTCTCAGTCTGAGAACATCAGTTTGAGACAATATTTCAGGTTAAACATAACTTTTGAAAACAGCTTCGAATAAATGTTTCTCTTGTTTATTTCAGATGCAAATTGATATATATAGCTATATAAACCCTTTATTTGATGTTTGAAAACTGCTATTCAGAGCTCCAGCAGAATCTTAGAAAACGTCATTCTCTCAGTCTGAGAACATCAGTTTGAGACAATGTTTCAGGTTAAACATAACTTTTGAAAACAGCTTTGAATAAGTTTTTCTCTTGTTTATTTCAGATGCAAATTGATATATATAGCTATATAAATCCTTTATTTGATGTTTGAAAACTGCTATTCAGAGCTTCAGCAGAATCTTGGAAAACGTCATTCTCTCAGCCTGTGAAGATCAGTTTGAGACAATATTTCAGGTTAAACATAACTTTTGAAAACAGCTTCGAATAAATGTTTCTCTTGTTTATTTCAGATGCAAATTGATATATATAGCTATATAAACCCTTTATTTGATGTTTGAAAACTGCTATTCAGAGCTCCAGCAGAATCTTAGAAAACGTCATTCTCTCGGTCTGAGAACATCAGTTTGAGACAATATTTCAGGTTAAACATAACTTTTGAAAACAGCTTCGAATAAGTGTTTCTCTTGTTTATTTCTGATGCAAATTGATATATATAGCTATATAAACCCTTTATTTGATGTTTGAAAACTGTTATTCAGAGCTCCAGCAGAATCTTGGAAAACGTCATTCTCTCAGCCTGTGAAGATCAGTTTGAGACAGTATTTCATGTTAAACATAACTTTTGAAAACAGCTTCGAATAAGTGTTTCTCTTGTTTATTTCAGATGCAAATTGATATATATAGCTATATAAACCCTTTATTTGATGTTTGAAAACTGCTATTCAGAGCTCCAGCAGAATCTTAGAAAACGTCATTCTCTCGGTCTGAGAACATCAGTTTGAGACAATATTTCAGGTTAAACATAACTTTTGAAAACAGCTTCGAATAAGTGTTTCTCTTGTTTATTTCAGATGCAAATTGTTATATATAGCTATATAAACCCTTTATTTGATGTTTGAAAACTGCTATTCAGAGCTCCAGCAGAATCTTAGAAAACGTCATTCTCTCAGTCTGAGAACATCAGTTTGAGACAATATTTCAGGTTAAACATAACTTTTGAAAACAGCTTCGAATAAGTGTTTCTCTTGTTTATTTCAGATGCAAATTGATATATATAGCTATATAAACCCTTTATTTGATGTTTTAAAACTGTTATTCAGAGCTCCAGCAGAATCTTGGAAAACGTCATTCTCTCAGTCTGAGAAGATCAGTTTGAGACAATATTTCAGGTTAAACATAACTTTTGAAAACAGCTTCGAATAAATGTTTCTCTTGTTTATTTCAGATGCAAATTGATATATATAGCTATATAAACCCTTTATTTGATGTTTGAAAACTGCTATTCAGAGCTCCAGCAGAATCTTAGAAAACGTCATTCTCTCAGTATGAGAACATCAGTTTGAGACAATGTTTCAGGTTAAACATAACTTTTGAAAACAGCTTTGAATAAGTTTTTCTCTTGTTTATTTCAGATGCAAATTGATATATATAGCTATATAAATCCTTTATTTGATGTTTGAAAACTGCTATTCAGAGCTTCAGCAGAGTCTTGGAAAACGTCATTCTCTCAGCCTGTGAAGATCAGTTTGAGACAATATTTCAGGTTAAACATAACTTTTGAAAACAGCTTCGAATAAATGTTTCTCTTGTTTATTTCAGATGCAAATTGTTATATATAGCTATATAAACCCTTTATTTGATGTTTGAAAACTGCTATTCAGAGCTCCAGCAGAATCTTAGAAAACGTCATTCTCTCGGTCTGAGAACATCAGTTTGAGACAATATTTCAGGTTAAACATAACTTTTGAAAACAGCTTCGAATAAGTGTTTCTCTTGTTTATTTCAGATGCAAATTGATATATATAGCTATATAAACCCTTTATTTGATGTTTTAAAACTGTTATTCAGAGCTCCAGCAGAATCTTGGAAAACGTCATTCTCTCAGTCTGAGAAGATCAGTTTGAGACAATATTTCAGGTTAAACATAACTTTTGAAAACAGCTTCGAATAAATGTTTCTCTTGTTTATTTCAGATGCAAATTGATATATATAGCTATACAAACCCTTTATTTGATGTTTGAAAACTGCTATTCAGAGCTCCAGCAGAATCTTAGAAAACGTCATTCTCTCAATCTGAGAACATCAGTTTGAGACAATGTTTCAGGTTAAACATAACTTTTGAAAACAGCTTCGAATAAGTGTTTCTCTTGTTTAGTTCAGATGCAAATTGATATATATAGCTATACAAACCCTTTATTTGATGTTTGAAAACTGCTATTCAGAGCTCCAGCAGAATCTTAGAAAACGTCATTCTCTCAGTCTGAGAACATCAGTTTGAGACAATATTTCAGGTTAAACATAACTTATGAAAACAGCTTTGAATAAGTTTTTTTCTTGTTTATTTCAGATGCAAATTGATATATATAGCTATATAAACCCTTTATTTGATGTTTTAAAATTGTTATTCAGAGCTCCAGCAGAATCTTGGAAAACGTCATTCTCTCAGTCTGAGAAGATCAGTTTGAGACAATATTTCAGGTTAAACATAACTTTTGAAAACAGCTTCGAATAAATGTTTCTCTTGTTTATTTCAGATGCAAATTGATATATATAGCTATATAAACCCTTTATTTGATGTTTGAAAACTGCTATTCAGAGCTCCAGCAGAATCTTAGAAAACGTCATTCTCTCAATCTGAGAACATCAGTTTGAGACAATGTTTCAGGTTAAACATAACTTTTGAAAACAGCTTCGAATAAGTGTTTCTCTTGTTTAGTTCAGATGCAAATTGATATATATAGCTATACAAACCCTTTATTTGATGTTTGAAAACTGCTATTCAGAGCTCCAGCAGAATCTTAGAAAACGTCATTCTCTCAGTCTGAGAACATCAGTTTGAGACAATATTTCAGGTTAAACATAACTTATGAAAACAGCTTTGAATAAGTTTTTTTCTTGTTTATTTCAGATGCAAATTGATATATATAGCTATATAAACCCTTTATTTGATGTTTTAAAATTGTTATTCAGAGCTCCAGCAGAATCTTGGAAAACGTCATTCTCTCAGTCTGAGAAGATCAGTTTGAGACAATATTTCAGGTTAAACATAACTTTTGAAAACAGCTTCGAATAAATGTTTCTCTTGTTTATTTCAGATGCAAATTGATATATATAGCTATATAAACCCTTTATTTGATGTTTGAAAACTGCTATTCAGAGCTCCAGCAGAATCTTAGAAAACGTCATTCTCTCAGTCTGAGAACATCAGTTTGAGACAATGTTTCAGGTTAAACATAACTTTTGAAAACAGCTTCGAATAAGTGTTTCTCTTGTTTATTTCAGATGCAAATTGATATATATAGCTATATAAACCCTTTATTTGATGTTTGAAAACTGCTATTCAGAGCTCCAGCAGAATCTTAGAAAACGTCATTCTCTCAGTCTGAGAACATCAGTTTGAGACAATATTTCAGGTTAAACATAACTTTTGAAAACAGCTTCGAATAAATGTTTCTCTTGTTTATTTCAGATGCAAATTGATATATATAGCTATATAAACCCTTTATTTGATGTTTGAAAACTGCTATTCAGAGCTCCAGCAGAATCTTAGAAAACGTCATTCTCTCAGTCTGAGAACATCAGTTTGAGACAATATTTCAGGTTAAACATAACTTTTGAAAACAGCTTCGAATAAGTGTTTCTCTTGTTTATTTCAGATGCAAATTGATATATATAGCTATATAAACCCTTTATTTGATGTTTTAAAACTGTTATTCAGAGCTCCAGCAGAATCTTGGAAAACGTCATTCTCTCAGTCTGAGAAGATCAGTTTGAGACAATATTTCAGGTTAAACATAACTTTTGAAAACAGCTTCGAATAAATGTTTCTCTTGTTTATTTCAGATGCAAATTGATATATATAGCTATATAAACCCTTTATTTGATGTTTGAAAACTGCTATTCAGAGCTCCAGCAGAATCTTAGAAAACGTCATTCTCTCAGTCTGAGAACATCAGTTTGAGACAATATTTCAGGTTAAACATAACTTTTGAAAACAGCTTCGAATAAGTGTTTCTCTTGTTTATTTCAGATGCAAATTGATATATATAGCTATATAAACCCTTTATTTGATGTTTGAAAACTGCTATTCAGAGCTCCAGCAGAATCTTAGAAAACGTCATTCTCTCAGTCTGAGAACATCAGTTTGAGACAATATTTCAGGTTAAACATAACTTTTGAAAACAGCTTCGAATAAGTGTTTATCTTGTTTATTTCAGATGCAAATTGATATATATAGCTATATAAACCCTTTATTTGATGTTTTAAAACTGTTATTCAGAGCTCCAGCAGAATCTTGGAAAACGTCATTCTCTCAGTCTGAGAAGATCAGTTTGAGACAATATTTCAGGTTAAACATAACTTTTGAAAACAGCTTCGAATAAATGTTTCTCTTGTTTATTTCAGATGCAAATTGATATATATAGCTATATAAACCCTTTATTTGATGTTTGAAAACTGCTATTCAGAGCTCCAGCAGAATCTTAGAAAACGTCATTCTCTCAGTCTGAGAACATCAGTTTGAGACAATGTTTCAGGTTAAACATAACTTTTGAAAACAGCTTTGAATAAGTTTTTCTCTTGTTTATTTCAGATGCAAATTGATATATATAGCTATATAAATCCTTTATTTGATGTTTGAAAACTGCTATTCAGAGCTTCAGCAGAATCTTGGAAAACGTCATTCTCTCAGCCTGTGAAGATCAGTTTGAGACAATATTTCAGGTTAAACATAACTTTTGAAAACAGCTTCGAATAAATGTTTCTCTTGTTTATTTCAGATGCAAATTGTTATATATAGCTATATAAACCCTTTATTTGATGTTTGAAAACTGCTATTCAGAGCTCCAGCAGAATCTTAGAAAACGTCATTCTCTCGGTCTGAGAACATCAGTTTGAGACAATATTTCAGGTTAAACATAACTTTTGAAAACAGCTTCGAATAAGTGTTTCTCTTGTTTATTTCAGATGCAAATTGATATATATAGCTATACAAACCCTTTATTTGATGTTTGAAAACTGCTATTCAGAGCTCCAGCAGAATCTTAGAAAACGTCATTCTCTCAGTCTGAGAACATCAGTTTGAGACAATATTTCAGGTTAAACATAACTTATGAAAACAGCTTTGAATAAGTTTTTTTCTTGTTTATTTCAGATGCAAATTGATATATATAGCTATATAAACCCTTTATTTGATGTTTTAAAATTGTTATTCAGAGCTCCAGCAGAATCTTGGAAAACGTCATTCTCTCAGTCTGAGAAGATCAGTTTGAGACAATATTTCAGGTTAAACATAACTTTTGAAAACAGCTTCGAATAAATGTTTCTCTTGTTTATTTCAGATGCAAATTGATATATATAGCTATATAAACCCTTTATTTGATGTTTGAAAACTGCTATTCAGAGCTCCAGCAGAATCTTAGAAAACGTCATTCTCTCAGTCTGAGAACATCAGTTTGAGACAATGTTTCAGGTTAAACATAACTTTTGAAAACAGCTTCGAATAAGTGTTTCTCTTGTTTATTTCAGATGCAAATTGATATATATAGCTATATAAACCCTTTATTTGATGTTTGAAAACTGCTATTCAGAGCTCCAGCAGAATCTTAGAAAACGTCATTCTCTCAGTCTGAGAACATCAGTTTGAGACAATATTTCAGGTTAAACATAACTTTTGAAAACAGCTTCGAATAAATGTTTCTCTTGTTTATTTCAGATGCAAATTTATATATATAGCTATATAAACCCTTTATTTGATGTTTGAAAACTGCTATTCAGAGCTCCAGCAGAATCTTAGAAAACGTCATTCTCTCAGTCTGAGAACATCAGTTTGAGACAATATTTCAGGTTAAACATAACTTTTGAAAACAGCTTCGAATAAGTGTTTCTCTTGTTTATTTCAGATGCAAATTGATATATATAGCTATATAAACCCTTTATTTGATGTTTTAAAACTGTTATTCAGAGCTCCAGCAGAATCTTGGAAAACGTCATTCTCTCAGTCTGAGAAGATCAGTTTGAGACAATATTTCAGGTTAAACATAACTTTTGAAAACAGCTTCGAATAAATGTTTCTCTTGTTTATTTCAGATGCAAATTGATATATATAGCTATATAAACCCTTTATTTGATGTTTGAAAACTGCTATTCAGAGCTCCAGCAGAATCTTAGAAAACGTCATTCTCTCAGCCTGTGAAGATCAGTTTGAGACAATATTTCAGGTTAAACATAACTTTTGAAAACAGCTTCGAATAAATGTTTCTCTTGTTTATTTCAGATGCAAATTGTTATATATAGCTATATAAACCCTTTATTTGATGTTTGAAAACTGCTATTCAGAGCTCCAGCAGAATCTTAGAAAACGTCATTCTCTCAGTCTGAGAACATCAGTTTGAGACAATATTTCAGGTTAAACATAACTTTTGAAAACAGCTTCGAATAAGTGTTTATCTTGTTTATTTCAGATGCAAATTGATATATATAGCTATATAAACCCTTTATTTGATGTTTTAAAACTGTTATTCAGAGCTCCAGCAGAATCTTGGAAAACGTCATTCTCTCAGTCTGAGAAGATCAGTTTGAGACAATATTTCAGGTTAAACATAACTTTTGAAAACAGCTTCGAATAAATGTTTCTCTTGTTTATTTCAGATGCAAATTGATATATATAGCTATATAAACCCTTTATTTGATGTTTGAAAACTGCTATTCAGAGCTCCAGCAGAATCTTAGAAAACGTCATTCTCTCAGTCTGAGAACATCAGTTTGAGACAATGTTTCAGGTTAAACATAACTTTTGAAAACAGCTTTGAATAAGTTTTTCTCTTGTTTATTTCAGATGCAAATTGATATATATAGCTATATAAATCCTTTATTTGATGTTTGAAAACTGCTATTCAGAGCTTCAGCAGAATCTTGGAAAACGTCATTCTCTCAGCCTGTGAAGATCAGTTTGAGACAATATTTCAGGTTAAACATAACTTTTGAAAACAGCTTCGAATAAATGTTTCTCTTGTTTATTTCAGATGCAAATTGTTATATATAGCTATATAAACCCTTTATTTGATGTTTGAAAACTGCTATTCAGAGCTCCAGCAGAATCTTAGAAAACGTCATTCTCTCAGTCTGAGAACATCAGTTTGAGACAATATTTCAGGTTAAACATAACTTTTGAAAACAGCTTCGAATAAGTGTTTCTCTTGTTTATTTCAGATGCAAATTGATATATATAGCTATATAAACCCTTTATTTGATGTTTTAAAACTGTTATTCAGAGCTCCAGCAGAATCTTGGAAAACGTCATTCTCTCAGTCTGAGAAGATCAGTTTGAGACAATATTTCAGGTTAAACATAACTTTTGAAAACAGCTTCGAATAAATGTTTCTCTTGTTTATTTCAGATGCAAATTGATATATATAGCTATATAAACCCTTTATTTGATGTTTGAAAACTGCTATTCAGAGCTCCAGCAGAATCTTAGAAAACGTCATTCTCTCAGTCTGAGAACATCAGTTTGAGACAATATTTCAGGTTAAACATAACTTTTGAAAACAGCTTCGAATAAGTGTTTCTCTTGTTTATTTCAGATGCAAATTGATATATATAGCTATATAAACCCTTTATTTGATGTTTGAAAACTGCTATTCAGAGCTCCAGCAGAATCTTAGAAAACGTCATTCTCTCAGTCTGAGAACATCAGTTTGAGACAATATTTCAGGTTAAACATAACTTTTGAAAACAGCTTCGAATAAGTGTTTATCTTGTTTATTTCAGATGCAAATTGATATATATAGCTATATAAACCCTTTATTTGATGTTTTAAAACTGTTATTCAGAGCTCCAGCAGAATCTTGGAAAACGTCATTCTCTCAGTCTGAGAAGATCAGTTTGAGACAATATTTCAGGTTAAACATAACTTTTGAAAACAGCTTCGAATAAATGTTTCTCTTGTTTATTTCAGATGCAAATTGATATATATAGCTATATAAACCCTTTATTTGATGTTTGAAAACTGCTATTCAGAGCTCCAGCAGAATCTTAGAAAACGTCATTCTCTCAGTCTGAGAACATCAGTTTGAGACAATGTTTCAGGTTAAACATAACTTTTGAAAACAGCTTTGAATAAGTTTTTCTCTTGTTTATTTCAGATGCAAATTGATATATATAGCTATATAAATCCTTTATTTGATGTTTGAAAACTGCTATTCAGAGCTTCAGCAGAATCTTGGAAAACGTCATTCTCTCAGCCTGTGAAGATCAGTTTGAGACAATATTTCAGGTTAAACATAACTTTTGAAAACAGCTTCGAATAAATGTTTCTCTTGTTTATTTCAGATGCAAATTGTTATATATAGCTATATAAACCCTTTATTTGATGTTTGAAAACTGCTATTCAGAGCTCCAGCAGAATCTTAGAAAACGTCATTCTCTCGGTCTGAGAACATCAGTTTGAGACAATATTTCAGGTTAAACATAACTTTTGAAAACAGCTTCGAATAAGTGTTTCTCTTGTTTATTTCAGATGCAAATTGATATATATAGCTATACAAACCCTTTATTTGATGTTTGAAAACTGCTATTCAGAGCTCCAGCAGAATCTTAGAAAACGTCATTCTCTCAGTCTGAGAACATCAGTTTGAGACAATATTTCAGGTTAAACATAACTTATGAAAACAGCTTTGAATAAGTTTTTTTCTTGTTTATTTCAGATGCAAATTGATATATATAGCTATATAAACCCTTTATTTGATGTTTTAAAATTGTTATTCAGAGCTCCAGCAGAATCTTGGAAAACGTCATTCTCTCAGTCTGAGAAGATCAGTTTGAGACAATATTTCAGGTTAAACATAACTTTTGAAAACAGCTTCGAATAAATGTTTCTCTTGTTTATTTCAGATGCAAATTGATATATATAGCTATATAAACCCTTTATTTGATGTTTGAAAACTGCTATTCAGAGCTCCAGCAGAATCTTAGAAAACGTCATTCTCTCAGTCTGAGAACATCAGTTTGAGACAATGTTTCAGGTTAAACATAACTTTTGAAAACAGCTTCGAATAAGTGTTTCTCTTGTTTATTTCAGATGCAAATTGATATATATAGCTATATAAACCCTTTATTTGATGTTTGAAAACTGCTATTCAGAGCTCCAGCAGAATCTTAGAAAACGTCATTCTCTCAGTCTGAGAACATCAGTTTGAGACAATATTTCAGGTTAAACATAACTTTTGAAAACAGCTTCGAATAAATGTTTCTCTTGTTTATTTCAGATGCAAATTGATATATATAGCTATATAAACCCTTTATTTGATGTTTGAAAACTGCTATTCAGAGCTCCAGCAGAATCTTAGAAAACGTCATTCTCTCAGTCTGAGAACATCAGTTTGAGACAATATTTCAGGTTAAACATAACTTTTGAAAACAGCTTCGAATAAGTGTTTCTCTTGTTTATTTCAGATGCAAATTGATATATATAGCTATATAAACCCTTTATTTGATGTTTTAAAACTGTTATTCAGAGCTCCAGCAGAATCTTGGAAAACGTCATTCTCTCAGTCTGAGAAGATCAGTTTGAGACAATATTTCAGGTTAAACATAACTTTTGAAAACAGCTTCGAATAAATGTTTCTCTTGTTTATTTCAGATGCAAATTGATATATATAGCTATATAAACCCTTTATTTGATGTTTGAAAACTGCTATTCAGAGCTCCAGCAGAATCTTAGAAAACGTCATTCTCTCAGTCTGAGAACATCAGTTTGAGACAATATTTCAGGTTAAACATAACTTTTGAAAACAGCTTCGAATAAGTGTTTCTCTTGTTTATTTCAGATGCAAATTGATATATATAGCTATATAAACCCTTTATTTGATGTTTGAAAACTGCTATTCAGAGCTCCAGCAGAATCTTAGAAAACGTCATTCTCTCAGTCTGAGAACATCAGTTTGAGACAATATTTCAGGTTAAACATAACTTTTGAAAACAGCTTCGAATAAGTGTTTATCTTGTTTATTTCAGATGCAAATTGATATATATAGCTATATAAACCCTTTATTTGATGTTTTAAAACTGTTATTCAGAGCTCCAGCAGAATCTTGGAAAACGTCATTCTCTCAGTCTGAGAAGATCAGTTTGAGACAATATTTCAGGTTAAACATAACTTTTGAAAACAGCTTCGAATAAATGTTTCTCTTGTTTATTTCAGATGCAAATTGATATATATAGCTATATAAACCCTTTATTTGATGTTTGAAAACTGCTATTCAGAGCTCCAGCAGAATCTTAGAAAACGTCATTCTCTCAGTCTGAGAACATCAGTTTGAGACAATGTTTCAGGTTAAACATAACTTTTGAAAACAGCTTTGAATAAGTTTTTCTCTTGTTTATTTCAGATGCAAATTGATATATATAGCTATATAAATCCTTTATTTGATGTTTGAAAACTGCTATTCAGAGCTTCAGCAGAATCTTGGAAAACGTCATTCTCTCAGCCTGTGAAGATCAGTTTGAGACAATATTTCAGGTTAAACATAACTTTTGAAAACAGCTTCGAATAAATGTTTCTCTTGTTTATTTCAGATGCAAATTGTTATATATAGCTATATAAACCCTTTATTTGATGTTTGAAAACTGCTATTCAGAGCTCCAGCAGAATCTTAGAAAACGTCATTCTCTCGGTCTGAGAACATCAGTTTGAGACAATATTTCAGGTTAAACATAACTTTTGAAAACAGCTTCGAATAAGTGTTTCTCTTGTTTATTTCAGATGCAAATTGATATATATAGCTATATAAACCCTTTATTTGATGTTTTAAAACTGTTATTCAGAGCTCCAGCAGAATCTTGGAAAACGTCATTCTCTCAGCCTGTGAAGATCAGTTTGAGACAGTATTTCATGTTAAACATAACTTTTGAAAACAGCTTCGAATAAGTGTTTCTCTTGTTTATTTCAGATGCAAATTGATATATATAGCTATATAAACCCTTTATTTGATGTTTGAAAACTGCTATTCAGAGCTCCAGCAGAATCTTAGAAAACGTCATTCTCTCAGTCTGAGAACATCAGTTTGAGACAATGTTTCAGGTTAAACATAACTTTTGAAAACAGCTTCGAATAAGTGTTTCTCTTGTTTATTTCAGATGCAAATTGATATATATAGCTATATAAACCCTTTATTTGATGTTTGAAAACTGCTATTCAGAGCTCCAGCAGAATCTTAGAAAACGTCATTCTCTCAGTCTGAGAACATCAGTTTGAGACAATATTTCAGGTTAAACATAACTTTTGAAAACAGCTTCGAATAAGTGTTTCTCTTGTTTATTTCAGATGCAAATTGATATATATAGCTATATAAACCCTTTATTTGATGTTTTAAAACTGTTATTCAGAGCTCCAGCAGAATCTTGGAAAACGTCATTCTCTCAGTCTGAGAAGATCAGTTTGAGACAATATTTCAGGTTAAACATAACTTTTGAAAACAGCTTCGAATAAATGTTTCTCTTGTTTATTTCAGATGCAAATTGATATATATAGCTATATAAACCCTTTATTTGATGTTTGAAAACTGCTATTCAGAGCTCCAGCAGAATCTTAGAAAACGTCATTCTCTCAGTCTGAGAACATCAGTTTGAGACAATATTTCAGGTTAAACATAACTTTTGAAAACAGCTTCGAATAAGTGTTTCTCTTGTTTATTTCAGATGCAAATTGATATATATAGCTATATAAACCCTTTATTTGATGTTTGAAAACTGCTATTCAGAGCTCCAGCAGAATCTTAGAAAACGTCATTCTCTCAGTCTGAGAACATCAGTTTGAGACAATATTTCAGGTTAAACATAACTTTTGAAAACAGCTTCGAATAAATGTTTCTCTTGTTTATTTCAGATGCAAATTGATATATATAGCTATATAAACCCTTTATTTGATGTTTGAAAACTGCTATTCAGAGCTCCAGCAGAATCTTAGAAAACGTCATTCTCTCAGTCTGAGAACATCAGTTTGAGACAATGTTTCAGGTTAAACATAACTTTTGAAAACAGCTTTGAATAAGTTTTTCTCTTGTTTATTTCAGATGCAAATTGATATATATAGCTATATAAATCCTTTATTTGATGTTTGAAAACTGCTATTCAGAGCTTCAGCAGAATCTTGGAAAACGTCATTCTCTCAGCCTGTGAAGATCAGTTTGAGACAATATTTCAGGTTAAACATAACTTTTGAAAACAGCTTCGAATAAATGTTTCTCTTGTTTATTTCAGATGCAAATTGATATATATAGCTATATAAACCCTTTATTTGATGTTTGAAAACTGCTATTCAGAGCTCCAGCAGAATCTTAGAAAACGTCATTCTCTCGGTCTGAGAACATCAGTTTGAGACAATATTTCAGGTTAAACATAACTTTTGAAAACAGCTTCGAATAAGTGTTTCTCTTGTTTATTTCTGATGCAAATTGATATATATAGCTATATAAACCCTTTATTTGATGTTTGAAAACTGTTATTCAGAGCTCCAGCAGAATCTTGGAAAACGTCATTCTCTCAGCCTGTGAAGATCAGTTTGAGACAGTATTTCATGTTAAACATAACTTTTGAAAACAGCTTCGAATAAGTGTTTCTCTTGTTTATTTCAGATGCAAATTGATATATATAGCTATATAAACCCTTTATTTGATGTTTGAAAACTGCTATTCAGAGCTCCAGCAGAATCTTAGAAAACGTCATTCTCTCGGTCTGAGAACATCAGTTTGAGACAATATTTCAGGTTAAACATAACTTTTGAAAACAGCTTCGAATAAGTGTTTCTCTTGTTTATTTCAGATGCAAATTGTTATATATAGCTATATAAACCCTTTATTTGATGTTTGAAAACTGCTATTCAGAGCTCCAGCAGAATCTTAGAAAACGTCATTCTCTCAGTCTGAGAACATCAGTTTGAGACAATATTTCAGGTTAAACATAACTTTTGAAAACAGCTTCGAATAAGTGTTTCTCTTGTTTATTTCAGATGCAAATTGATATATATAGCTATATAAACCCTTTATTTGATGTTTTAAAACTGTTATTCAGAGCTCCAGCAGAATCTTGGAAAACGTCATTCTCTCAGTCTGAGAAGATCAGTTTGAGACAATATTTCAGGTTAAACATAACTTTTGAAAACAGCTTCGAATAAATGTTTCTCTTGTTTATTTCAGATGCAAATTGATATATATAGCTATATAAACCCTTTATTTGATGTTTGAAAACTGCTATTCAGAGCTCCAGCAGAATCTTAGAAAACGTCATTCTCTCAGTATGAGAACATCAGTTTGAGACAATGTTTCAGGTTAAACATAACTTTTGAAAACAGCTTTGAATAAGTTTTTCTCTTGTTTATTTCAGATGCAAATTGATATATATAGCTATATAAATCCTTTATTTGATGTTTGAAAACTGCTATTCAGAGCTTCAGCAGAATCTTGGAAAACGTCATTCTCTCAGCCTGTGAAGATCAGTTTGAGACAATATTTCAGGTTAAACATAACTTTTGAAAACAGCTTCGAATAAATGTTTCTCTTGTTTATTTCAGATGCAAATTGTTATATATAGCTATATAAACCCTTTATTTGATGTTTGAAAACTGCTATTCAGAGCTCCAGCAGAATCTTAGAAAACGTCATTCTCTCGGTCTGAGAACATCAGTTTGAGACAATATTTCAGGTTAAACATAACTTTTGAAAACAGCTTCGAATAAGTGTTTCTCTTGTTTATTTCAGATGCAAATTGATATATATAGCTATATAAACCCTTTATTTGATGTTTTAAAACTGTTATTCAGAGCTCCAGCAGAATCTTGGAAAACGTCATTCTCTCAGTCTGAGAAGATCAGTTTGAGACAATATTTCAGGTTAAACATAACTTTTGAAAACAGCTTCGAATAAATGTTTCTCTTGTTTATTTCAGATGCAAATTGATATATATAGCTATATAAACCCTTTATTTGATGTTTGAAAACTGCTATTCAGAGCTCCAGCAGAATCTTAGAAAACGTCATTCTCTCAGTCTGAGAACATCAGTTTGAGACAATGTTTCAGGTTAAACATAACTTTTGAAAACAGCTTTGAATAAGTTTTTCTCTTGTTTATTTCAGATGCAAATTGATATATATAGCTATATAAATCCTTTATTTGATGTTTGAAAACTGCTATTCAGAGCTTCAGCAGAATCTTGGAAAACGTCATTCTCTCAGCCTGTGAAGATCAGTTTGAGACAATATTTCAGGTTAAACATAACTTTTGAAAACAGCTTCGAATAAATGTTTCTCTTGTTTATTTCAGATGCAAATTGTTATATATAGCTATATAAACCCTTTATTTGATGTTTGAAAACTGCTATTCAGAGCTCCAGCAGAATCTTAGAAAACGTCATTCTCTCGGTCTGAGAACATCAGTTTGAGACAATATTTCAGGTTAAACATAACTTTTGAAAACAGCTTCGAATAAGTGTTTCTCTTGTTTATTTCTGATGCAAATTGATATATATAGCTATATAAACCCTTTATTTGATGTTTGAAAACTGTTATTCAGAGCTCCAGCAGAATCTTGGAAAACGTCATTCTCTCAGCCTGTGAAGATCAGTTTGAGACAGTATTTCATGTTAAACATAACTTTTGAAAACAGCTTCGAATAAGTGTTTCTCTTGTTTATTTCAGATGCAAATTGATATATATAGCTATATAAACCCTTTATTTGATGTTTGAAAACTGCTATTCAGAGCTCCAGCAGAATCTTAGAAAACGTCATTCTCTCGGTCTGAGAACATCAGTTTGAGACAATATTTCAGGTTAAACATAACTTTTGAAAACAGCTTCGAATAAGTGTTTCTCTTGTTTATTTCAGATGCAAATTGATATATATAGCTATATAAGCCCTTTATTTGATGTTTGAAAACTGCTATTCAGAGCTTCAGCAGAATCTTGGAAAACGTCATTCTCTCAGCCTGTGAAGATCAGTTTGAGACAATATTTCAGGTTAAACATAACTTTTGAAAACAGCTTCGAATAAATGTTTCTCTTGTTTATTTCAGATGCAAATTGTTATATATAGCTATATAAACTCTTTATTTGATGTTTGAAAACTGCTATTCAGAGCTCCAGCAGAATCTTAGAAAACGTCATTCTCTCAGTCTGAGAACATCAGTTTGAGACAATGTTTCAGGTTAAACATAACTTTTGAAAACAGCTTTGAATACGTTTTTCTCTTGTTTATTTCAGATGCAAATTGATATATATAGCTATATAAATCCTTTATTTGATGTTTGAAAACTGCTATTCAGAGCTTCAGCAGAATCTTGGAAAACGTCATTCTCTCAGCCTGTGAAGATCAGTTTGAGACAATATTTCAGGTTAAACATAACTTTTGAAAACAGCTTCGAATAAATGTTTCTCTTGTTTATTTCAGATGCAAATTGATATATATAGCTATATAAACCCTTTATTTGATGTTTGAAAACTGCTATTCAGAGCGTCAGCAGAATCTTGGAAAACGTCATTCTCTCAGCCTGTGAAGATCAGTTTGAGACAATATTTCAGGTTAAACATAACTTTTGAAAACAGCTTCGAATAAGTGTTTCTCTTGTTTATTTCAGATGCAAATTGATATATATAGCTATATAAGCCCTTTATTTGATGTTTGAAAACTGCTATTCAG
The DNA here is from genome assembly GCF_982586985.1 of Callionymus lyra. Classification (NCBI taxonomy): domain Eukaryota; kingdom Metazoa; phylum Chordata; class Actinopteri; order Syngnathiformes; family Callionymidae; genus Callionymus; species Callionymus lyra. Next base: position 71,339 of record NW_028258569.1, read on the forward strand.
AGCTTCAGCAGAATCTTGGAAAACGTCATTCTCTCAGCCTGTGAAGATCAGTTTGAGACAATATTTCAGGTTAAACATAACTTTTGAAAACAGCTTCGAATAAATGTTTCTCTTGTTTATTTCAGATGCAAATTGTTATATATAGCTATATAAACCCTTTATTTGATGTTTGAAAACTGCTATTCAGAGCTCCAGCAGAATCTTAGAAAACGTCATTCTCTCAGTCTGAGAACATCAGTTTGAGACAATATTTCAGGTTAAACATAACTTTTGAAAACAGCTTCGAATAAGTGTTTCTCTTGTTTATTTCAGATGCAAATTGATATATATAGCTATATAAACCCTTTATTTGATGTTTTAAAACTGTTATTCAGAGCTCCAGCAGAATCTTGGAAAACGTCATTCTCTCAGTCTGAGAAGATCAGTTTGAGACAATATTTCAGGTTAAACATAACTTTTGAAAACAGCTTCGAATAAATGTTTCTCTTGTTTATTTCAGATGCAAATTGATATATATAGCTATATAAACCCTTTATTTGATGTTTGAAAACTGCTATTCAGAGCTCCAGCAGAAACTTAGAAAACGTCATTCTCTCAGTCTGAGAACATCAGTTTGAGACAATGTTTCAGGTTAAACATAACTTTTGAAAACAGCTTTGAATAAGTTTTTCTCTTGTTTATTTCAGATGCAAATTGATATATATAGCTATATAAATCCTTTATTTGATGTTTGAAAACTGCTATTCAGAGCTTCAGCAGAATCTTGGAAAACGTCATTCTCTCAGCCTGTGAAGATCAGTTTGAGACAATATTTCAGGTTAAACATAACTTTTGAAAACAGCTTCGAATAAATGTTTCTCTTGTTTATTTCAGATGCAAATTGTTATATATAGCTATATAAACCCTTTATTTGATGTTTGAAAACTGCTATTCAGAGCTCCAGCAGAATCTTAGAAAACGTCATTCTCTCGGTCTGAGAACATCAGTTTGAGACAATATTTCAGGTTAAACATAACTTTTGAAAACAGCTTCGAATAAGTGTTTCTCTTGTTTATTTCAGATGCAAATTGATATATATAGCTATATAAACCCTTTATTTGATGTTTGAAAACTGCTATTCAGAGCTTCAGCAGAATCTTGGAAAACGTCATTCTCTCAGCCTGTGAAGATCAGTTTGAGACAATATTTCAGGTTAAACATAACTTTTGAAAACAGCTTCGAATAAATGTTTCTCTTGTTTATTTCAGATGCAAATTGATATATATAGCTATATAAACCCTTTATTTGATGTTTGAAAACTGCTATTCAGAGCTCCAGCAGAATCTTAGAAAACGTCATTCTCTCGGTCTGAGAACATCAGTTTGAGACAATATTTCAGGTTAAACATAACTTTTGAAAACAGCTTCGAATAAGTGTTTCTCTTGTTTATTTCTGATGCAAATTGATATATATAGCTATATAAACCCTTTATTTGATGTTTGAAAACTGTTATTCAGAGCTCCAGCAGAATCTTGGAAAACGTCATTCTCTCAGCCTGTGAAGATCAGTTTGAGACAGTATTTCATGTTAAACATAACTTTTGAAAACAGCTTCGAATAAGTGTTTCTCTTGTTTATTTCAGATGCAAATTGATATATATAGCTATATAAACCCTTTATTTGATGTTTGAAAACTGCTATTCAGAGCTCCAGCAGAATCTTAGAAAACGTCATTCTCTCGGTCTGAGAACATCAGTTTGAGACAATATTTCAGGTTAAACATAACTTTTGAAACCAGCTTCGAATAAGTGTTTCTCTTGTTTATTTCAGATGCAAATTGATATATATAGCTATATAAGCCCTTTATTTGATGTTTGAAAACTGTTATTCAGAGCTCCAGCAGAATCTTGGAAAACGTCATTCTCTCAGTCTGAGAAGATCAGTTTGAGACAATATTTCAGGTTAAACATAACTTTTGAAAACAGCTTCGAATAAATGTTTCTCTTGTTTATTTCAGATGCAAATTGATATATATAGCTATATAAACCCTTTATTTGATGTTTGAAAACTGCTATTCAGAGCTCCAGCAGAATCTTAGAAAACGTCATTCTCTCAGTCTGAGAACATCAGTTTGAGACAATGTTTCAGGTTAAACATAACTTTTGAAAACAGCTTTGAATAAGTTTTTCTCTTGTTTATTTCAGATGCAAATTGATATATATAGCTATATAAATCCTTTATTTGATGTTTGAAAACTGCTATTCAGAGCTTCAGCAGAATCTTGGAAAACGTCATTCTCTCAGCCTGTGAAGATCAGTTTGAGACAATATTTCAGGTTAAACATAACTTTTGAAAACAGCTTCGAATAAATGTTTCTCTTGTTTATTTCAGATGCAAATTGTTATATATAGCTATATAAACCCTTTATTTGATGTTTGAAAACTGCTATTCAGAGCTCCAGCAGAATCATAGAAAACGTCATTCTCTCGGTCTGAGAACATCAGTTTGAGACAATATTTCAGGTTAAACATAACTTTTGAAAACAGCTTCGAATAAGTGTTTCTCTTGTTTATTTCAGATGCAAATTGATATATATAGCTATATAAACCCTTTATTTGATGTTTGAAAACTGCTATTCAGAGCTTCAGCAGAATCTTGGAAAACGTCATTCTCTCAGCCTGTGAAGATCAGTTTGAGACAATATTTCAGGTTAAACATAACTTTTGAAAACAGCTTCGAATAAATGTTTCTTTTGTTTATTTCAGATGCAAATTGTTATATATAGCTATATAAACCCTTTATTTGATGTTTGAAAACTGCTATTCAGAGCTCCAGCAGAATCTTAGAAAACGTCATTCTCTCGGTCTGAGAACATCAGTTTGAGACAATATTTCAGGTTAAACATAACTTTTGAAAACAGCTTCGAATAAATGTTTCTCTTGTTTATTTCAGATGCAAATTGATATATATAGCTATATAAACCCTTTATTTGATGTTTGAAAACTGCTATTCAGAGCTCCAGCAGAATCTTAGAAAACGTCATTCTCTCGGTCTGAGAACATCAGCTTGAGACAATATTTCAGGTTAAACATAACTTTTGAAAACAGCTTCGAATAAGTGTTTCTCTTGTTTATTTCTGATGCAAATTGATATATATAGCTATATAAACCCTTTATTTGATGTTTGAAAACTGTTATTCAGAGCTCCAGCAGAATCTTGGAAAACGTCATTCTCTCAGCCTGTGAAGATCAGTTTGAGACAGTATTTCATGTTAAACATAACTTTTGAAAACAGCTTCGAATAAGTGTTTCTCTTGTTTATTTCAGATGCAAATTGATATATATAGCTATATAAACCCTTTATTTGATGTTTGAAAACTGCTATTCAGAGCTCCAGCAGAATCTTAGAAAACGTCATTCTCTCGGTCTGAGAACATCAGTTTGAGACAATATTTCAGGTTAAACATAACTTTTGAAACCAGCTTCGAATAAGTGTTTCTCTTGTTTATTTCAGATGCAAATTGATATATATAGCTATATAAGCCCTTTATTTGATGTTTGAAAACTGTTATTCAGAGCTCCAGCAGAATCTTGGAAAACGTCATTCTCTCAGTCTGAGAAGATCAGTTTGAGACAATATTTCAGGTTAAACATAACTTTTGAAAACAGCTTCGAATAAATGTTTCTCTTGTTTATTTCAGATGCAAATTGATATATATAGCTATATAAACCCTTTATTTGATGTTTGAAAACTGCTATTCAGAGCTCCAGCAGAATCTTAGAAAACGTCATTCTCTCAGTCTGAGAACATCAGTTTGAGACAATGTTTCAGGTTAAACATAACTTTTGAAAACAGCTTTGAATAAGTTTTTCTCTTGTTTATTTCAGATGCAAATTGATATATATAGCTATATAAATCCTTTATTTGATGTTTGAAAACTGCTATTCAGAGCTTCAGCAGAATCTTGGAAAACGTCATTCTCTCAGCCTGTGAAGATCAGTTTGAGACAATATTTCAGGTTAAACATAACTTTTGAAAACAGCTTCGAATAAATGTTTCTCTTGTTTATTTCAGATGCAAATTGTTATATATAGCTATATAAACCCTTTATTTGATGTTTGAAAACTGCTATTCAGAGCTCCAGCAGAATCTTAGAAAACGTCATTCTCTCGGTCTGAGAACATCAGTTTGAGACAATATTTCAGGTTAAACATAACTTTTGAAAACAGCTTCGAATAAGTGTTTCTCTTGTTTATTTCAGATGCAAATTGATATATATAGCTATATAAACCCTTTATTTGATGTTTGAAAACTGCTATTCAGAGCTTCAGCAGAATCTTGGAAAACGTCATTCTCTCAGCCTGTGAAGATCAGTTTGAGACAATATTTCAGGTTAAACATAACTTTTGAAAACAGCTTCGAATAAATGTTTCTCTTGTTTATTTCAGATGCAAATTGTTATATATAGCGATATAAACCCTTTATTTGATGTTTGAAAACTGCTATTCAGAGCTCCAGCAGAATCTTAGAAAACGTCATTCTCTCGGTCTGAGAACATCAGTTTGAGACAATATTTCAGGTTAAACATAACTTTTGAAAACAGCTTTGAATAAGTTTTTCTCTTGTTTATTTCAGATGCAAATTGATATATATAGCTATATAAACCCTTTATTTGATGTTTGAAAAATGCTATTCAGAGCTTCAGCAGAATCTTGGAAAACGTCATTCTCTCAGCCTGTGAAGATCAGTTTGAGACAATATTTCAGGTTAAACATAACTTTTGAAAACAGCTTCGAATAAATGTTTCTCTTGTTTATTTCAGATGCAAATTGATATATATAGCTATATAAACCCTTTATTTGATGTTTGAAAACTGCTATTCAGAGCTCCAGCAGAATCTTAGAAAACGTCATTCTCTCGGTCTGAGAACATCAGCTTGAGACAATATTTCAGGTTAAACATAACTTTTGAAAACAGCTTCGAATAAGTGTTTCTCTTGTTTATTTCAGATGCAAATTGATATATATAGCTATATAAACCCTTTATTTGATGTTTGAAAACTGCTATTCAGAGCTCCAGCAGAATCTTGGAAAACGTCATTCTCTCGGTCTGAGAACATCAGTTTGAGACAATATTTCAGGTTAAACATAACTTTTGAAAACAGCTTCGAATAAGTGTTTCTCTTGTTTATTATTTGATGCAAATTGATATATATAGCTATATAAACCCTTTATTTGATGTTTGAAAACTGCTATTCAGAGCTTCAGCAGAATCTTGGAAAACGTCATTCTCTCAGCCTGTGAAGATCAGTTTGAGACAATATTTCAGGTTAAACATAACTTTTGAAAACAGCTTCGAATAAATGTTTCTCTTGTTTATTTCAGATGCAAATTGTTATATATAGCTATATAAACCCTTTATTTGATGTTTGAAAACTGCTATTCAGAGCTCCAGCAGAATCTTAGAAAACGTCATTCTCTCAGTCTGAGAACATCAGTTTGAGACAATGTTTCAGGTTAAACATAACTTTTGAAAACAGCTTTGAATAAGTTTTTCTCTTGTTTATTTCAGATGCAAATTGATATATATAGCTATATAAATCCTTTATTTGATGTTTGAAAACTGCTATTCAGAGCTTCAGCAGAATCTTGGAAAACGTCATTCTCTCAGCCTGTGAAGATCAGTTTGAGACAATATTTCAGGTTAAACATAACTTTTGAAAACAGCTTCGAATAAATGTTTCTCTTGTTTATTTCAGATGCAAATTGTTATATATAGCTATATAAACCCTTTATTTGATGTTTGAAAACTGCTATTCAGAGCTCCAGCAGAATCTTAGAAAACGTCATTCTCTCGGTCTGAGAACATCAGTTTGAGACAATATTTCAGGTTAAACATAACTTTTGAAAACAGCTTCGAATAAGTGTTTCTCTTGTTTATTTCAGATGCAAATTGATATATATAGCTATATAAACCCTTTATTTGATGTTTGAAAACTGCTATTCAGAGCTTCAGCAGAATCTTGGAAAACGTCATTCTCTCAGCCTGTGAAGATCAGTTTGAGACAATATTTCAGGTTAAACATAACTTTTGAAAACAGCTTCGAATAAATGTTTCTCTTGTTTATTTCAGATGCAAATTGATATATATAGCTATATAAACCCTTTATTTGATGTTTGAAAACTGCTATTCAGAGCTTCAGCAGAATCTTGGAAAACGTCATTCTCTCAGCCTGTGAAGATCAGTTTGAGACAATATTTCAGGTTAAACATAACTTTTGAAAACAGCTTCGAATAAGTGTTTCTCTTGTTTATTTCAGATGCAAATTGATATATATAGCTATATAAGCCCTTTATTTGATGTTTGAAAACTGCTATTCAGAGCTTCAGCAGAATCTGGAAAACGTCATTCTCTCAGCCTGTGAAGATCAGTTTGAGACAATATTTCAGGTTAAACATAACTTTTGAAAACAGCTTCGAATAAATGTTTCTCTTGTTTATTTCAGATGCAAATTGTTATATATAGCTATATAAACCCTTTATTTGATGTTTGAAAACTGCTATTCAGAGCTCCAGCAGAATCTTAGAAAACGTCATTCTCTCAGTCTGAGAACATCAGTTTGAGACAATATTTCAGGTTAAACATAACTTTTGAAAACAGCTTCGAATAAGTGTTTCTCTTGTTTATTTCAGATGCAAATTGATATATATAGCTATATAAACCCTTTATTTGATGTTTTAAAACTGTTATTCAGAGCTCCAGCAGAATCTTGGAAAACGTCATTCTCTCAGTCTGAGAAGATCAGTTTGAGACAATATTTCAGGTTAAACATAACTTTTGAAAACAGCTTCGAATAAATGTTTCTCTTGTTTATTTCAGATGCAAATTGATATATATAGCTATATAAACCCTTTATTTGATGTTTGAAAACTGCTATTCAGAGCTCCAGCAGAATCTTAGAAAACGTCATTCTCTCAGTCTGAGAACATCAGTTTGAGACAATGTTTCAGGTTAAACATAACTTTTGAAAACAGCTTTGAATAAGTTTTTCTCTTGTTTATTTCAGATGCAAATTGATATATATAGCTATATAAATCCTTTATTTGATGTTTGAAAACTGCTATTCAGAGCTTCAGCAGAATCTTGGAAAACGTCATTCTCTCAGCCTGTGAAGATCAGTTTGAGACAATATTTCAGGTTAAACATAACTTTTGAAAACAGCTTCGAATAAATGTTTCTCTTGTTTATTTCAGATGCAAATTGTTATATATAGCTATATAAACCCTTTATTTGATGTTTGAAAACTGCTATTCAGAGCTCCAGCAGAATCTTAGAAAACGTCATTCTCTCGGTCTGAGAACATCAGTTTGAGACAATATTTCAGGTTAAACATAACTTTTGAAAACAGCTTCGAATAAGTGTTTCTCTTGTTTATTTCAGATGCAAATTGATATATATAGCTATATAAACCCTTTATTTGATGTTTGAAAACTGCTATTCAGAGCTTCAGCAGAATCTTGGAAAACGTCATTCTCTCAGCCTGTGAAGATCAGTTTGAGACAATATTTCAGGTTAAACATAACTTTTGAAAACAGCTTCGAATAAATGTTTCTCTTGTTTATTTCAGATGCAAATTGTTATATATAGCTATATAAACCCTTTATTTGATGTTTGAAAACTGCTATTCAGAGCTCCAGCAGAATCTTAGAAAACGTCATTCTCTCGGTCTGAGAACATCAGTTTGAGACAATATTTCAGGTTAAACATAACTTTTGAAAACAGCTTCGAATAAATGTTTCTCTTGTTTATTTCAGATGCAAATTGATATATATAGCTATATAAACCCTTTATTTGATGTTTGAAAACTGCTATTCAGAGCTCCAGCAGAATCTTAGAAAACGTCATTCTCTCGGTCTGAGAACATCAGCTTGAGACAATATTTCAGGTTAAACATAACTTTTGAAAACAGCTTCGAATAAGTGTTTCTCTTGTTTATTTCTGATGCAAATTGATATATATAGCTATATAAACCCTTTATTTGATGTTTGAAAACTGTTATTCAGAGCTCCAGCAGAATCTTGGAAAACGTCATTCTCTCAGCCTGTGAAGATCAGTTTGAGACAGTATTTCATGTTAAACATAACTTTTGAAAACAGCTTCGAATAAGTGTTTCTCTTGTTTATTTCAGATGCAAATTGATATATATAGCTATATAAACCCTTTATTTGATGTTTGAAAACTGCTATTCAGAGCTCCAGCAGAATCTTAGAAAACGTCATTCTCTCGGTCTGAGAACATCAGTTTGAGACAATATTTCAGGTTAAACATAACTTTTGAAACCAGCTTCGAATAAGTGTTTCTCTTGTTTATTTCAGATGCAAATTGATATATATAGCTATATAAGCCCTTTATTTGATGTTTGAAAACTGTTATTCAGAGCTCCAGCAGAATCTTGGAAAACGTCATTCTCTCAGTCTGAGAAGATCAGTTTGAGACAATATTTCAGGTTAAACATAACTTTTGAAAACAGCTTCGAATAAATGTTTCTCTTGTTTATTTCAGATGCAAATTGATATATATAGCTATATAAACCCTTTATTTGATGTTTGAAAACTGCTATTCAGAGCTCCAGCAGAATCTTAGAAAACGTCATTCTCTCAGTCTGAGAACATCAGTTTGAGACAATGTTTCAGGTTAAACATAACTTTTGAAAACAGCTTTGAATAAGTTTTTCTCTTGTTTATTTCAGATGCAAATTGATATATATAGCTATATAAATCCTTTATTTGATGTTTGAAAACTGCTATTCAGAGCTTCAGCAGAATCTTGGAAAACGTCATTCTCTCAGCCTGTGAAGATCAGTTTGAGACAATATTTCAGGTTAAACATAACTTTTGAAAACAGCTTCGAATAAATGTTTCTCTTGTTTATTTCAGATGCAAATTGTTATATATAGCTATATAAACCCTTTATTTGATGTTTGAAAACTGCTATTCAGAGCTCCAGCAGAATCTTAGAAAACGTCATTCTCTCGGTCTGAGAACATCAGTTTGAGACAATATTTCAGGTTAAACATAACTTTTGAAAACAGCTTCGAATAAGTGTTTCTCTTGTTTATTTCAGATGCAAATTGATATATATAGCTATATAAACCCTTTATTTGATGTTTGAAAACTGCTATTCAGAGCTTCAGCAGAATCTTGGAAAACGTCATTCTCTCAGCCTGTGAAGATCAGTTTGAGACAATATTTCAGGTTAAACATAACTTTTGAAAACAGCTTCGAATAAATGTTTCTCTTGTTTATTTCAGATGCAAATTGTTATATATAGCGATATAAACCCTTTATTTGATGTTTGAAAACTGCTATTCAGAGCTCCAGCAGAATCTTAGAAAACGTCATTCTCTCGGTCTGAGAACATCAGTTTGAGACAATATTTCAGGTTAAACATAACTTTTGAAAACAGCTTTGAATAAGTTTTTCTCTTGTTTATTTCAGATGCAAATTGATATATATAGCTATATAAACCCTTTATTTGATGTTTGAAAAATGCTATTCAGAGCTTCAGCAGAATCTTGGAAAACGTCATTCTCTCAGCCTGTGAAGATCAGTTTGAGACAATATTTCAGGTTAAACATAACTTTTGAAAACAGCTTCGAATAAATGTTTCTCTTGTTTATTTCAGATGCAAATTGATATATATAGCTATATAAACCCTTTATTTGATGTTTGAAAACTGCTATTCAGAGCTCCAGCAGAATCTTAGAAAACGTCATTCTCTCGGTCTGAGAACATCAGCTTGAGACAATATTTCAGGTTAAACATAACTTTTGAAAACAGCTTCGAATAAGTGTTTCTCTTGTTTATTTCAGATGCAAATTGATATATATAGCTATATAAACCCTTTATTTGATGTTTGAAAACTGCTATTCAGAGCTCCAGCAGAATCTTGGAAAACGTCATTCTCTCGGTCTGAGAACATCAGTTTGAGACAATATTTCAGGTTAAACATAACTTTTGAAAACAGCTTCGAATAAGTGTTTCTCTTGTTTATTATTTGATGCAAATTGATATATATAGCTATATAAACCCTTTATTTGATGTTTGAAAACTGCTATTCAGAGCTTCAGCAGAATCTTGGAAAACGTCATTCTCTCAGCCTGTGAAGATCAGTTTGAGACAATATTTCAGGTTAAACATAACTTTTGAAAACAGCTTCGAATAAATGTTTCTCTTGTTTATTTCAGATGCAAATTGTTATATATAGCTATATAAACCCTTTATTTGATGTTTGAAAACTGCTATTCAGAGCTCCAGCAGAATCTTAGAAAACGTCATTCTCTCAGTCTGAGAACATCAGTTTGAGACAATGTTTCAGGTTAAACATAACTTTTGAAAACAGCTTTGAATAAGTTTTTCTCTTGTTTATTTCAGATGCAAATTGATATATATAGCTATATAAATCCTTTATTTGATGTTTGAAAACTGCTATTCAGAGCTTCAGCAGAATCTTGGAAAACGTCATTCTCTCAGCCTGTGAAGATCAGTTTGAGACAATATTTCAGGTTAAACATAACTTTTGAAAACAGCTTCGAATAAATGTTTCTCTTGTTTATTTCAGATGCAAATTGTTATATATAGCTATATAAACCCTTTATTTGATGTTTGAAAACTGCTATTCAGAGCTCCAGCAGAATCTTAGAAAACGTCATTCTCTCGGTCTGAGAACATCAGTTTGAGACAATATTTCAGGTTAAACATAACTTTTGAAAACAGCTTCGAATAAGTGTTTCTCTTGTTTATTTCAGATGCAAATTGATATATATAGCTATATAAACCCTTTATTTGATGTTTGAAAACTGCTATTCAGAGCTTCAGCAGAATCTTGGAAAACGTCATTCTCTCAGCCTGTGAAGATCAGTTTGAGACAATATTTCAGGTTAAACATAACTTTTGAAAACAGCTTCGAATAAATGTTTCTCTTGTTTATTTCAGATGCAAATTGATATATATAGCTATATAAACCCTTTATTTGATGTTTGAAAACTGCTATTCAGAGCTTCAGCAGAATCTTGGAAAACGTCATTCTCTCAGCCTGTGAAGATCAGTTTGAGACAATATTTCAGGTTAAACATAACTTTTGAAAACAGCTTCGAATAAGTGTTTCTCTTGTTTATTTCAGATGCAAATTGATATATATAGCTATATAAGCCCTTTATTTGATGTTTGAAAACTGCTATTCAGAGCTTCAGCAGAATCTGGAAAACGTCATTCTCTCAGCCTGTGAAGATCAGTTTGAGACAATATTTCAGGTTAAACATAACTTTTGAAAACAGCTTCGAATAAATGTTTCTCTTGTTTATTTCAGATGCAAATTGTTATATATAGCTATATAAACCCTTTATTTGATGTTTGAAAACTGCTATTCAGAGCTCCAGCAGAATCTTAGAAAACGTCATTCTCTCAGTCTGAGAACATCAGTTTGAGACAATATTTCAGGTTAAACATAACTTTTGAAAACAGCTTCGAATAAGTGTTTCTCTTGTTTATTTCAGATGCAAATTGATATATATAGCTATATAAACCCTTTATTTGATGTTTTAAAACTGTTATTCAGAGCTCCAGCAGAATCTTGGAAAACGTCATTCTCTCAGTCTGAGAAGATCAGTTTGAGACAATATTTCAGGTTAAACATAACTTTTGAAAACAGCTTCGAATAAATGTTTCTCTTGTTTATTTCAGATGCAAATTGATATATATAGCTATATAAACCCTTTATTTGATGTTTGAAAACTGCTATTCAGAGCTCCAGCAGAATCTTAGAAAACGTCATTCTCTCAGTCTGAGAACATCAGTTTGAGACAATGTTTCAGGTTAAACATAACTTTTGAAAACAGCTTTGAATAAGTTTTTCTCTTGTTTATTTCAGATGCAAATTGATATATATAGCTATATAAATCCTTTATTTGATGTTTGAAAACTGCTATTCAGAGCTTCAGCAGAATCTTGGAAAACGTCATTCTCTCAGCCTGTGAAGATCAGTTTGAGACAATATTTCAGGTTAAACATAACTTTTGAAAACAGCTTCGAATAAATGTTTCTCTTGTTTATTTCAGATGCAAATTGTTATATATAGCTATATAAACCCTTTATTTGATGTTTGAAAACTGCTATTCAGAGCTCCAGCAGAATCTTAGAAAACGTCATTCTCTCGGTCTGAGAACATCAGTTTGAGACAATATTTCAGGTTAAACATAACTTTTGAAAACAGCTTCGAATAAGTGTTTCTCTTGTTTATTTCAGATGCAAATTGATATATATAGCTATATAAACCCTTTATTTGATGTTTGAAAACTGCTATTCAGAGCTTCAGCAGAATCTTGGAAAACGTCATTCTCTCAGCCTGTGAAGATCAGTTTGAGACAATATTTCAGGTTAAACATAACTTTTGAAAACAGCTTCGAATAAATGTTTCTCTTGTTTATTTCAGATGCAAATTGTTATATATAGCTATATAAACCCTTTATTTGATGTTTGAAAACTGCTATTCAGAGCTCCAGCAGAATCTTAGAAAACGTCATTCTCTCGGTCTGAGAACATCAGTTTGAGACAATATTTCAGGTTAAACATAACTTTTGAAAACAGCTTCGAATAAATGTTTCTCTTGTTTATTTCAGATGCAAATTGATATATATAGCTATATAAACCCTTTATTTGATGTTTGAAAACTGCTATTCAGAGCTCCAGCAGAATCTTAGAAAACGTCATTCTCTCGGTCTGAGAACATCAGCTTGAGACAATATTTCAGGTTAAACATAACTTTTGAAAACAGCTTCGAATAAGTGTTTCTCTTGTTTATTTCTGATGCAAATTGATATATATAGCTATATAAACCCTTTATTTGATGTTTGAAAACTGTTATTCAGAGCTCCAGCAGAATCTTGGAAAACGTCATTCTCTCAGCCTGTGAAGATCAGTTTGAGACAGTATTTCATGTTAAACATAACTTTTGAAAACAGCTTCGAATAAGTGTTTCTCTTGTTTATTTCAGATGCAAATTGATATATATAGCTATATAAACCCTTTATTTGATGTTTGAAAACTGCTATTCAGAGCTCCAGCAGAATCTTAGAAAACGTCATTCTCTCGGTCTGAGAACATCAGTTTGAGACAATATTTCAGGTTAAACATAACTTTTGAAACCAGCTTCGAATAAGTGTTTCTCTTGTTTATTTCAGATGCAAATTGATATATATAGCTATATAAGCCCTTTATTTGATGTTTGAAAACTGTTATTCAGAGCTCCAGCAGAATCTTGGAAAACGTCATTCTCTCAGTCTGAGAAGATCAGTTTGAGACAATATTTCAGGTTAAACATAACTTTTGAAAACAGCTTCGAATAAATGTTTCTCTTGTTTATTTCAGATGCAAATTGATATATATAGCTATATAAACCCTTTATTTGATGTTTGAAAACTGCTATTCAGAGCTCCAGCAGAATCTTAGAAAACGTCATTCTCTCAGTCTGAGAACATCAGTTTGAGACAATGTTTCAGGTTAAACATAACTTTTGAAAACAGCTTTGAATAAGTTTTTCTCTTGTTTATTTCAGATGCAAATTGATATATATAGCTATATAAATCCTTTATTTGATGTTTGAAAACTGCTATTCAGAGCTTCAGCAGAATCTTGGAAAACGTCATTCTCTCAGCCTGTGAAGATCAGTTTGAGACAATATTTCAGGTTAAACATAACTTTTGAAAACAGCTTCGAATAAATGTTTCTCTTGTTTATTTCAGATGCAAATTGTTATATATAGCTATATAAACCCTTTATTTGATGTTTGAAAACTGCTATTCAGAGCTCCAGCAGAATCTTAGAAAACGTCATTCTCTCGGTCTGAGAACATCAGTTTGAGACAATATTTCAGGTTAAACATAACTTTTGAAAACAGCTTCGAATAAGTGTTTCTCTTGTTTATTTCAGATGCAAATTGATATATATAGCTATATAAACCCTTTATTTGATGTTTGAAAACTGCTATTCAGAGCTTCAGCAGAATCTTGGAAAACGTCATTCTCTCAGCCTGTGAAGATCAGTTTGAGACAATATTTCAGGTTAAACATAACTTTTGAAAACAGCTTCGAATAAATGTTTCTCTTGTTTATTTCAGATGCAAATTGTTATATATAGCGATATAAACCCTTTATTTGATGTTTGAAAACTGCTATTCAGAGCTCCAGCAGAATCTTAGAAAACGTCATTCTCTCGGTCTGAGAACATCAGTTTGAGACAATATTTCAGGTTAAACATAACTTTTGAAAACAGCTTTGAATAAGTTTTTCTCTTGTTTATTTCAGATGCAAATTGATATATATAGCTATATAAACCCTTTATTTGATGTTTGAAAAATGCTATTCAGAGCTTCAGCAGAATCTTGGAAAACGTCATTCTCTCAGCCTGTGAAGATCAGTTTGAGACAATATTTCAGGTTAAACATAACTTTTGAAAACAGCTTCGAATAAATGTTTCTCTTGTTTATTTCAGATGCAAATTGATATATATAGCTATATAAACCCTTTATTTGATGTTTGAAAACTGCTATTCAGAGCTCCAGCAGAATCTTAGAAAACGTCATTCTCTCGGTCTGAGAACATCAGCTTGAGACAATATTTCAGGTTAAACATAACTTTTGAAAACAGCTTCGAATAAGTGTTTCTCTTGTTTATTTCAGATGCAAATTGATATATATAGCTATATAAACCCTTTATTTGATGTTTGAAAACTGCTATTCAGAGCTCCAGCAGAATCTTGGAAAACGTCATTCTCTCGGTCTGAGAACATCAGTTTGAGACAATATTTCAGGTTAAACATAACTTTTGAAAACAGCTTCGAATAAGTGTTTCTCTTGTTTATTATTTGATGCAAATTGATATATATAGCTATATAAACCCTTTATTTGATGTTTGAAAACTGCTATTCAGAGCTTCAGCAGAATCTTGGAAAACGTCATTCTCTCAGCCTGTGAAGATCAGTTTGAGACAATATTTCAGGTTAAACATAACTTTTGAAAACAGCTTCGAATAAATGTTTCTCTTGTTTATTTCAGATGCAAATTGTTATATATAGCTATATAAACCCTTTATTTGATGTTTGAAAACTGCTATTCAGAGCTCCAGCAGAATCTTAGAAAACGTCATTCTCTCAGTCTGAGAACATCAGTTTGAGACAATGTTTCAGGTTAAACATAACTTTTGAAAACAGCTTTGAATAAGTTTTTCTCTTGTTTATTTCAGATGCAAATTGATATATATAGCTATATAAATCCTTTATTTGATGTTTGAAAACTGCTATTCAGAGCTTCAGCAGAATCTTGGAAAACGTCATTCTCTCAGCCTGTGAAGATCAGTTTGAGACAATATTTCAGGTTAAACATAACTTTTGAAAACAGCTTCGAATAAATGTTTCTCTTGTTTATTTCAGATGCAAATTGTTATATATAGCTATATAAACCCTTTATTTGATGTTTGAAAACTGCTATTCAGAGCTCCAGCAGAATCTTAGAAAACGTCATTCTCTCGGTCTGAGAACATCAGTTTGAGACAATATTTCAGGTTAAACATAACTTTTGAAAACAGCTTCGAATAAGTGTTTCTCTTGTTTATTTCAGATGCAAATTGATATATATAGCTATATAAACCCTTTATTTGATGTTTGAAAACTGCTATTCAGAGCTTCAGCAGAATCTTGGAAAACGTCATTCTCTCAGCCTGTGAAGATCAGTTTGAGACAATATTTCAGGTTAAACATAACTTTTGAAAACAGCTTCGAATAAATGTTTCTCTTGTTTATTTCAGATGCAAATTGATATATATAGCTATATAAACCCTTTATTTGATGTTTGAAAACTGCTATTCAGAGCTTCAGCAGAATCTTGGAAAACGTCATTCTCTCAGCCTGTGAAGATCAGTTTGAGACAATATTTCAGGTTAAACATAACTTTTGAAAACAGCTTCGAATAAGTGTTTCTCTTGTTTATTTCAGATGCAAATTGATATATATAGCTATATAAGCCCTTTATTTGATGTTTGAAAACTGCTATTCAGAGCTTCAGCAGAATCTGGAAAACGTCATTCTCTCAGCCTGTGAAGATCAGTTTGAGACAATATTTCAGGTTAAACATAACTTTTGAAAACAGCTTCGAATAAATGTTTCTCTTGTTTATTTCAGATGCAAATTGTTATATATAGCTATATAAACCCTTTATTTGATGTTAGAAAACTGCTATTCAGAGCTCCAGCAGAATCTTAGAAAACGTCATTCTCTCAGTCTGAGAACATCAGTTTGAGACAATATTTCAGGTTAAACATAACTTTTGAAAACAGCTTCGAATAAGTGTTTCTCTTGTTTATTTCAGATGCAAATTGATATATATAGCTATATAAACCCTTTATTTGATGTTTTAAAACTGTTATTCAGAGCTCCAGCAGAATCTTGGAAAACGTCATTCTCTCAGTCTGAGAAGATCAGTCTGAGACAATATTTCAGGTTAAACATAACTTTTGAAAACAGCTTCGAATAAATGTTTCTCTTGTTTATTTCAGATGCAAATTGATATATATAGCTATATAAACCCTTTATTTGATGTTTGAAAACTGCTATTCAGAGCTCCAGCAGAAACTTAGAAAACGTCATTCTCTCAGTCTGAGAACATCAGTTTGAGACAATGTTTCAGGTTAAACATAACTTTTGAAAACAGCTTTGAATAAGTTTTTCTCTTGTTTATTTCAGATGCAAATTGATATATATAGCTATATAAATCCTTTATTTGATGTTTGAAAACTGCTATTCAGAGCTTCAGCAGAATCTTGGAAAACGTCATTCTCTCAGCCTGTGAAGATCAGTTTGAGACAATATTTCAGGTTAAACATAACTTTTGAAAACAGCTTCGAATAAATGTTTCTCTTGTTTATTTCAGATGCAAATTGTTATATATAGCTATATAAACCCTTTATTTGATGTTTGAAAACTGCTATTCAGAGCTCCAGCAGAATCTTAGAAAACGTCATTCTCTCGGTCTGAGAACATCAGTTTGAGACAATATTTCAGGTTAAACATAACTTTTGAAAACAGCTTCGAATAAGTGTTTCTCTTGTTTATTTCAGATGCAAATTGATATATATAGCTATATAAACCCTTTATTTGATGTTTGAAAACTGCTATTCAGAGCTTCAGCAGAATCTTGGAAAACGTCATTCTCTCAGCCTGTGAAGATCAGTTTGAGACAATATTTCAGGTTAAACATAACTTTTGAAAACAGCTTCGAATAAATGTTTCTCTTGTTTATTTCAGATGCAAATTGATATATATAGCTATATAAACTCTTTATTTGATGTTTGAAAACTGCTATTCAGAGCTCCAGCAGAATCTTAGAAAACGTCATTCTCTCGGTCTGAGAACATCAGTTTGAGACAATATTTCAGGTTAAACATAACTTTTGAAAACAGCTTCGAATAAGTGTTTCTCTTGTTTATTTCTGATGCAAATTGATATATATAGCTATATAAACCCTTTATTTGATGTTTGAAAACTGTTATTCAGAGCTCCAGCAGAATCTTGGAAAACGTCATTCTCTCAGCCTGTGAAGATCAGTTTGAGACAATATTTCAGGTTAAACATAACTTTTGAAAACAGCTTCGAATAAATGTTTCTCTTGTTTATTTCAGATGCAAATTGTTATATATAGCTATATAAACCCTTTATTTGATGTTTGAAAACTGCTATTCAGAGCTCCAGCAGAATCTTAGAAAACGTCATTCTCTCGGTCTGAGAACATCAGTTTGAGACAATATTTCAGGTTAAACATAACTTTTGAAAACAGCTTCGAATAAGTGTTTCTCTTGTTTATTTCAGATGCAAATTGATATATATAGCTATATAAACCCTTTATTTGATGTTTGAAAACTGCTATTCAGAGCTTCAGCAGAATCTTGGAAAACGTCATTCTCTCAGCCTGTGAAGATCAGTTTGAGACAATATTTCAGGTTAAACATAACTTTTGAAAACAGCTTCGAATAAATGTTTCTCTTGTTTATTTCAGATGCAAATTGTTATATATAGCTATATAAACCCTTTATTTGATGTTTGAAAACTGCTATTCAGAGCTCCAGCAGAATCTTAGAAAACGTCATTCTCTCGGTCTGAGAACATCAGTTTGAGACAATATTTCAGGTTAAACATAACTTTTGAAAACAGCTTTGAATAAGTTTTTCTCTTGTTTATTTCAGATGCAAATTGATATATATAGCTATATAAACCCTTTATTTGATGTTTGAAAAATGCTATTCAGAGCTTCAGCAGAATCTTGGAAAACGTCATTCTCTCAGCCTGTGAAGATCAGTTTGAGACAATATTTCAGGTTAAACATAACTTTTGAAAACAGCTTCGAATAAATGTTTCTCTTGTTTATTTCAGATGCAAATTGATATATATAGCTATATAAACCCTTTATTTGATGTTTGAAAACTGCTATTCAGAGCTCCAGCAGAATCTTAGAAAACGTCATTCTCTCGGTCTGAGAACATCAGCTTGAGACAATATTTCAGGTTAAACATAACTTTTGAAAACAGCTTCGAATAAGTGTTTCTCTTGTTTATTTCTGATGCAAATTGATATATATAGCTATATAAACCCTTTATTTGATGTTTGAAAACTGTTATTCAGAGCTCCAGCAGAATCTTGGAAAACGTCATTCTCTCAGCCTGTGAAGATCAGTTTGAGACAGTATTTCATGTTAAACATAACTTTTGAAAACAGCTTCGAATAAGTGTTTCTCTTGTTCATTTCAGATGCAAATTGATATATATAGCTATATAAACCCTTTATTTGATGTTTGAAAACTGCTATTCAGAGCTCCAGCAGAATCTTAGAAAACGTCATTCTCTCGGTCTGAGAACATCAGTTTGAGACAATATTTCAGGTTAAACATAACTTTTGAAACCAGCTTCGAATAAGTGTTTCTCTTGTTTATTTCAGATGCAAATTGATATATATAGCTATATAAGCCCTTTATTTGATGTTTGAAAACTGTTATTCAGAGCTCCAGCAGAATCTTGGAAAACGTCATTCTCTCAGTCTGAGAAGATCAGTTTGAGACAATATTTCAGGTTAAACATAACTTTTGAAAACAGCTTCGAATAAGTGTTTCTCTTGTTTATTTCAGATGCAAATTGATATATATAGCTATATAAACCCTTTATTTGATGTTTGAAAACTGCTATTCAGAGCTCCAGCAGAATCTTAGAAAACGTCATTCTCTCAGTCTGAGAACATCAGTTTGAGACAATGTTTCAGGTTAAACATAACTTTTGAAAACAGCTTTGAATAAGTTTTTCTCTTGTTTATTTCAGATGCAAATTGATATATATAGCTATATAAATCCTTTATTTGATGTTTGAAAACTGCTATTCAGAGCTTCAGCAGAATCTTGGAAAACGTCATTCTCTCAGCCTGTGAAGATCAGTTTGAGACAATATTTCAGGTTAAACATAACTTTTGAAAACAGCTTCGAATAAATGTTTCTCTTGTTTATTTCAGATGCAAATTGTTATATATAGCTATATAAACCCTTTATTTGATGTTTGAAAACTGCTATTCAGAGCTCCAGCAGAATCTTAGAAAACGTCATTCTCTCGGTCTGAGAACATCAGTTTGAGACAATATTTCAGGTTAAACATAACTTTTGAAAACAGCTTCGAATAAGTGTTTCTCTTGTTTATTTCAGATGCAAATTGATATATATAGCTATATAAACCCTTTATTTGATGTTTGAAAACTGCTATTCAGAGCTTCAGCAGAATCTTGGAAAACGTCATTCTCTCAGCCTGTGAAGATCAGTTTGAGACAATATTTCAGGTTAAACATAACTTTTGAAAACAGCTTCGAATAAATGTTTCTCTTGTTTATTTCAGATGCAAATTGATATATATAGCTATATAAACTCTTTATTTGATGTTTGAAAACTGCTATTCAGAGCTCCAGCAGAATCTTAGAAAACGTCATTCTCTCGGTCTGAGAACATCAGTTTGAGACAATATTTCAGGTTAAACATAACTTTTGAAAACAGCTTCGAATAAGTGTTTCTCTTGTTTATTTCTGATGCAAATTGATATATATAGCTATATAAACCCTTTATTTGATGTTTGAAAACTGTTATTCAGAGCTCCAGCAGAATCTTGGAAAACGTCATTCTCTCAGCCTGTGAAGATCAGTTTGAGACAATATTTCAGGTTAAACATAACTTTTGAAAACAGCTTCGAATAAATGTTTCTCTTGTTTATTTCAGATGCAAATTGTTATATATAGCTATATAAACCCTTTATTTGATGTTTGAAAACTGCTATTCAGAGCTCCAGCAGAATCTTAGAAAACGTCATTCTCTCGGTCTGAGAACATCAGTTTGAGACAATATTTCAGGTTAAACATAACTTTTGAAAACAGCTTCGAATAAGTGTTTCTCTTGTTTATTTCAGATGCAAATTGATATATATAGCTATATAAACCCTTTATTTGATGTTTGAAAACTGCTATTCAGAGCTTCAGCAGAATCTTGGAAAACGTCATTCTCTCAGCCTGTGAAGATCAGTTTGAGACAATATTTCAGGTTAAACATAACTTTTGAAAACAGCTTCGAATAAATGTTTCTCTTGTTTATTTCAGATGCAAATTGTTATATATAGCTATATAAACCCTTTATTTGATGTTTGAAAACTGCTATTCAGAGCTCCAGCAGAATCTTAGAAAACGTCATTCTCTCGGTCTGAGAACATCAGTTTGAGACAATATTTCAGGTTAAACATAACTTTTGAAAACAGCTTTGAATAAGTTTTTCTCTTGTTTATTTCAGATGCAAATTGATATATATAGCTATATAAACCCTTTATTTGATGTTTGAAAAATGCTATTCAGAGCTTCAGCAGAATCTTGGAAAACGTCATTCTCTCAGCCTGTGAAGATCAGTTTGAGACAATATTTCAGGTTAAACATAACTTTTGAAAACAGCTTCGAATAAATGTTTCTCTTGTTTATTTCAGATGCAAATTGATATATATAGCTATATAAACCCTTTATTTGATGTTTGAAAACTGCTATTCAGAGCTCCAGCAGAATCTTAGAAAACGTCATTCTCTCGGTCTGAGAACATCAGCTTGAGACAATATTTCAGGTTAAACATAACTTTTGAAAACAGCTTCGAATAAGTGTTTCTCTTGTTTATTTCTGATGCAAATTGATATATATAGCTATATAAACCCTTTATTTGATGTTTGAAAACTGTTATTCAGAGCTCCAGCAGAATCTTGGAAAACGTCATTCTCTCAGCCTGTGAAGATCAGTTTGAGACAGTATTTCATGTTAAACATAACTTTTGAAAACAGCTTCGAATAAGTGTTTCTCTTGTTCATTTCAGATGCAAATTGATATATATAGCTATATAAACCCTTTATTTGATGTTTGAAAACTGCTATTCAGAGCTCCAGCAGAATCTTAGAAAACGTCATTCTCTCGGTCTGAGAACATCAGTTTGAGACAATATTTCAGGTTAAACATAACTTTTGAAACCAGCTTCGAATAAGTGTTTCTCTTGTTTATTTCAGATGCAAATTGATATATATAGCTATATAAGCCCTTTATTTGATGTTTGAAAACTGTTATTCAGAGCTCCAGCAGAATCTTGGAAAACGTCATTCTCTCAGTCTGAGAAGATCAGTTTGAGACAATATTTCAGGTTAAACATAACTTTTGAAAACAGCTTCGAATAAATGTTTCTCTTGTTTATTTCAGATGCAAATTGATATATATAGCTATATAAACCCTTTATTTGATGTTTGAAAACTGCTATTCAGAGCTCCAGCAGAATCTTAGAAAACGTCATTCTCTCAGTCTGAGAACATCAGTTTGAGACAATGTTTCAGGTTAAACATAACTTTTGAAAACAGCTTTGAATAAGTTTTTCTCTTGTTTATTTCAGATGCAAATTGATATATATAGCTATATAAATCCTTTATTTGATGTTTGAAAACTGCTATTCAGAGCTTCAGCAGAATCTTGGAAAACGTCATTCTCTCAGCCTGTGAAGATCAGTTTGAGACAATATTTCAGGTTAAACATAACTTTTGAAAACAGCTTCGAATAAATGTTTCTCTTGTTTATTTCAGATGCAAATTGTTATATATAGCTATATAAACCCTTTATTTGATGTTTGAAAACTGCTATTCAGAGCTCCAGCAGAATCTTAGAAAACGTCATTCTCTCAGTCTGAGAACATCAGTTTGAGACAATATTTCAGGTTAAACATAACTTTTGAAAACAGCTTCGAATAAGTGTTTCTCTTGTTTATTTCAGATGCAAATTGATATATATAGCTATATAAACCCTTTATTTGATGTTTTAAAACTGTTATTCAGAGCTCCAGCAGAATCTTGGAAAACGTCATTCTCTCAGTCTGAGAAGATCAGTTTGAGACAATATTTCAGGTTAAACATAACTTTTGAAAACAGCTTCGAATAAATGTTTCTCTTGTTTATTTCAGATGCAAATTGATATATATAGCTATATAAACCCTTTATTTGATGTTTGAAAACTGCTATTCAGAGCTCCAGCAGAATCTTAGAAAACGTCATTCTCTCAGTATGAGAACATCAGTTTGAGACAATGTTTCAGGTTAAACATAACTTTTGAAAACAGCTTTGAATAAGTTTTTCTCTTGTTTATTTCAGATGCAAATTGATATATATAGCTATATAAATCCTTTATTTGATGTTTGAAAACTGCTATTCAGAGCTTCAGCAGAATCTTGGAAAACGTCATTCTCTCAGCCTGTGAAGATCAGTTTGAGACAATATTTCAGGTTAAACATAACTTTTGAAAACAGCTTCGAATAAATGTTTCTCTTGTTTATTTCAGATGCAAATTGTTATATATAGCTATATAAACCCTTTATTTGATGTTTGAAAACTGCTATTCAGAGCTCCAGCAGAATCTTAGAAAACGTCATTCTCTCGGTCTGAGAACATCAGTTTGAGACAATATTTCAGGTTAAACATAACTTTTGAAAACAGCTTCGAATAAGTGTTTCTCTTGTTTATTTCAGATGCAAATTGATATATATAGCTATATAAACCCTTTATTTGATGTTTTAAAACTGTTATTCAGAGCTCCAGCAGAATCTTGGAAAACGTCATTCTCTCAGTCTGAGAAGATCAGTTTGAGACAATATTTCAGGTTAAACATAACTTTTGAAAACAGCTTCGAATAAATGTTTCTCTTGTTTATTTCAGATGCAAATTGATATATATAGCTATATAAACCCTTTATTTGATGTTTGAAAACTGCTATTCAGAGCTCCAGCAGAATCTTAGAAAACGTCATTCTCTCAGTCTGAGAACATCAGTTTGAGACAATGTTTCAGGTTAAACATAACTTTTGAAAACAGCTTTGAATAAGTTTTTCTCTTGTTTATTTCAGATGCAAATTGATATATATAGCTATATAAATCCTTTATTTGATGTTTGAAAACTGCTATTCAGAGCTTCAGCAGAATCTTGGAAAACGTCATTCTCTCAGCCTGTGAAGATCAGTTTGAGACAATATTTCAGGTTAAACATAACTTTTGAAAACAGCTTCGAATAAATGTTTCTCTTGTTTATTTCAGATGCAAATTGTTATATATAGCTATATAAACCCTTTATTTGATGTTTGAAAACTGCTATTCAGAGCTCCAGCAGAATCTTAGAAAACGTCATTCTCTCGGTCTGAGAACATCAGTTTGAGACAATATTTCAGGTTAAACATAACTTTTGAAAACAGCTTCGAATAAGTGTTTCTCTTGTTTATTTCTGATGCAAATTGATATATATAGCTATATAAACCCTTTATTTGATGTTTGAAAACTGTTATTCAGAGCTCCAGCAGAATCTTGGAAAACGTCATTCTCTCAGCCTGTGAAGATCAGTTTGAGACAGTATTTCATGTTAAACATAACTTTTGAAAACAGCTTCGAATAAGTGTTTCTCTTGTTTATTTCAGATGCAAATTGATATATATAGCTATATAAACCCTTTATTTGATGTTTGAAAACTGCTATTCAGAGCTCCAGCAGAATCTTAGAAAACGTCATTCTCTCGGTCTGAGAACATCAGTTTGAGACAATATTTCAGGTTAAACATAACTTTTGAAAACAGCTTCGAATAAGTGTTTCTCTTGTTTATTTCAGATGCAAATTGATATATATAGCTATATAAGCCCTTTATTTGATGTTTGAAAACTGCTATTCAGAGCTTCAGCAGAATCTTGGAAAACGTCATTCTCTCAGCCTGTGAAGATCAGTTTGAGACAATATTTCAGGTTAAACATAACTTTTGAAAACAGCTTCGAATAAATGTTTCTCTTGTTTATTTCAGATGCAAATTGTTATATATAGCTATATAAACTCTTTATTTGATGTTTGAAAACTGCTATTCAGAGCTCCAGCAGAATCTTAGAAAACGTCATTCTCTCAGTCTGAGAACATCAGTTTGAGACAATGTTTCAGGTTAAACATAACTTTTGAAAACAGCTTTGAATAAGTTTTTCTCTTGTTTATTTCAGATGCAAATTGATATATATAGCTATATAAATCCTTTATTTGATGTTTGAAAACTGCTATTCAGAGCTTCAGCAGAATCTTGGAAAACGTCATTCTCTCAGCCTGTGAAGATCAGTTTGAGACAATATTTCAGGTTAAACATAACTTTTGAAAACAGCTTCGAATAAATGTTTCTCTTGTTTATTTCAGATGCAAATTGTTATATATAGCTATATAAACCCTTTATTTGATGTTTGAAAACTGCTATTCAGAGCTCCAGCAGAATCTTAGAAAACGTCATTCTCTCGGTCTGAGAACATCAGTTTGAGACAATATTTCAGGTTAAACATAACTTTTGAAAACAGCTTCGAATAAGTGTTTCTCTTGTTTATTTCAGATGCAAATTGATATATATAGCTATATAAACCCTTTATTTGATGTTTTAAAACTGTTATTCAGAGCTCCAGCAGAATCTTGGAAAACGTCATTCTCTCAGTCTGAGAAGATCAGTTTGAGACAATATTTCAGGTTAAACATAACTTTTGAAAACAGCTTCGAATAAATGTTTCTCTTGTTTATTTCAGATGCAAATTGATATATATAGCTATATAAACCCTTTATTTGATGTTTGAAAACTGCTATTCAGAGCTCCAGCAGAATCTTAGAAAACGTCATTCTCTCAGTCTGAGAACATCAGTTTGAGACAATGTTTCAGGTTAAACATAACTTTTGAAAACAGCTTTGAATAAGTTTTTCTCTTGTTTATTTCAGATGCAAATTGATATATATAGCTATATAAATCCTTTATTTGATGTTTGAAAACTGCTATTCAGAGCTTCAGCAGAATCTTGGAAAACGTCATTCTCTCAGCCTGTGAAGATCAGTTTGAGACAATATTTCAGGTTAAACATAACTTTTGAAAACAGCTTCGAATAAATGTTTCTCTTGTTTATTTCAGATGCAAATTGTTATATATAGCTATATAAACCCTTTATTTGATGTTTGAAAACTGCTATTCAGAGCTCCAGCAGAATCTTAGAAAACGTCATTCTCTCGGTCTGAGAACATCAGTTTGAGACAATATTTCAGGTTAAACATAACTTTTGAAAACAGCTTCGAATAAGTGTTTCTCTTGTTTATTTCTGATGCAAATTGATATATATAGCTATATAAACCCTTTATTTGATGTTTGAAAACTGTTATTCAGAGCTCCAGCAGAATCTTGGAAAACGTCATTCTCTCAGCCTGTGAAGATCAGTTTGAGACAGTATTTCATGTTAAACATAACTTTTGAAAACAGCTTCGAATAAGTGTTTCTCTTGTTTATTTCAGATGCAAATTGATATATATAGCTATATAAACCCTTTATTTGATGTTTGAAAACTGCTATTCAGAGCTCCAGCAGAATCTTAGAAAACGTCATTCTCTCGGTCTGAGAACATCAGTTTGAGACAATATTTCAGGTTAAACATAACTTTTGAAAACAGCTTCGAATAAGTGTTTCTCTTGTTTATTTCAGATGCAAATTGATATATATAGCTATATAAGCCCTTTATTTGATGTTTGAAAACTGCTATTCAGAGCTTCAGCAGAATCTTGGAAAACGTCATTCTCTCAGCCTGTGAAGATCAGTTTGAGACAATATTTCAGGTTAAACATAACTTTTGAAAACAGCTTCGAATAAATGTTTCTCTTGTTTATTTCAGATGCAAATTGTTATATATAGCTATATAAACTCTTTATTTGATGTTTGAAAACTGCTATTCAGAGCTCCAGCAGAATCTTAGAAAACGTCATTCTCTCAGTCTGAGAACATCAGTTTGAGACAATGTTTCAGGTTAAACATAACTTTTGAAAACAGCTTTGAATAAGTTTTTCTCTTGTTTATTTCAGATGCAAATTGATATATATAGCTATATAAATCCTTTATTTGATGTTTGAAAACTGCTATTCAGAGCTTCAGCAGAATCTTGGAAAACGTCATTCTCTCAGCCTGTGAAGATCAGTTTGAGACAATATTTCAGGTTAAACATAACTTTTGAAAACAGCTTCGAATAAATGTTTCTCTTGTTTATTTCAGATGCAAATTGTTATATATAGCTATATAAACCCTTTATTTGATGTTTGAAAACTGCTATTCAGAGCTCCAGCAGAATCTTAGAAAACGTCATTCTCTCGGTCTGAGAACATCAGTTTGAGACAATATTTCAGGTTAAACATAACTTTTGAAAACAGCTTCGAATAAGTGTTTCTCTTGTTTATTTCAGATGCAAATTGATATATATAGCTATATAAACCCTTTATTTGATGTTTGAAAACTGCTATTCAGAGCTTCAGCAGAATCTTGGAAAACGTCATTCTCTCAGCCTGTGAAGATCAGTTTGAGACAATATTTCAGGTTAAACATAACTTTTGAAAACAGCTTCGAATAAATGTTTCTCTTGTTTATTTCAGATGCAAATTGATATATATAGCTATATAAACCCTTTATTTGATGTTTGAAAACTGCTATTCAGAGCTTCAGCAGAATCTTGGAAAACGTCATTCTCTCAGCCTGTGAAGATCAGTTTGAGACAATATTTCAGGTTAAACATAACTTTTGAAAACAGCTTCGAATAAGTGTTTCTCTTGTTTATTTCAGATGCAAATTGATATATATAGCTATATAAGCCCTTTATTTGATGTTTGAAAACTGCTATTCAGAGCTTCAGCAGAATCTTGGAAAACGTCATTCTCTCAGCCTGTGAAGATCAGTTTGAGACAATATTTCAGGTTAAACATAACTTTTGAAAACAGCTTCGAATAAATGTTTCTCTTGTTTATTTCAGATGCAAATTGTTATATATAGCTATATAAACCCTTTATTTGATGTTTGAAAACTGCTATTCAGAGCTCCAGCAGAATCTTAGAAAACGTCATTCTCTCAGTCTGAGAACATCAGTTTGAGACAATATTTCAGGTTAAACATAACTTTTGAAAACAGCTTCGAATAAGTGTTTCTCTTGTTTATTTCAGATGCAAATTGATATATATAGCTATATAAACCCTTTATTTGATGTTTTAAAACTGTTATTCAGAGCTCCAGCAGAATCTTGGAAAACGTCATTCTCTCAGTCTGAGAAGATCAGTTTGAGACAATATTTCAGGTTAAACATAACTTTTGAAAACAGCTTCGAATAAATGTTTCTCTTGTTTATTTCAGATGCAAATTGATATATATAGCTATATAAACCCTTTATTTGATGTTTGAAAACTGCTATTCAGAGCTCCAGCAGAAACTTAGAAAACGTCATTCTCTCAGTCTGAGAACATCAGTTTGAGACAATGTTTCAGGTTAAACATAACTTTTGAAAACAGCTTTGAATAAGTTTTTCTCTTGTTTATTTCAGATGCAAATTGATATATATAGCTATATAAATCCTTTATTTGATGTTTGAAAACTGCTATTCAGAGCTTCAGCAGAATCTTGGAAAACGTCATTCTCTCAGCCTATGAAGATCAGTTTGAGACAATATTTCAGGTTAAACATAACTTTTGAAAACAGCTTCGAATAAATGTTTCTCTTGTTTATTTCAGATGCAAATTGTTATATATAGCTATATAAACCCTTTATTTGATGTTTGAAAACTGCTATTCAGAGCTCCAGCAGAATCTTAGAAAACGTCATTCTCTCGGTCTGAGAACATCAGTTTGAGACAATATTTCAGGTTAAACATAACTTTTGAAAACAGCTTCGAATAAGTGTTTCTCTTGTTTATTTCAGATGCAAATTGATATATATAGCTATATAAACCCTTTATTTGATGTTTGAAAACTGCTATTCAGAGCTCCAGCAGAATCTTAGAAAACGTCATTCTCTCAGTCTGAGAACATCAGTTTGAGACAATATTTCAGGTTAAACATAACTTTTGAAAACAGCTTCGAATAAGTGTTTCTCTTGTTTATTTCAGATGCAAATTGATATATATAGCTATATAAACCCTTTATTTGATGTTTTAAAACTGTTATTCAGAGCTCCAGCAGAATCTTGGAAAACGTCATTCTCTCAGTCTGAGAAGATCAGTTTGAGACAATATTTCAGGTTAAACATAACTTTTGAAAACAGCTTCGAATAAATGTTTCTCTTGTTTATTTCAGATGCAAATTGATATATATAGCTATATAAACCCTTTATTTGATGTTTGAAAACTGCTATTCAGAGCTCCAGCAGAAACTTAGAAAACGTCATTCTCTCAGTCTGAGAACATCAGTTTGAGACAATGTTTCAGGTTAAACATAACTTTTGAAAACAGCTTTGAATAAGTTTTTCTCTTGTTTATTTCAGATGCAAATTGATATATATAGCTATATAAATCCTTTATTTGATGTTTGAAAACTGCTATTCAGAGCTTCAGCAGAATCTTGGAAAACGTCATTCTCTCAGCCTATGAAGATCAGTTTGAGACAATATTTCAGGTTAAACATAACTTTTGAAAACAGCTTCGAATAAATGTTTCTCTTGTTTATTTCAGATGCAAATTGTTATATATAGCTATATAAACCCTTTATTTGATGTTTGAAAACTGCTATTCAGAGCTCCAGCAGAATCTTAGAAAACGTCATTCTCTCGGTCTGAGAACATCAGTTTGAGACAATATTTCAGGTTAAACATAACTTTTGAAAACAGCTTCGAATAAGTGTTTCTCTTGTTTATTTCAGATGCAAATTGATATATATAGCTATATAAACCCTTTATTTGATGTTTGAAAACTGCTATTCAGAGCTTCAGCAGAATCTTGGAAAACGTCATTCTCTCAGCCTGTGAAGATCAGTTTGAGACAATATTTCAGGTTAAACATAACTTTTGAAAACAGCTTCGAATAAATGTTTCTCTTGTTTATTTCAGATGCAAATTGATATATATAGCTATATAAACCCTTTATTTGATGTTTGAAAACTGCTATTCAGAGCTCCAGCAGAATCTTAGAAAACGTCATTCTCTCGGTCTGAGAACATCAGTTTGAGACAATATTTCAGGTTAAACATAACTTTTGAAAACAGCTTCGAATAAGTGTTTCTCTTGTTTATTTCTGATGCAAATTGATATATATAGCTATATAAACCCTTTATTTGATGTTTGAAAACTGTTATTCAGAGCTCCAGCAGAATCTTGGAAAACGTCATTCTCTCAGCCTGTGAAGATCAGTTTGAGACAGTATTTCATGTTAAACATAACTTTTGAAAACAGCTTCGAATAAGTGTTTCTCTTGTTTATTTCAGATGCAAATTGATATATATAGCTATATAAACCCTTTATTTGATGTTTGAAAACTGCTATTCAGAGCTCCAGCAGAATCTTAGAAAACGTCATTCTCTCGGTCTGAGAACATCAGTTTGAGACAATATTTCAGGTTAAACATAACTTTTGAAACCAGCTTCGAATAAGTGTTTCTCTTGTTTATTTCAGATGCAAATTGATATATATAGCTATATAAGCCCTTTATTTGATGTTTGAAAACTGTTATTCAGAGCTCCAGCAGAATCTTGGAAAACGTCATTCTCTCAGTCTGAGAAGATCAGTTTGAGACAATATTTCAGGTTAAACATAACTTTTGAAAACAGCTTCGAATAAATGTTTCTCTTGTTTATTTCAGATGCAAATTGATATATATAGCTATATAAACCCTTTATTTGATGTTTGAAAACTGCTATTCAGAGCTCCAGCAGAATCTTAGAAAACGTCATTCTCTCAGTCTGAGAACATCAGTTTGAGACAATGTTTCAGGTTAAACATAACTTTTGAAAACAGCTTTGAATAAGTTTTTCTCTTGTTTATTTCAGATGCAAATTGATATATATAGCTATATAAATCCTTTATTTGATGTTTGAAAACTGCTATTCAGAGCTTCAGCAGAATCTTGGAAAACGTCATTCTCTCAGCCTGTGAAGATCAGTTTGAGACAATATTTCAGGTTAAACATAACTTTTGAAAACAGCTTCGAATAAATGTTTCTCTTGTTTATTTCAGATGCAAATTGTTATATATAGCTATATAAACCCTTTATTTGATGTTTGAAAACTGCTATTCAGAGCTCCAGCAGAATCTTAGAAAACGTCATTCTCTCGGTCTGAGAACATCAGTTTGAGACAATATTTCAGGTTAAACATAACTTTTGAAAACAGCTTCGAATAAGTGTTTCTCTTGTTTATTTCAGATGCAAATTGATATATATAGCTATATAAACCCTTTATTTGATGTTTGAAAACTGCTATTCAGAGCTTCAGCAGAATCTTGGAAAACGTCATTCTCTCAGCCTGTGAAGATCAGTTTGAGACAATATTTCAGGTTAAACATAACTTTTGAAAACAGCTTCGAATAAATGTTTCTCTTGTTTATTTCAGATGCAAATTGTTATATATAGCTATATAAACCCTTTATTTGATGTTTGAAAACTGCTATTCAGAGCTCCAGCAGAATCTTAGAAAACGTCATTCTCTCGGTCTGAGAACATCAGTTTGAGACAATATTTCAGGTTAAACATAACTTTTGAAAACAGCTTCGAATAAATGTTTCTCTTGTTTATTTCAGATGCAAATTGATATATATAGCTATATAAACCCTTTATTTGATGTTTGAAAACTGCTATTCAGAGCTCCAGCAGAATCTTAGAAAACGTCATTCTCTCGGTCTGAGAACATCAGCTTGAGACAATATTTCAGGTTAAACATAACTTTTGAAAACAGCTTCGAATAAGTGTTTCTCTTGTTTATTTCTGATGCAAATTGATATATATAGCTATATAAACCCTTTATTTGATGTTTGAAAACTGTTATTCAGAGCTCCAGCAGAATCTTGGAAAACGTCATTCTCTCAGCCTGTGAAGATCAGTTTGAGACAGTATTTCATGTTAAACATAACTTTTGAAAACAGCTTCGAATAAGTGTTTCTCTTGTTTATTTCAGATGCAAATTGATATATATAGCTATATAAACCCTTTATTTGATGTTTGAAAACTGCTATTCAGAGCTCCAGCAGAATCTTAGAAAACGTCATTCTCTCGGTCTGAGAACATCAGTTTGAGACAATATTTCAGGTTAAACATAACTTTTGAAACCAGCTTCGAATAAGTGTTTCTCTTGTTTATTTCAGATGCAAATTGATATATATAGCTATATAAGCCCTTTATTTGATGTTTGAAAACTGTTATTCAGAGCTCCAGCAGAATCTTGGAAAACGTCATTCTCTCAGTCTGAGAAGATCAGTTTGAGACAATATTTCAGGTTAAACATAACTTTTGAAAACAGCTTCGAATAAATGTTTCTCTTGTTTATTTCAGATGCAAATTGATATATATAGCTATATAAACCCTTTATTTGATGTTTGAAAACTGCTATTCAGAGCTCCAGCAGAATCTTAGAAAACGTCATTCTCTCAGTCTGAGAACATCAGTTTGAGACAATGTTTCAGGTTAAACATAACTTTTGAAAACAGCTTTGAATAAGTTTTTCTCTTGTTTATTTCAGATGCAAATTGATATATATAGCTATATAAATCCTTTATTTGATGTTTGAAAACTGCTATTCAGAGCTTCAGCAGAATCTTGGAAAACGTCATTCTCTCAGCCTGTGAAGATCAGTTTGAGACAATATTTCAGGTTAAACATAACTTTTGAAAACAGCTTCGAATAAGTGTTTCTCTTGTTTATTTCAGATGCAAATTGTTATATATAGCTATATAAACCCTTTATTTGATGTTTGAAAACTGCTATTCAGAGCTCCAGCAGAATCTTAGAAAACGTCATTCTCTCGGTCTGAGAACATCAGTTTGAGACAATATTTCAGGTTAAACATAACTTTTGAAAACAGCTTCGAATAAGTGTTTCTCTTGTTTATTTCAGATGCAAATTGATATATATAGCTATATAAACCCTTTATTTGATGTTTGAAAACTGCTATTCAGAGCTTCAGCAGAATCTTGGAAAACGTCATTCTCTCAGCCTGTGAAGATCAGTTTGAGACAATATTTCAGGTTAAACATAACTTTTGAAAACAGCTTCGAATAAATGTTTCTCTTGTTTATTTCAGATGCAAATTGTTATATATAGCGATATAAACCCTTTATTTGATGTTTGAAAACTGCTATTCAGAGCTCCAGCAGAATCTTAGAAAACGTCATTCTCTCGGTCTGAGAACATCAGTTTGAGACAATATTTCAGGTTAAACATAACTTTTGAAAACAGCTTTGAATAAGTTTTTCTCTTGTTTATTTCAGATGCAAATTGATATATATAGCTATATAAACCCTTTATTTGATGTTTGAAAAATGCTATTCAGAGCTTCAGCAGAATCTTGGAAAACGTCATTCTCTCAGCCTGTGAAGATCAGTTTGAGACAATATTTCAGGTTAAACATAACTTTTGAAAACAGCTTCGAATAAATGTTTCTCTTGTTTATTTCAGATGCAAATTGATATATATAGCTATATAAACCCTTTATTTGATGTTTGAAAACTGCTATTCAGAGCTCCAGCAGAATCTTAGAAAACGTCATTCTCTCGGTCTGAGAACATCAGCTTGAGACAATATTTCAGGTTAAACATAACTTTTGAAAACAGCTTCGAATAAGTGTTTCTCTTGTTTATTTCAGATGCAAATTGATATATATAGCTATATAAACCCTTTATTTGATGTTTGAAAACTGCTATTCAGAGCTCCAGCAGAATCTTGGAAAACGTCATTCTCTCAGCCTGTGAAGATCAGTTTGAGACAGTATTTCATGTTAAACATAACTTTTGAAAACAGCTTCGAATAAGTGTTTCTCTTGTTTATTTCAGATGCAAATTGATATATATAGCTATATAAACCCTTTATTTGATGTTTGAAAACTGCTATTCAGAGCTCCAGCAGAATCTTGGAAAACGTCATTCTCTCGGTCTGAGAACATCAGTTTGAGACAATATTTCAGGTTAAACATAACTTTTGAAAACAGCTTCGAATAAGTGTTTCTCTTGTTTATTATTTGATGCAAATTGATATATATAGCTATATAAACCCTTTATTTGATGTTTGAAAACTGCTATTCAGAGCTTCAGCAGAATCTTGGAAAACGTCATTCTCTCAGCCTGTGAAGATCAGTTTGAGACAATATTTCAGGTTAAACATAACTTTTGAAAACAGCTTCGAATAAATGTTTCTCTTGTTTATTTCAGATGCAAATTGTTATATATAGCTATATAAACCCTTTATTTGATGTTTGAAAACTGCTATTCAGAGCTCCAGCAGAATCTTAGAAAACGTCATTCTCTCAGTCTGAGAACATCAGTTTGAGACAATGTTTCAGGTTAAACATAACTTTTGAAAACAGCTTTGAATAAGTTTTTCTCTTGTTTATTTCAGATGCAAATTGATATATATAGCTATATAAATCCTTTATTTGATGTTTGAAAACTGCTATTCAGAGCTTCAGCAGAATCTTGGAAAACGTCATTCTCTCAGCCTGTGAAGATCAGTTTGAGACAATATTTCAGGTTAAACATAACTTTTGAAAACAGCTTCGAATAAATGTTTCTCTTGTTTATTTCAGATGCAAATTGTTATATATAGCTATATAAACCCTTTATTTGATGTTTGAAAACTGCTATTCAGAGCTCCAGCAGAATCTTAGAAAACGTCATTCTCTCGGTCTGAGAACATCAGTTTGAGACAATATTTCAGGTTAAACATAACTTTTGAAAACAGCTTCGAATAAGTGTTTCTCTTGTTTATTTCAGATGCAAATTGATATATATAGCTATATAAACCCTTTATTTGATGTTTGAAAACTGCTATTCAGAGCTTCAGCAGAATCTTGGAAAACGTCATTCTCTCAGCCTGTGAAGATCAGTTTGAGACAATATTTCAGGTTAAACATAACTTTTGAAAACAGCTTCGAATAAATGTTTCTCTTGTTTATTTCAGATGCAAATTGATATATATAGCTATATAAACCCTTTATTTGATGTTTGAAAACTGCTATTCAGAGCTTCAGCAGAATCTTGGAAAACGTCATTCTCTCAGCCTGTGAAGATCAGTTTGAGACAATATTTCAGGTTAAACATAACTTTTGAAAACAGCTTCGAATAAGTGTTTCTCTTGTTTATTTCAGATGCAAATTGATATATATAGCTATATAAGCCCTTTATTTGATGTTTGAAAACTGCTATTCAGAGCTTCAGCAGAATCTGGAAAACGTCATTCTCTCAGCCTGTGAAGATCAGTTTGAGACAATATTTCAGGTTAAACATAACTTTTGAAAACAGCTTCGAATAAATGTTTCTCTTGTTTATTTCAGATGCAAATTGTTATATATAGCTATATAAACCCTTTATTTGATGTTTGAAAACTGCTATTCAGAGCTCCAGCAGAATCTTAGAAAACGTCATTCTCTCAGTCTGAGAACATCAGTTTGAGACAATATTTCAGGTTAAACATAACTTTTGAAAACAGCTTCGAATAAGTGTTTCTCTTGTTTATTTCAGATGCAAATTGATATATATAGCTATATAAACCCTTTATTTGATGTTTTAAAACTGTTATTCAGAGCTCCAGCAGAATCTTGGAAAACGTCATTCTCTCAGTCTGAGAAGATCAGTTTGAGACAATATTTCAGGTTAAACATAACTTTTGAAAACAGCTTCGAATAAATGTTTCTCTTGTTTATTTCAGATGCAAATTGATATATATAGCTATATAAACCCTTTATTTGATGTTTGAAAACTGCTATTCAGAGCTCCAGCAGAAACTTAGAAAACGTCATTCTCTCAGTCTGAGAACATCAGTTTGAGACAATGTTTCAGGTTAAACATAACTTTTGAAAACAGCTTTGAATAAGTTTTTCTCTTGTTTATTTCAGATGCAAATTGATATATATAGCTATATAAATCCTTTATTTGATGTTTGAAAACTGCTATTCAGAGCTTCAGCAGAATCTTGGAAAACGTCATTCTCTCAGCCTGTGAAGATCAGTTTGAGACAATATTTCAGGTTAAACATAACTTTTGAAAACAGCTTCGAATAAATGTTTCTCTTGTTTATTTCAGATGCAAATTGTTATATATAGCTATATAAACCCTTTATTTGATGTTTGAAAACTGCTATTCAGAGCTCCAGCAGAATCTTAGAAAACGTCATTCTCTCGGTCTGAGAACATCAGTTTGAGACAATATTTCAGGTTAAACATAACTTTTGAAAACAGCTTCGAATAAGTGTTTCTCTTGTTTATTTCAGATGCAAATTGATATATATAGCTATATAAACCCTTTATTTGATGTTTGAAAACTGCTATTCAGAGCTTCAGCAGAATCTTGGAAAACGTCATTCTCTCAGCCTGTGAAGATCAGTTTGAGACAATATTTCAGGTTAAACATAACTTTTGAAAACAGCTTCGAATAAATGTTTCTCTTGTTTATTTCAGATGCAAATTGATATATATAGCTATATAAACCCTTTATTTGATGTTTGAAAACTGCTATTCAGAGCTCCAGCAGAATCTTAGAAAACGTCATTCTCTCGGTCTGAGAACATCAGTTTGAGACAATATTTCAGGTTAAACATAACTTTTGAAAACAGCTTCGAATAAGTGTTTCTCTTGTTTATTTCTGATGCAAATTGATATATATAGCTATATAAACCCTTTATTTGATGTTTGAAAACTGTTATTCAGAGCTCCAGCAGAATCTTGGAAAACGTCATTCTCTCAGCCTGTGAAGATCAGTTTGAGACAATATTTCAGGTTAAACATAACTTTTGAAAACAGCTTCGAATAAATGTTTCTCTTGTTTATTTCAGATGCAAATTGTTATATATAGCTATATAAACCCTTTATTTGATGTTTGAAAACTGCTATTCAGAGCTCCAGCAGAATCTTAGAAAACGTCATTCTCTCGGTCTGAGAACATCAGTTTGAGACAATATTTCAGGTTAAACATAACTTTTGAAAACAGCTTCGAATAAGTGTTTCTCTTGTTTATTTCAGATGCAAATTGATATATATAGCTATATAAACCCTTTATTTGATGTTTGAAAACTGCTATTCAGAGCTTCAGCAGAATCTTGGAAAACGTCATTCTCTCAGCCTGTGAAGATCAGTTTGAGACAATATTTCAGGTTAAACATAACTTTTGAAAACAGCTTCGAATAAATGTTTCTCTTGTTTATTTCAGATGCAAATTGTTATATATAGCTATATAAACCCTTTATTTGATGTTTGAAAACTGCTATTCAGAGCTCCAGCAGAATCTTAGAAAACGTCATTCTCTCGGTCTGAGAACATCAGTTTGAGACAATATTTCAGGTTAAACATAACTTTTGAAAACAGCTTTGAATAAGTTTTTCTCTTGTTTATTTCAGATGCAAATTGATATATATAGCTATATAAACCCTTTATTTGATGTTTGAAAAATGCTATTCAGAGCTTCAGCAGAATCTTGGAAAACGTCATTCTCTCAGCCTGTGAAGATCAGTTTGAGACAATATTTCAGGTTAAACATAACTTTTGAAAACAGCTTCGAATAAATGTTTCTCTTGTTTATTTCAGATGCAAATTGATATATATAGCTATATAAACCCTTTATTTGATGTTTGAAAACTGCTATTCAGAGCTCCAGCAGAATCTTAGAAAACGTCATTCTCTCAGTCTGAGAACATCAGCTTGAGACAATATTTCAGGTTAAACATAACTTTTGAAAACAGCTTCGAATAAGTGTTTCTCTTGTTTATTTCTGATGCAAATTGATATATATAGCTATATAAACCCTTTATTTGATGTTTGAAAACTGTTATTCAGAGCTCCAGCAGAATCTTGGAAAACGTCATTCTCTCAGCCTGTGAAGATCAGTTTGAGACAGTATTTCATGTTAAACATAACTTTTGAAAACAGCTTCGAATAAGTGTTTCTCTTGTTCATTTCAGATGCAAATTGATATATATAGCTATATAAACCCTTTATTTGATGTTTGAAAACTGCTATTCAGAGCTCCAGCAGAATCTTAGAAAACGTCATTCTCTCGGTCTGAGAACATCAGTTTGAGACAATATTTCAGGTTAAACATAACTTTTGAAACCAGCTTCGAATAAGTGTTTCTCTTGTTTATTTCAGATGCAAATTGATATATATAGCTATATAAGCCCTTTATTTGATGTTTGAAAACTGTTATTCAGAGCTCCAGCAGAATCTTGGAAAACGTCATTCTCTCAGTCTGAGAAGATCAGTTTGAGACAATATTTCAGGTTAAACATAACTTTTGAAAACAGCTTCGAATAAATGTTTCTCTTGTTTATTTCAGATGCAAATTGATATATATAGCTATATAAACCCTTTATTTGATGTTTGAAAACTGCTATTCAGAGCTCCAGCAGAATCTTAGAAAACGTCATTCTCTCAGTCTGAGAACATCAGTTTGAGACAATGTTTCAGGTTAAACATAACTTTTGAAAACAGCTTTGAATAAGTTTTTCTCTTGTTTATTTCAGATGCAAATTGATATATATAGCTATATAAATCCTTTATTTGATGTTTGAAAACTGCTATTCAGAGCTTCAGCAGAATCTTGGAAAACGTCATTCTCTCAGCCTGTGAAGATCAGTTTGAGACAATATTTCAGGTTAAACATAACTTTTGAAAACAGCTTCGAATAAATGTTTCTCTTGTTTATTTCAGATGCAAATTGTTATATATAGCTATATAAACCCTTTATTTGATGTTTGAAAACTGCTATTCAGAGCTCCAGCAGAATCTTAGAAAACGTCATTCTCTCGGTCTGAGAACATCAGTTTGAGACAATATTTCAGGTTAAACATAACTTTTGAAAACAGCTTCGAATAAGTGTTTCTCTTGTTTATTTCAGATGCAAATTGATATATATAGCTATATAAACCCTTTATTTGATGTTTGAAAACTGCTATTCAGAGCTTCAGCAGAATCTTGGAAAACGTCATTCTCTCAGCCTGTGAAGATCAGTTTGAGACAATATTTCAGGTTAAACATAACTTTTGAAAACAGCTTCGAATAAATGTTTCTCTTGTTTATTTCAGATGCAAATTGTTATATATAGCTATATAAACCCTTTATTTGATGTTTGAAAACTGCTATTCAGAGCTCCAGCAGAATCTTAGAAAACGTCATTCTCTCGGTCTGAGAACATCAGTTTGAGACAATATTTCAGGTTAAACATAACTTTTGAAAACAGCTTCGAATAAGTGTTTCTCTTGTTTATTTCTGATGCAAATTGATATATATAGCTATATAAACCCTTTATTTGATGTTGGAAAACTGTTATTCAGAGCTCCAGCAGAATCTTGGAAAACGTCATTCTCTCAGCCTGTGAAGATCAGTTTGAGACAGTATTTCATGTTAAACATAACTTTTGAAAACAGCTTCGAATAAGTGTTTCTCTTGTTTATTTCAGATGCAAATTGATATATATAGCTATATAAACCCTTTATTTGATGTTTGAAAACTGCTATTCAGAGCTCCAGCAGAATCTTAGAAAACGTCATTCTCTCGGTCTGAGAACATCAGTTTGAGACAATATTTCAGGTTAAACATAACTTTTGAAACCAGCTTCGAATAAGTGTTTCTCTTGTTTATTTCAGATGCAAATTGATATATATAGCTATATAAGCCCTTTATTTGATGTTTGAAAACTGTTATTCAGAGCTCCAGCAGAATCTTGGAAAACGTCATTCTCTCAGTCTGAGAAGATCAGTTTGAGACAATATTTCAGGTTAAACATAACTTTTGAAAACAGCTTCGAATAAATGTTTCTCTTGTTTATTTCAGATGCAAATTGATATATATAGCTATATAAACCCTTTATTTGATGTTTGAAAACTGCTATTCAGAGCTCCAGCAGAATCTTAGAAAACGTCATTCTCTCAGTCTGAGAACATCAGTTTGAGACAATGTTTCAGGTTAAACATAACTTTTGAAAACAGCTTTGAATAAGTTTTTCTCTTGTTTATTTCAGATGCAAATTGATATATATAGCTATATAAATCCTTTATTTGATGTTTGAAAACTGCTATTCAGAGCTTCAGCAGAATCTTGGAAAACGTCATTCTCTCAGCCTGTGAAGATCAGTTTGAGACAATATTTCAGGTTAAACATAACTTTTGAAAACAGCTTCGAATAAATGTTTCTCTTGTTTATTTCAGATGCAAATTGTTATATATAGCTATATAAACCCTTTATTTGATGTTTGAAAACTGCTATTCAGAGCTCCAGCAGAATCTTAGAAAACGTCATTCTCTCGGTCTGAGAACATCAGTTTGAGACAATATTTCAGGTTAAACATAACTTTTGAAAACAGCTTCGAATAAGTGTTTCTCTTGTTTATTTCAGATGCAAATTGATATATATAGCTATATAAACCCTTTATTTGATGTTTGAAAACTGCTATTCAGAGCTTCAGCAGAATCTTGGAAAACGTCATTCTCTCAGCCTGTGAAGATCAGTTTGAGACAATATTTCAGGTTAAACATAACTTTTGAAAACAGCTTCGAATAAATGTTTCTCTTGTTTATTTCAGATGCAAATTGTTATATATAGCTATATAAACCCTTTATTTGATGTTTGAAAACTGCTATTCAGAGCTCCAGCAGAATCTTAGAAAACGTCATTCTCTCGGTCTGAGAACATCAGTTTGAGACAATATTTCAGGTTAAACATAACTTTTGAAAACAGCTTCGAATAAGTGTTTCTCTTGTTTATTTCAGATGCAAATTGATATATATAGCTATATAAACCCTTTATTTGATGTTTGAAAACTGCTATTCAGAGCTTCAGCAGAATCTTGGAAAACGTCATTCTCTCAGCCTGTGAAGATCAGTTTGAGACAATATTTCAGGTTAAACATAACTTTTGAAAACAGCTTCGAATAAATGTTTCTCTTGTTTATTTCAGATGCAAATTGTTATATATAGCTATATAAACCCTTTATTTGATGTTTGAAAACTGCTATTCAGAGCTCCAGCAGAATCTTAGAAAACGTCATTCTCTCGGTCTGAGAACATCAGTTTGAGACAATATTTCAGGTTAAACATAACTTTTGAAAACAGCTTTGAATAAGTTTTTCTCTTGTTTATTTCAGATGCAAATTGATATATATAGCTATATAAACCCTTTATTTGATGTTTGAAAAATGCTATTCAGAGCTTCAGCAGAATCTTGGAAAACGTCATTCTCTCAGCCTGTGAAGATCAGTTTGAGACAATATTTCAGGTTAAACATAACTTTTGAAAACAGCTTCGAATAAATGTTTCTCTTGTTTATTTCAGATGCAAATTGATATATATAGCTATATAAACCCTTTATTTGATGTTTGAAAACTGCTATTCAGAGCTCCAGCAGAATCTTAGAAAACGTCATTCTCTCGGTCTGAGAACATCAGCTTGAGACAATATTTCAGGTTAAACATAACTTTTGAAAACAGCTTCGAATAAGTGTTTCTCTTGTTTATTTCAGATGCAAATTGATATATATAGCTATATAAACCCTTTATTTGATGTTTGAAAACTGCTATTCAGAGCTCCAGCAGAATCTTGGAAAACGTCATTCTCTCAGCCTGTGAAGATCAGTTTGAGACAGTATTTCATGTTAAACATAACTTTTGAAAACAGCTTCGAATAAGTGTTTCTCTTGTTTATTTCAGATGCAAATTGATATATATAGCTATATAAACCCTTTATTTGATGTTTGAAAACTGCTATTCAGAGCTCCAGCAGAATCTTGGAAAACGTCATTCTCTCGGTCTGAGAACATCAGTTTGAGACAATATTTCAGGTTAAACATAACTTTTGAAAACAGCTTCGAATAAGTGTTTCTCTTGTTTATTATTTGATGCAAATTGATATATATAGCTATATAAACCCTTTATTTGATGTTTGAAAACTGCTATTCAGAGCTTCAGCAGAATCTTGGAAAACGTCATTCTCTCAGCCTGTGAAGATCAGTTTGAGACAATATTTCAGGTTAAACATAACTTTTGAAAACAGCTTCGAATAAATGTTTCTCTTGTTTATTTCAGATGCAAATTGTTATATATAGCTATATAAACCCTTTATTTGATGTTTGAAAACTGCTATTCAGAGCTCCAGCAGAATCTTAGAAAACGTCATTCTCTCAGTCTGAGAACATCAGTTTGAGACAATGTTTCAGGTTAAACATAACTTTTGAAAACAGCTTTGAATAAGTTTTTCTCTTGTTTATTTCAGATGCAAATTGATATATATAGCTATATAAATCCTTTATTTGATGTTTGAAAACTGCTATTCAGAGCTTCAGCAGAATCTTGGAAAACGTTATTCTCTCAGCCTGTGAAGATCAGTTTGAGACAATATTTCAGGTTAAACATAACTTTTGAAAACAGCTTCGAATAAATGTTTCTCTTGTTTATTTCAGATGCAAATTGTTATATATAGCTATATAAACCCTTTATTTGATGTTTGAAAACTGCTATTCAGAGCTCCAGCAGAATCTTAGAAAACGTCATTCTCTCGGTCTGAGAACATCAGTTTGAGACAATATTTCAGGTTAAACATAACTTTTGAAAACAGCTTCGAATAAGTGTTTCTCTTGTTTATTTCAGATGCAAATTGATATATATAGCTATATAAACCCTTTATTTGATGTTTGAAAACTGCTATTCAGAGCTTCAGCAGAATCTTGGAAAACGTCATTCTCTCAGCCTGTGAAGATCAGTTTGAGACAATATTTCAGGTTAAACATAACTTTTGAAAACAGCTTCGAATAAATGTTTCTCTTGTTTATTTCAGATGCAAATTGTTATATATAGCTATATAAACCCTTTATTTGA
This sequence comes from Callionymus lyra, assembly GCF_982586985.1. Taxonomy (NCBI): domain Eukaryota; kingdom Metazoa; phylum Chordata; class Actinopteri; order Syngnathiformes; family Callionymidae; genus Callionymus; species Callionymus lyra. The sequence goes on from NW_028258569.1 coordinate 113,768, forward strand.
TGTTTGAAAACTGCTATTCAGAGCTCCAGCAGAATCTTAGAAAACGTCATTCTCTCGGTCTGAGAACATCAGTTTGAGACAATATTTCAGGTTAAACATAACTTTTGAAAACAGCTTCGAATAAGTGTTTCTCTTGTTTATTTCTGATGCAAATTGATATATATAGCTATATAAACCCTTTATTTGATGTTGGAAAACTGTTATTCAGAGCTCCAGCAGAATCTTGGAAAACGTCATTCTCTCAGCCTGTGAAGATCAGTTTGAGACAGTATTTCATGTTAAACATAACTTTTGAAAACAGCTTCGAATAAGTGTTTCTCTTGTTTATTTCAGATGCAAATTGATATATATAGCTATATAAACCCTTTATTTGATGTTTGAAAACTGCTATTCAGAGCTCCAGCAGAATCTTAGAAAACGTCATTCTCTCGGTCTGAGAACATCAGTTTGAGACAATATTTCAGGTTAAACATAACTTTTGAAACCAGCTTCGAATAAGTGTTTCTCTTGTTTATTTCAGATGCAAATTGATATATATAGCTATATAAGCCCTTTATTTGATGTTTGAAAACTGTTATTCAGAGCTCCAGCAGAATCTTGGAAAACGTCATTCTCTCAGTCTGAGAAGATCAGTTTGAGACAATATTTCAGGTTAAACATAACTTTTGAAAACAGCTTCGAATAAATGTTTCTCTTGTTTATTTCAGATGCAAATTGATATATATAGCTATATAAACCCTTTATTTGATGTTTGAAAACTGCTATTCAGAGCTCCAGCAGAATCTTAGAAAACGTCATTCTCTCAGTCTGAGAACATCAGTTTGAGACAATGTTTCAGGTTAAACATAACTTTTGAAAACAGCTTTGAATAAGTTTTTCTCTTGTTTATTTCAGATGCAAATTGATATATATAGCTATATAAATCCTTTATTTGATGTTTGAAAACTGCTATTCAGAGCTTCAGCAGAATCTTGGAAAACGTCATTCTCTCAGCCTGTGAAGATCAGTTTGAGACAATATTTCAGGTTAAACATAACTTTTGAAAACAGCTTCGAATAAATGTTTCTCTTGTTTATTTCAGATGCAAATTGTTATATATAGCTATATAAACCCTTTATTTGATGTTTGAAAACTGCTATTCAGAGCTCCAGCAGAATCTTAGAAAACGTCATTCTCTCGGTCTGAGAACATCAGTTTGAGACAATATTTCAGGTTAAACATAACTTTTGAAAACAGCTTCGAATAAGTGTTTCTCTTGTTTATTTCAGATGCAAATTGATATATATAGCTATATAAACCCTTTATTTGATGTTTGAAAACTGCTATTCAGAGCTTCAGCAGAATCTTGGAAAACGTCATTCTCTCAGCCTGTGAAGATCAGTTTGAGACAATATTTCAGGTTAAACATAACTTTTGAAAACAGCTTCGAATAAATGTTTCTCTTGTTTATTTCAGATGCAAATTGTTATATATAGCTATATAAACCCTTTATTTGATGTTTGAAAACTGCTATTCAGAGCTCCAGCAGAATCTTAGAAAACGTCATTCTCTCGGTCTGAGAACATCAGTTTGAGACAATATTTCAGGTTAAACATAACTTTTGAAAACAGCTTCGAATAAGTGTTTCTCTTGTTTATTTCAGATGCAAATTGATATATATAGCTATATAAACCCTTTATTTGATGTTTGAAAACTGCTATTCAGAGCTTCAGCAGAATCTTGGAAAACGTCATTCTCTCAGCCTGTGAAGATCAGTTTGAGACAATATTTCAGGTTAAACATAACTTTTGAAAACAGCTTCGAATAAATGTTTCTCTTGTTTATTTCAGATGCAAATTGTTATATATAGCTATATAAACCCTTTATTTGATGTTTGAAAACTGCTATTCAGAGCTCCAGCAGAATCTTAGAAAACGTCATTCTCTCGGTCTGAGAACATCAGTTTGAGACAATATTTCAGGTTAAACATAACTTTTGAAAACAGCTTTGAATAAGTTTTTCTCTTGTTTATTTCAGATGCAAATTGATATATATAGCTATATAAACCCTTTATTTGATGTTTGAAAAATGCTATTCAGAGCTTCAGCAGAATCTTGGAAAACGTCATTCTCTCAGCCTGTGAAGATCAGTTTGAGACAATATTTCAGGTTAAACATAACTTTTGAAAACAGCTTCGAATAAATGTTTCTCTTGTTTATTTCAGATGCAAATTGATATATATAGCTATATAAACCCTTTATTTGATGTTTGAAAACTGCTATTCAGAGCTCCAGCAGAATCTTAGAAAACGTCATTCTCTCGGTCTGAGAACATCAGCTTGAGACAATATTTCAGGTTAAACATAACTTTTGAAAACAGCTTCGAATAAGTGTTTCTCTTGTTTATTTCAGATGCAAATTGATATATATAGCTATATAAACCCTTTATTTGATGTTTGAAAACTGCTATTCAGAGCTCCAGCAGAATCTTGGAAAACGTCATTCTCTCAGCCTGTGAAGATCAGTTTGAGACAGTATTTCATGTTAAACATAACTTTTGAAAACAGCTTCGAATAAGTGTTTCTCTTGTTTATTTCAGATGCAAATTGATATATATAGCTATATAAACCCTTTATTTGATGTTTGAAAACTGCTATTCAGAGCTCCAGCAGAATCTTGGAAAACGTCATTCTCTCGGTCTGAGAACATCAGTTTGAGACAATATTTCAGGTTAAACATAACTTTTGAAAACAGCTTCGAATAAGTGTTTCTCTTGTTTATTATTTGATGCAAATTGATATATATAGCTATATAAACCCTTTATTTGATGTTTGAAAACTGCTATTCAGAGCTTCAGCAGAATCTTGGAAAACGTCATTCTCTCAGCCTGTGAAGATCAGTTTGAGACAATATTTCAGGTTAAACATAACTTTTGAAAACAGCTTCGAATAAATGTTTCTCTTGTTTATTTCAGATGCAAATTGTTATATATAGCTATATAAACCCTTTATTTGATGTTTGAAAACTGCTATTCAGAGCTCCAGCAGAATCTTAGAAAACGTCATTCTCTCAGTCTGAGAACATCAGTTTGAGACAATGTTTCAGGTTAAACATAACTTTTGAAAACAGCTTTGAATAAGTTTTTCTCTTGTTTATTTCAGATGCAAATTGATATATATAGCTATATAAATCCTTTATTTGATGTTTGAAAACTGCTATTCAGAGCTTCAGCAGAATCTTGGAAAACGTTATTCTCTCAGCCTGTGAAGATCAGTTTGAGACAATATTTCAGGTTAAACATAACTTTTGAAAACAGCTTCGAATAAATGTTTCTCTTGTTTATTTCAGATGCAAATTGTTATATATAGCTATATAAACCCTTTATTTGATGTTTGAAAACTGCTATTCAGAGCTCCAGCAGAATCTTAGAAAACGTCATTCTCTCGGTCTGAGAACATCAGTTTGAGACAATATTTCAGGTTAAACATAACTTTTGAAAACAGCTTCGAATAAGTGTTTCTCTTGTTTATTTCAGATGCAAATTGATATATATAGCTATATAAACCCTTTATTTGATGTTTGAAAACTGCTATTCAGAGCTTCAGCAGAATCTTGGAAAACGTCATTCTCTCAGCCTGTGAAGATCAGTTTGAGACAATATTTCAGGTTAAACATAACTTTTGAAAACAGCTTCGAATAAATGTTTCTCTTGTTTATTTCAGATGCAAATTGATATATATAGCTATATAAACCCTTTATTTGATGTTTGAAAACTGCTATTCAGAGCTTCAGCAGAATCTTGGAAAACGTCATTCTCTCAGCCTGTGAAGATCAGTTTGAGACAATATTTCAGGTTAAACATAACTTTTGAAAACAGCTTCGAATAAGTGTTTCTCTTGTTTATTTCAGATGCAAATTGATATATATAGCTATATAAGCCCTTTATTTGATGTTTGAAAACTGCTATTCAGAGCTTCAGCAGAATCTTGGAAAACGTCATTCTCTCAGCCTGTGAAGATCAGTTTGAGACAATATTTCAGGTTAAACATAACTTTTGAAAACAGCTTCGAATAAATGTTTCTCTTGTTTATTTCAGATGCAAATTGTTATATATAGCTATATAAACCCTTTATTTGATGTTTGAAAACTGCTATTCAGAGCTCCAGCAGAATCTTAGAAAACGTCATTCTCTCAGTCTGAGAACATCAGTTTGAGACAATATTTCAGGTTAAACATAACTTTTGAAAACAGCTTCGAATAAGTGTTTCTCTTGTTTATTTCAGATGCAAATTGATATATATAGCTATATAAACCCTTTATTTGATGTTTTAAAACTGTTATTCAGAGCTCCAGCAGAATCTTGGAAAACGTCATTCTCTCAGTCTGAGAAGATCAGTTTGAGACAATATTTCAGGTTAAACATAACTTTTGAAAACAGCTTCGAATAAATGTTTCTCTTGTTTATTTCAGATGCAAATTGATATATATAGCTATATAAACCCTTTATTTGATGTTTGAAAACTGCTATTCAGAGCTCCAGCAGAAACTTAGAAAACGTCATTCTCTCAGTCTGAGAACATCAGTTTGAGACAATGTTTCAGGTTAAACATAACTTTTGAAAACAGCTTTGAATAAGTTTTTCTCTTGTTTATTTCAGATGCAAATTGATATATATAGCTATATAAATCCTTTATTTGATGTTTGAAAACTGCTATTCAGAGCTTCAGCAGAATCTTGGAAAACGTCATTCTCTCAGCCTGTGAAGATCAGTTTGAGACAATATTTCAGGTTAAACATAACTTTTGAAAACAGCTTCGAATAAATGTTTCTCTTGTTTATTTCAGATGCAAATTGTTATATATAGCTATATAAACCCTTTATTTGATGTTTGAAAACTGCTATTCAGAGCTCCAGCAGAATCTTAGAAAACGTCATTCTCTCGGTCTGAGAACATCAGTTTGAGACAATATTTCAGGTTAAACATAACTTTTGAAAACAGCTTCGAATAAGTGTTTCTCTTGTTTATTTCAGATGCAAATTGATATATATAGCTATATAAACCCTTTATTTGATGTTTGAAAACTGCTATTCAGAGCTTCAGCAGAATCTTGGAAAACGTCATTCTCTCAGCCTGTGAAGATCAGTTTGAGACAATATTTCAGGTTAAACATAACTTTTGAAAACAGCTTCGAATAAATGTTTCTCTTGTTTATTTCAGATGCAAATTGATATATATAGCTATATAAACCCTTTATTTGATGTTTGAAAACTGCTATTCAGAGCTCCAGCAGAATCTTAGAAAACGTCATTCTCTCGGTCTGAGAACATCAGTTTGAGACAATATTTCAGGTTAAACATAACTTTTGAAAACAGCTTCGAATAAGTGTTTCTCTTGTTTATTTCTGATGCAAATTGATATATATAGCTATATAAACCCTTTATTTGATGTTTGAAAACTGTTATTCTGAGCTCCAGCAGAATCTTGGAAAACGTCATTCTCTCAGCCTGTGAAGATCAGTTTGAGACAGTATTTCATGTTAAACATAACTTTTGAAAACAGCTTCGAATAAGTGTTTCTCTTGTTTATTTCAGATGCAAATTGATATATATAGCTATATAAACCCTTTATTTGATGTTTGAAAACTGCTATTCAGAGCTCCAGCAGAATCTTAGAAAACGTCATTCTCTCGGTCTGAGAACATCAGTTTGAGACAATATTTCAGGTTAAACATAACTTTTGAAACCAGCTTCGAATAAGTGTTTCTCTTGTTTATTTCAGATGCAAATTGATATATATAGCTATATAAACCTTTTATTTGATGTTTGAAAACTGCTATTCAGAGCTCCAGCAGAATCTTAGAAAACGTCATTCTCTCAGTCTGAGAACATCAGTTTGAGACAATGTTTCAGGTTAAACATAACTTTTGAAAACAGCTTTGAATAAGTTTTTCTCTTGTTTATTTCAGATGCAAATTGATATATATAGCTATATAAATCCTTTATTTGATGTTTGAAAACTGCTATTCAGAGCTTCAGCAGAATCTTGGAAAACGTCATTCTCTCAGCCTGTGAAGATCAGTTTGAGACAATATTTCAGGTTAAACATAACTTTTGAAAACAGCTTCGAATAAATTTTTCTCTTGTTTATTTCAGATGCAAATTGTTATATATAGCTATATAAACCCTTTATTTGATGTTTGAAAACTGCTATTCAGAGCTCCAGCAGAATCTTAGAAAACGTCATTCTCTCGGTCTGAGAACATCAGTTTGAGACAATATTTCAGGTTAAACATAACTTTTGAAAACAGCTTCGAATAAGTGTTTCTCTTGTTTATTTCAGATGCAAATTGATATATATAGCTATATAAACCCTTTATTTGATGTTTGAAAACTGCTATTCAGAGCTTCAGCAGAATCTTGGAAAACGTCATTCTCTCAGCCTGTGAAGATCAGTTTGAGACAATATTTCAGGTTAAACATAACTTTTGAAAACAGCTTCGAATAAATGTTTCTCTTGTTTATTTCAGATGCAAATTGTTATATATAGCTATATAAACCCTTTATTTGATGTTTGAAAACTGCTATTCAGAGCTCCAGCAGAATCTTAGAAAACGTCATTCTCTCGATCTGAGAACATCAGTTTGAGACAATATTTCAGGTTAAACATAACTTTTGAAAACAGCTTTGAATAAGTTTTTCTCTTGTTTATTTCAGATGCAAATTGATATATATAGCTATATAAACCCTTTATTTGATGTTTGAAAAATGCTATTCAGAGCTTCAGCAGAATCTTGGAAAACGTCATTCTCTCAGCCTGTGAAGATCAGTTTGAGACAATATTTCAGGTTAAACATAACTTTTGAAAACAGCTTCGAATAAATGTTTCTCTTGTTTATTTCAGATTCAAATTGATATATATAGCTATATAAACCCTTTATTTGATGTTTGAAAACTGCTATTCAGAGCTCCAGCAGAATCTTAGAAAACGTCATTCTCTCGGTCTGAGAACATCAGCTTGAGACAATATTTCAGGTTAAACATAACTTTTGAAAACAGCTTCGAATAAGTGTTTCTCTTGTTTATTTCTGATGCAAATTGATATATATAGCTATATAAACCCTTTATTTGATGTTTGAAAACTGTTATTCAGAGCTCCAGCAGAATCTTGGAAAACGTCATTCTCTCAGCCTGTGAAGATCAGTTTGAGACAGTATTTCATGTTAAACATAACTTTTGAAAACAGCTTCGAATAAGTGTTTCTCTTGTTTATTTCAGATGCAAATTGATATATATAGCTATATAAACCCTTTATTTGATGTTTGAAAACTGCTATTCAGAGCTCCAGCAGAATCTTAGAAAACGTCATTCTCTCGGTCTGAGAACATCAGTTTGAGACAATATTTCAGGTTAAACATAACTTTTGAAACCAGCTTCGAATAAGTGTTTCTCTTGTTTATTTCAGATGCAAATTGATATATATAGCTATATAAGCCCTTTATTTGATGTTTGAAAACTGTTATTCAGAGCTCCAGCAGAATCTTGGAAAACGTCATTCTCTCAGTCTGAGAAGATCAGTTTGAGACAATATTTCAGGTTAAACATAACTTTTGAAAACAGCTTCGAATAAATGTTTCTCTTGTTTATTTCAGATGCAAATTGATATATATAGCTATATAAACCCTTTATTTGATGTTTGAAAACTGCTATTCAGAGCTCCAGCAGAATCTTAGAAAACGTCATTCTCTCAGTCTGAGAACATCAGTTTGAGACAATGTTTCAGGTTAAACATAACTTTTGAAAACAGCTTTGAATAAGTTTTTCTCTTGTTTATTTCAGATGCAAATTGATATATATAGCTATATAAATCCTTTATTTGATGTTTGAAAACTGCTATTCAGAGCTTCAGCAGAATCTTGGAAAACGTCATTCTCTCAGCCTGTGAAGATCAGTTTGAGACAATATTTCAGGTTAAACATAACTTTTGAAAACAGCTTCGAATAAATGTTTCTCTTGTTTATTTCAGATGCAAATTGTTATATATAGCTATATAAACCCTTTATTTGATGTTTGAAAACTGCTATTCAGAGCTCCAGCAGAATCTTAGAAAACGTCATTCTCTCGGTCTGAGAACATCAGTTTGAGACAATATTTCAGGTTAAACATAACTTTTGAAAACAGCTTCGAATAAGTGTTTCTCTTGTTTATTTCTGATGCAAATTGATATATATAGCTATATAAACCCTTTATTTGATGTTTGAAAACTGTTATTCTGAGCTCCAGCAGAATCTTGGAAAACGTCATTCTCTCAGCCTGTGAAGATCAGTTTGAGACAGTATTTCATGTTAAACATAACTTTTGAAAACAGCTTCGAATAAGTGTTTCTCTTGTTTATTTCAGATGCAAATTGATATATATAGCTATATAAACCCTTTATTTGATGTTTGAAAACTGCTATTCAGAGCTCCAGCAGAATCTTAGAAAACGTCATTCTCTCGGTCTGAGAACATCAGTTTGAGACAATATTTCAGGTTAAACATAACTTTTGAAACCAGCTTCGAATAAGTGTTTCTCTTGTTTATTTCAGATGCAAATTGATATATATAGCTATATAAACCCTTTATTTGATGTTTGAAAACTGCTATTCAGAGCTCCAGCAGAATCTTAGAAAACGTCATTCTCTCAGTCTGAGAACATCAGTTTGAGACAATGTTTCAGGTTAAACATAACTTTTGAAAACAGCTTTGAATAAGTTTTTCTCTTGTTTATTTCAGATGCAAATTGATATATATAGCTATATAAATCCTTTATTTGATGTTTGAAAACTGCTATTCAGAGCTTCAGCAGAATCTTGGAAAACGTCATTCTCTCAGCCTGTGAAGATCAGTTTGAGACAATATTTCAGGTTAAACATAACTTTTGAAAACAGCTTCGAATAAATGTTTCTCTTGTTTATTTCAGATGCAAATTGTTATATATAGCTATATAAACCCTTTATTTGATGTTTGAAAACTGCTATTCAGAGCTCCAGCAGAATCTTAGAAAACGTCATTCTCTCGGTCTGAGAACATCAGTTTGAGACAATATTTCAGGTTAAACATAACTTTTGAAAACAGCTTCGAATAAGTGTTTCTCTTGTTTATTTCAGATGCAAATTGATATATATAGCTATATAAACCCTTTATTTGATGTTTGAAAACTGCTATTCAGAGCTTCAGCAGAATCTTGGAAAACGTCATTCTCTCAGCCTGTGAAGATCAGTTTGAGACAATATTTCAGGTTAAACATAACTTTTGAAAACAGCTTCGAATAAATGTTTCTCTTGTTTATTTCAGATGCAAATTGTTATATATAGCTATATAAACCCTTTATTTGATGTTTGAAAACTGCTATTCAGAGCTCCAGCAGAATCTTAGAAAACGTCATTCTCTCGATCTGAGAACATCAGTTTGAGACAATATTTCAGGTTAAACATAACTTTTGAAAACAGCTTTGAATAAGTTTTTCTCTTGTTTATTTCAGATGCAAATTGATATATATAGCTATATAAACCCTTTATTTGATGTTTGAAAAATGCTATTCAGAGCTTCAGCAGAATCTTGGAAAACGTCATTCTCTCAGCCTGTGAAGATCAGTTTGAGACAATATTTCAGGTTAAACATAACTTTTGAAAACAGCTTCGAATAAATGTTTCTCTTGTTTATTTCAGATGCAAATTGATATATATAGCTATATAAACCCTTTATTTGATGTTTGAAAACTGCTATTCAGAGCTCCAGCAGAATCTTAGAAAACGTCATTCTCTCGGTCTGAGAACATCAGCTTGAGACAATATTTCAGGTTAAACATAACTTTTGAAAACAGCTTCGAATAAGTGTTTCTCTTGTTTATTTCTGATGCAAATTGATATATATAGCTATATAAACCCTTTATTTGATGTTTGAAAACTGTTATTCAGAGCTCCAGCAGAATCTTGGAAAACGTCATTCTCTCAGCCTGTGAAGATCAGTTTGAGACAGTATTTCATGTTAAACATAACTTTTGAAAACAGCTTCGAATAAGTGTTTCTCTTGTTTATTTCAGATGCAAATTGATATATATAGCTATATAAACCCTTTATTTGATGTTTGAAAACTGCTATTCAGAGCTCCAGCAGAATCTTAGAAAACGTCATTCTCTCGGTCTGAGAACATCAGTTTGAGACAATATTTCAGGTTAAACATAACTTTTGAAACCAGCTTCGAATAAGTGTTTCTCTTGTTTATTTCAGATGCAAATTGATATATATAGCTATATAAGCCCTTTATTTGATGTTTGAAAACTGTTATTCAGAGCTCCAGCAGAATCTTGGAAAACGTCATTCTCTCAGTCTGAGAAGATCAGTTTGAGACAATATTTCAGGTTAAACATAACCTTTGAAAACAGCTTCGAATAAATGTTTCTCTTGTTTATTTCAGATGCAAATTGATATATATAGCTATATAAACCCTTTATTTGATGTTTGAAAACTGCTATTCAGAGCTCCAGCAGAATCTTAGAAAACGTCATTCTCTCAGTCTGAGAACATCAGTTTGAGACAATGTTTCAGGTTAAACATAACTTTTGAAAACAGCTTTGAATAAGTTTTTCTCTTGTTTATTTCAGATGCAAATTGATATATATAGCTATATAAATCCTTTATTTGATGTTTGAAAACTGCTATTCAGAGCTTCAGCAGAATCTTGGAAAACGTCATTCTCTCAGCCTGTGAAGATCAGTTTGAGACAATATTTCAGGTTAAACATAACTTTTGAAAACAGCTTCGAATAAATGTTTCTCTTGTTTATTTCAGATGCAAATTGTTATATATAGCTATATAAACCCTTTATTTGATGTTTGAAAACTGCTATTCAGAGCTCCAGCAGAATCTTAGAAAACGTCATTCTCTCGGTCTGAGAACATCAGTTTGAGACAATATTTCAGGTTAAACATAACTTTTGAAAACAGCTTCGAATAAGTGTTTCTCTTGTTTATTTCAGATGCAAATTGATATATATAGCTATATAAACCCTTTATTTGATGTTTGAAAACTGCTATTCAGAGCTTCAGCAGAATCTTGGAAAACGTCATTCTCTCAGCCTGTGAAGATCAGTTTGAGACAATATTTCAGGTTAAACATAACTTTTGAAAACAGCTTTGAATAAGTTTTTCTCTTGTTTATTTCAGATGCAAATTGATATATATAGCTATATAAACCCTTTATTTGATGTTTGAAAAATGCTATTCAGAGCTTCAGCAGAATCTTGGAAAACGTCATTCTCTCAGCCTGTGAAGATCAGTTTGAGACAATATTTCAGGTTAAACATAACTTTTGAAAACAGCTTCGAATAAATGTTTCTCTTGTTTATTTCAGATGCAAATTGATATATATAGCTATATAAACCCTTTATTTGATGTTTGAAAACTGCTATTCAGAGCTCCAGCAGAATCTTAGAAAACGTCATTCTCTCGGTCTGAGAACATCAGCTTGAGACAATATTTCAGGTTAAACATAACTTTTGAAAACAGCTTCGAATAAGTGTTTCTCTTGTTTATTTCAGATGCAAATTGATATATATAGCTATATAAACCCTTTATTTGATGTTTGAAAACTGCTATTCAGAGCTCCAGCAGAATCTTGGAAAACGTCATTCTCTCAGCCTGTGAAGATCAGTTTGAGACAGTATTTCATGTTAAACATAACTTTTGAAAACAGCTTCGAATAAGTGTTTCTCTTGTTTATTTCAGATGCAAATTGATATATATAGCTATATAAACCCTTTATTTGATGTTTGAAAACTGCTATTCAGAGCTCCAGCAGAATCTTGGAAAACGTCATTCTCTCGGTCTGAGAACATAAGTTTGAGACAATATTTCAGGTTAAACATAACTTTTGAAAACAGCTTCGAATAAGTGTTTCTCTTGTTTATTTCTGATGCAAATTGATATATATAGCTATATAAACCCTTTATTTGATGTTTGAAAACTGCTATTCAGAGCTCCAGCAGAATCTTAGAAAACGTCATTCTCTCGGTCTGAGAACATCAGTTTGAGACAATATTTCAGGTTAAACATAACTTTTGAAACCAGCTTCGAATAAGTGTTTCTCTTGTTTATTTCAGATGCAAATTGATATATATAGCTATATAAGCCCTTTATTTGATGTTTGAAAACTGCTATTCAGAGCTTCAGCAGAATCTTGGAAAACGTCATTCTCTCAGCCTGTGAAGATCAGTTTGAGACAATATTTCAGGTTAAACATAACTTTTGAAAACAGCTTCGAATAAATGTTTCTCTTGTTTATTTCAGATGCAAATTGTTATATATAGCTATATAAACCCTTTATTTGATGTTTGAAAACTGCTATTCAGAGCTCCAGCAGAATCTTAGAAAACGTCATTCTCTCAGTCTGAGAACATCAGTTTGAGACAATATTTCAGGTTAAACATAACTTTTGAAAACAGCTTCGAATAAGTGTTTCTCTTGTTTATTTCAGATGCAAATTGATATATATAGCTATATAAACCCTTTATTTGATGTTTTAAAACTGTTATTCAGAGCTCCAGCAGAATCTTGGAAAACGTCATTCTCTCAGTCTGAGAAGATCAGTTTGAGACAATATTTCAGGTTAAACATAACTTTTGAAAACAGCTTCGAATAAATGTTTCTCTTGTTTATTTCAGATGCAAATTGATATATATAGCTATATAAACCCTTTATTTGATTTTTGAAAACTGCTATTCAGAGCTCCAGCAGAATCTTAGAAAACGTCATTCTCTCAGTCTGAGAACATCAGTTTGAGACAATGTTTCAGGTTAAACATAACTTTTGAAAACAGCTTTGAATAAGTTTTTCTCTTGTTTATTTCAGATGCAAATTGATATATATAGCTATATAAATCCTTTATTTGATGTTTGAAAACTGCTATTCAGAGCTTCAGCAGAATCTTGGAAAACGTCATTCTCTCAGCCTGTGAAGATCAGTTTGAGACAATATTTCAGGTTAAACATAACTTTTGAAAACAGCTTCGAATAAATGTTTCTCTTGTTTATTTCAGATGCAAATTGTTATATATAGCTATATAAACCCTTTATTTGATGTTTGAAAACTGCTATTCAGAGCTCCAGCAGAATCTTAGAAAACGTCATTCTCTCGGTCTGAGAACATCAGTTTGAGACAATAATTGAGGTTAAACATAACTTTTGAAAACAGCTTCGAATAAGTGTTTCTCTTGTTTATTTCAGATGCAAATTGATATATATAGCTATATAAACCCTTTATTTGATGTTTGAAAACTGCTATTCAGAGCTTCAGCAGAATCTTGGAAAACGTCATTCTCTCAGCCTGTGAAGATCAGTTTGAGACAATATTTCAGGTTAAACATAACTTTTGAAAACAGCTTCGAATAAATGTTTCTCTTGTTTATTTCAGATGCAAATTGATATATATAGCTATATAAACCCTTTATTTGATGTTTGAAAACTGCTATTCAGAGCTCCAGCAGAATCTTAGAAAACGTCATTCTCTCGGTCTGAGAACATCAGTTTGAGACAATATTTCAGGTTAAACATAACTTTTGAAAACAGCTTCGAATAAGTGTTTCTCTTGTTTATTTCAGATGCAAATTGATATATATAGCTATATAAACCCTTTATTTGATGTTTGAAAACTGCTATTCAGAGCTCCAGCAGAATCTTAGAAAACGTCATTCTCTCAGTCTGAGAACATCAGTTTGAGACAATATTTCAGGTTAAACATAACTTTTGAAAACAGCTTCGAATAAATGTTTCTCTTGTTTATTTCAGATGCAAATTGATATATATAGCTATATAAACCCTTTATTTGATGTTTGAAAACTGCTATTCAGAGCTCCAGCAGAATCTTAGAAAACGTCATTCTCTCAGTCTGAGAACATCAGTTTGAGACAATGTTTCAGGTTAAACATAACTTTTGAAAACAGCTTTGAATAAGTTTTTCTCTTGTTTATTTCAGATGCAAATTGATATATATAGCTATATAAACCCTTTATTTGATGTTTGAAAACTGCTATTCAGAGCTCCAGCAGAATCTTAGAAAACGTCATTCTCTCGGTCTGAGAACATCAGTTTGAGACTATATTTCAGGTTAAACATAACTTTTGAAAACAGCTTCGAATAAGTGTTTCTCTTGTTTATTTCTGATGCAAATTGATATATATAGCTATATAAACCCTTTATTTGATGTTTGAAAACTGTTATTCAGAGCTCCAGCAGAATTTTAGAAAACGTCATTCTCTCAGTCTGAGAACATCAGTTTGAGACAATATTTCAGGTTAAACATAACTTTTGAAAACAGCTTCGAATAAGTGTTTCTCTTGTTTATTTCAGATGCAAATTGATATATATAGCTATATAAACCCTTTATTTGATGTTTTAAAACTGTTTTTCAGAGTTCCAGCAGAATCTTGGAAAACGTCATTCTCTCAGTCTGAGAACATCAGTTTGAGACAATATTTCAGGTTAAACATAACTTTTGAAAACAGCTTCGAATAAATGTTTCTCTTGTTTATTTCAGATGCAAATTGATATATATAGCTATATAAACCCTTTATTTGATGTTTGAAAACTGCTATTCAGAGCTCCAGCAGAATCTTAGAAAACGTCATTCTCTCAGTCTGAGAACATCAGTTTGAGACAATATTTCAGGTTAAACATAACTTTTGAAAACAGCTTCGAATAAATGTTTCTCTTGTTTATTTCAGATGCAAATTGATATATATAGCTATATAAACCCTTTATTTGATGTTTGAAAACTGCTATTCAGAGCTCCAGCAGAATCTTAGAAAACGTCATTCTCTCGGTCTGAGAACATCAGTTTGAGACAATATTTCAGGTTAAACATAACTTTTGAAAACAGCTTCGAATAAGTGTTTCTCTTGTTTATTTCAGATGCAAATTGATATATATAGCTATATAAACCCTTTATTTGATGTTTGAAAACTGCTATTCAGAGCTCCAGCAGAATCTTAGAAAACGTCATTCTCTCAGTCTGAGAAGATCAGTTTGAGACAATATTTCAGGTTAAACATAACTTTTGAAAACAGCTTCGAATAAATGTTTCTCTTGTTTATTTCAGATGCAAATTGATATATATAGCTATATAAACCCTTTATTTGATGTTTGAAAACTGCTATTCAGAGCTCCAGCAGAATCTTAGAAAACGTCATTCTCTCAGTCTGAGAACATCAGTTTGAGACAATGTTTCAGGTTAAACATAACTTTTGAAAACAGCTTTGAATAAGTTTTTCTCTTGTTTATTTCAGATGCAAATTGATATATATAGCTATATAAATCCTTTATTTGATGTTTGAAAACTGCTATTCAGAGCTTCAGCAGAATCTTGGAAAACGTCATTCTCTCAGCCTGTGAAGATCAGTTTGAGACAATATTTCAGGTTAAACATAACTTTTGAAAACAGCTTCGAATAAATGTTTCTCTTGTTTATTTCAGATGCAAATTGTTATATATAGCTATATAAACCCTTTATTTCATGTTTGAAAACTGCTATTCAGAGCTCCAGCAGAATCTTAGAAAACGTCATTCTCTCGGTCTGAGAACATCAGTTTGAGACAATATTTCAGGTTAAACATAACTTTTAGAAACAGCTTTGAATAAGTTTTTCTCTTGTTTATTTCAGATGCAAATTGATATATATAGCTATATAAATCCTTTATTTGATGTTTGAAAACTGCTATTCAGAGCTTCAGCAGAATCTTGGAGAACGTCATTCTCTCAGCCTGTGAAGATCAGTTTGAGACAATATTTCAGGTTAAACATAACTTTTGAAAACAGCTTCGAATAAATGTTTCTCTTGTTTATTTCAGATGCAAATTGTTATATATAGCTATATAAACCCTTTATTTGATGTTTGAAAACTGCTATTCAGAGCTCCAGCAGAATCTTAGAAAACGTCATTCTCTCGGTCTGAGAACATCAGTTTGAGACAATATTTCAGGTTAAACATAACTTTTGAAAACAGCTTCGAATAAGTGTTTCTCTTGTTTATTTCTGATGCAAATTGATATATATAGCTATATAAACCCTTTATTTGATGTTTGAAAACTGTTATTCAGAGCTCCAGCAGAATCTTGGAAAACGTCATTCTCTCAGCCTGTGAAGATCAGTTTGAGACAGTATTTCATGTTAAACATAACTTTTGAAAACAGCTTCGAATAAGTGTTTCTCTTGTTTATTTCAGATGCAAATTGATATATATAGCTATATAAACCCTTTATTTGATGTTTGAAAACTGCTTTTCAGAGCTCCAGCAGAATCTTAGAAAACGTCATTCTCTCGGTCTGAGAACATCAGTTTGAGACAATATTTCAGGTTAAACATAACTTTTGAAAACAGCTTCGAATAAGTGTTTCTCTTGTTTATTTCTGATGCAAATTGATATATATAGCTATATAAACCCTTTATTTGATGTTTGAAAACTGCTATTCAGAGCTCCAGCAGAATCTTAGAAAACGTCATTCTCTCGGTCTGAGAACATCAGTTTGAGACAATATTTCAGGTTAAACATAACTTTTGAAACCAGCTTCGAATAAGTGTTTCTCTTGTTTATTTCAGATGCAAATTGATATATATAGCTATATAAGCCCTTTATTTGATGTTTGAAAACTGCTATTCAGAGCTTCAGCAGAATCTTGGAAAACGTCATTCTCTCAGCCTGTGAAGATCAGTTTGAGACAATATTTCAGGTTAAACATAACTTTTGAAAACAGCTTCGAATAAATGTTTCTCTTGTTTATTTCAGATGCAAATTGTTATATATAGCTATATAAACCCTTTATTTGATGTTTGAAAACTGCTATTCAGAGCTCCAGCAGAATCTTAGAAAACGTCATTCTCTCAGTCTGAGAACATCAGTTTGAGACAATATTTCAGGTTAAACATAACTTTTGAAAACAGCTTCGAATAAGTGTTTCTCTTGTTTATTTCAGATGCAAATTGATATATATAGCTATATAAACCCTTTATTTGATGTTTTAAAACTGTTATTCAGAGCTCCAGCAGAATCTTGGAAAACGTCATTCTCTCAGTCTGAGAAGATCAGTTTGAGACAATATTTCAGGTTAAACATAACTTTTGAAAACAGCTTCGAATAAATGTTTCTCTTGTTTATTTCAGATGCAAATTGATATATATAGCTATATAAACCCTTTATTTGATGTTTGAAAACTGCTATTAAGAGCTCCAGCAGAATCTTAGAAAACGTCATTCTCTCAGTCTGAGAACATCAGTTTGAGACAATGTTTCAGGTTAAACATAACTTTTGAAAACAGCTTTGAATAAGTTTTTCTCTTGTTTATTTCAGATGCAAATTGATATATATAGCTATATAAATCCTTTATTTGATGTTTGAAAACTGCTATTCAGAGCTTCAGCAGAATCTTGGAAAACGTCATTCTCTCAGCCTGTGAAGATCAGTTTGAGACAATATTTCAGGTTAAACATAACTTTTGAAAACAGCTTCGAATAAATGTTTCTCTTGTTTATTTCAGATGCAAATTGTTATATATAGCTATATAAACCCTTTATTTGATGTTTGAAAACTGCTATTCAGAGCTCCAGCAGAATCTTAGAAAACGTCATTCTCTCGGTCTGAGAACATCAGTTTGAGACAATATTTCAGGTTAAACATAACTTTTGAAAACAGCTTCGAATAAGTGTTTCTCTTGTTTATTTCAGATGCAAATTGATATATATAGCTATATAAACCCTTTATTTGATGTTTGAAAACTGCTATTTAGAGCTTCAGCAGAATCTTGGAAAACGTCATTCTCTCAGCCTGTGAAGATCAGTTTGAGACAATATTTCAGGTTAAACATAACTTTTGAAAACAGCTTCGAATAAGTGTTTCTCTTGTTTATTTCAGATGCAAATTGATATATATAGCTATATAAACCCTTTATTTGATGTTTGAAAACTGCTATTCAGAGCTCCAGCAGAATCTTAGAAAACGTCATTCTCTCGGTCTGAGAACATCAGTTTGAGACAATATTTCAGGTTAAACATAACTTTTGAAAACAGCTTCGAATAAGTGTTTCTCTTGTTTATTTCTGATGCAAATTGATATATATAGCTATATAAACCCTTTATTTGATGTTTGAAAACTGCTATTCAGAGCTCCAGCAGAATCTTAGAAAACGTCATTCTCTCGGTCTGAGAACATCAGTTTGAGACAATATTTCAGGTTAAACATAACTTTTGAAACCAGCTTCGAATAAGTGTTTCTCTTGTTTATTTCAGATGCAAATTGATATATATAGCTATATAAGCCCTTTATTTGATGTTTGAAAACTGCTATTCAGAGCTTCAGCAGAATCTTGGAAAACGTCATTCTCTCAGCCTGTGAAGATCAGTTTGAGACAATATTTCAGGTTAAACATAACTTTTGAAAACAGCTTCGAATAAATGTTTCTCTTGTTTATTTCAGATGCAAATTGTTATATATAGCTATATAAACCCTTTATTTGATGTTTGAAAACTGCTATTCAGAGCTCCAGCAGAATCTTAGAAAACGTCATTCTCTCAGTCTGAGAACATCAGTTTGAGACAATATTTCAGGTTAAACATAACTTTTGAAAACAGCTTCGAATAAGTGTTTCTCTTGTTTATTTCAGATGCAAATTGATATATATAGCTATATAAACCCTTTATTTGATGTTTTAAAACTGTTATTCAGAGCTCCAGCAGAATCTTGGAAAACGTCATTCTCTCAGTCTGAGAAGATCAGTTTGAGACAATATTTCAGGTTAAACATAACTTTTGAAAACAGCTTCGAATAAATGTTTCTCTTGTTTATTTCAGATGCAAATTGATATATATAGCTATATAAATCCTTTATTTGATGTTTGAAAACTGCTATTCAGAGCTTCAGCAGAATCTTGGAGAACGTCATTCTCTGAGCCTGTGAAGATCAGTTTGAGACAATATTTCAGGTTAAACATAACTTTTGAAAACAGCTTCGAATAAATGTTTCTCTTGTTTATTTCAGATGCAAATTGTTATATATAGCTATATAAACCCTTTATTTGATGTTTGAAAACTGCTATTCAGAGCTCCAGCAGAATCTTAGAAAACGTCATTCTCTCGGTCTGAGAACATCAGTTTGAGACAATATTTCAGGTTAAACATAACTTTTAGAAACAGCTTTGAATAAGTTTTTCTCTTGTTTATTTCAGATGCAAATTGATATATATAGCTATATAAATCCTTTATTTGATGTTTGAAAACTGCTATTCAGAGCTTCAGCAGAATCTTGGAGAACGTCATTCTCTCAGCCTGTGAAGATCAGTTTGAGACAATATTTCAGGTTAAACATAACTTTTGAAAACAGCTTCGAATAAATGTTTCTCTTGTTTATTTCAGATGCAAATTGTTATATATAGCTATATAAACCCTTTATTTGATGTTTGAAAACTGCTATTCAGAGCTCCAGCAGAATCTTAGAAAACGTCATTCTCTCGGTCTGAGAACATCAGTTTGAGACAATATTTCAGGTTAAACATAACTTTTGAAAACAGCTTCGAATAAGTGTTTCTCTTGTTTATTTCTGATGCAAATTGATATATATAGCTATATAAACCCTTTATTTGATGTTTGAAAACTGTTATTCAGAGCTCCAGCAGAATCTTGGAAAACGTCATTCTCTCAGCCTGTGAAGATCAGTTTGAGACAGTATTTCATGTTAAACATAACTTTTGAAAACAGCTTCGAATAAGTGTTTCTCTTGTTTATTTCAGATGCAAATTGATATATATAGCTATATAAACCCTTTATTTGATGTTTGAAAACTGCTTTTCAGAGCTCCAGCAGAATCTTAGAAAACGTCATTCTCTCGGTCTGAGAACATCAGTTTGAGACAATATTTCAGGTTAAACATAACTTTTGAAAACAGCTTCGAATAAGTGTTTCTCTTGTTTATTTCTGATGCAAATTGATATATATAGCTATATAAACCCTTTATTTGATGTTTGAAAACTGCTATTCAGAGCTCCAGCAGAATCTTAGAAAACGTCATTCTCTCGGTCTGAGAACATCAGTTTGAGACAATATTTCAGGTTAAACATAACTTTTGAAACCAGCTTCGAATAAGTGTTTCTCTTGTTTATTTCAGATGCAAATTGATATATATAGCTATATAAGCCCTTTATTTGATGTTTGAAAACTGCTATTCAGAGCTTCAGCAGAATCTTGGAAAACGTCATTCTCTCAGCCTGTGAAGATCAGTTTGAGACAATATTTCAGGTTAAACATAACTTTTGAAAACAGCTTCGAATAAATGTTTCTCTTGTTTATTTCAGATGCAAATTGTTATATATAGCTATATAAACCCTTTATTTGATGTTTGAAAACTGCTATTCAGAGCTCCAGCAGAATCTTAGAAAACGTCATTCTCTCAGTCTGAGAACATCAGTTTGAGACAATATTTCAGGTTAAACATAACTTTTGAAAACAGCTTCGAATAAGTGTTTCTCTTGTTTATTTCAGATGCAAATTGATATATATTGCTATATAAACCCTTTATTTGATGTTTTAAAACTGTTATTCAGAGCTCCAGCAGAATCTTGGAAAACGTCATTCTCTCAGTCTGAGAAGATCAGTTTGAGACAATATTTCAGGTTAAACATAACTTTTGAAAACAGCTTCGAATAAATGTTTCTCTTGTTTATTTCAGATGCAAATTGATATATATAGCTATATAAACCCTTTATTTGATGTTTGAAAACTGCTATTCAGAGCTCCAGCAGAATCTTAGAAAACGTCATTCTCTCAGTCTGAGAACATCAGTTTGAGACAATGTTTCAGGTTAAACATAACTTTTGAAAACAGCTTTGAATAAGTTTTTCTCTTGTTTATTTCAGATGCAAATTGATATATATAGCTATATAAATCCTTTATTTGATGTTTGAAAACTGCTATTCAGAGCTTCAGCAGAATCTTGGAAAACGTCATTCTCTCAGCCTGTGAAGATCAGTTTGAGACAATATTTCAGGTTAAACATAACTTTTGAAAACAGCTTCGAATAAATGTTTCTCTTGTTTATTTCAGATGCAAATTGTTATATATAGCTATATAAACCCTTTATTTGATGTTTGAAAACTGCTATTCAGAGCTCCAGCAGAATCTTAGAAAACGTCATTCTCTCGGTCTGAGAACATCAGTTTGAGACAATATTTCAGGTTAAACATAACTTTTGAAAACAGCTTCGAATAAGTGTTTCTCTTGTTTATTTCAGATGCAAATTGATATATATAGCTATATAAACCCTTTATTTGATGTTTGAAAACTGCTATTTAGAGCTTCAGCAGAATCTTGGAAAACGTCATTCTCTCAGCCTGTGAAGATCAGTTTGAGACAATATTTCAGGTTAAACATAACTTTTGAAAACAGCTTCGAATAAGTGTTTCTCTTGTTTATTTCAGATGCAAATTGATATATATAGCTATATAAACCCTTTATTTGATGTTTGAAAACTGCTATTCAGAGCTCCAGCAGAATCTTAGAAAACGTCATTCTCTCGGTCTGAGAACATCAGTTTGAGACAATATTTCAGGTTAAACATAACTTTTGAAAACAGCTTCGAATAAGTGTTTCTCTTGTTTATTTCTGATGCAAATTGATATATATAGCTATATAAACCCTTTATTTGATGTTTGAAAACTGCTATTCAGAGCTCCAGCAGAATCTTAGAAAACGTCATTCTCTCGGTCTGAGAACATCAGTTTGAGACAATATTTCAGGTTAAACATAACTTTTGAAACCAGCTTCGAATAAGTGTTTCTCTTGTTTATTTCAGATGCAAATTGATATATATAGCTATATAAGCCCTTTATTTGATGTTTGAAAACTGCTATTCAGAGCTTCAGCAGAATCTTGGAAAACGTCATTCTCTCAGCCTGTGAAGATCAGTTTGAGACAATATTTCAGGTTAAACATAACTTTTGAAAACAGCTTCGAATAAATGTTTCTCTTGTTTATTTCAGATGCAAATTGTTATATATAGCTATATAAACCCTTTATTTGATGTTTGAAAACTGCTATTCAGAGCTCCAGCAGAATCTTAGAAAACGTCATTCTCTCAGTCTGAGAACATCAGTTTGAGACAATATTTCAGGTTAAACATAACTTTTGAAAACAGCTTCGAATAAGTGTTTCTCTTGTTTATTTCAGATGCAAATTGATATATATAGCTATATAAACCCTTTATTTGATGTTTTAAAACTGTTATTCAGAGCTCCAGCAGAATCTTGGAAAACGTCATTCTCTCAGTCTGAGAAGATCAGTTTGAGACAATATTTCAGGTTAAACATAACTTTTGAAAACAGCTTCGAATAAATGTTTCTCTTGTTTATTTCAGATGCAAATTGATATATATAGCTATATAAACCCTTTATTTGATGTTTGAAAACTGCTATTCAGAGCTCCAGCAGAATCTTAGAAAACGTCATTCTCTCAGTCTGAGAACATCAGTTTGAGACAATGTTTCAGGTTAAACATAACTTTTGAAAACAGCTTTGAATAAGTTTTTCTCTTGTTTATTTCAGATGCAAATTGATATATATAGCTATATAAATCCTTTATTTGATGTTTGAAAACTGCTATTCAGAGCTTCAGCAGAATCTTGGAAAACGTCATTCTCTCAGCCTGTGAAGATCAGTTTGAGACAATATTTCAGGTTAAACATAACTTTTGAAAACAGCTTCGAATAAATGTTTCTCTTGTTTATTTCAGATGCAAATTGTTATATATAGCTATATAAACCCTTTATTTGATGTTTGAAAACTGCTATTCAGAGCTCCAGCAGAATCTTAGAAAACGTCATTCTCTCGGTCTGAGAACATCAGTTTGAGACAATAATTGAGGTTAAACATAACTTTTGAAAACAGCTTCGAATAAGTGTTTCTCTTGTTTATTTCAGATGCAAATTGATATATATAGCTATATAAACCCTTTATTTGATGTTTGAAAACTGCTATTCAGAGCTTCAGCAGAATCTTGGAAAACGTCATTCTCTCAGCCTGTGAAGATCAGTTTGAGACAATATTTCAGGTTAAACATAACTTTTGAAAACAGCTTCGAATAAATGTTTCTCTTGTTTATTTCAGATGCAAATTGATATATATAGCTATATAAACCCTTTATTTGATGTTTGAAAACTGCTATTCAGAGCTCCAGCAGAATCTTAGAAAACGTCATTCTCTCGGTCTGAGAACATCAGTTTGAGACAATATTTCAGGTTAAACATAACTTTTGAAAACAGCTTCGAATAAGTGTTTCTCTTGTTTATTTCAGATGCAAATTGATATATATAGCTATATAAACCCTTTATTTGATGTTTGAAAACTGCTATTCAGAGCTCCAGCAGAATCTTAGAAAACGTCATTCTCTCAGTCTGAGAACATCAGTTTGAGACAATATTTCAGGTTAAACATAACTTTTGAAAACAGCTTCGAATAAATGTTTCTCTTGTTTATTTCAGATGCAAATTGATATATATAGCTATATAAACCCTTTATTTGATGTTTGAAAACTGCTATTCAGAGCTCCAGCAGAATCTTAGAAAACGTCATTCTCTCAGTCTGAGAACATCAGTTTGAGACAATGTTTCAGGTTAAACATAACTTTTGAAAACAGCTTTGAATAAGTTTTTCTCTTGTTTATTTCAGATGCAAATTGATATATATAGCTATATAAACCCTTTATTTGATGTTTGAAAACTGCTATTCAGAGCTCCAGCAGAATCTTAGAAAACGTCATTCTCTCGGTCTGAGAACATCAGTTTGAGACTATATTTCAGGTTAAACATAACTTTTGAAAACAGCTTCGAATAAGTGTTTCTCTTGTTTATTTCTGATGCAAATTGATATATATAGCTATATAAACCCTTTATTTGATGTTTGAAAACTGTTATTCAGAGCTCCAGCAGAATTTTAGAAAACGTCATTCTCTCAGTCTGAGAACATCAGTTTGAGACAATATTTCAGGTTAAACATAACTTTTGAAAACAGCTTCGAATAAGTGTTTCTCTTGTTTATTTCAGATGCAAATTGATATATATAGCTATATAAACCCTTTATTTGATGTTTTAAAACTGTTTTTCAGAGTTCCAGCAGAATCTTGGAAAACGTCATTCTCTCAGTCTGAGAACATCAGTTTGAGACAATATTTCAGGTTAAACATAACTTTTGAAAACAGCTTCGAATAAATGTTTCTCTTGTTTATTTCAGATGCAAATTGATATATATAGCTATATAAACCCTTTATTTGATGTTTGAAAACTGCTATTCAGAGCTCCAGCAGAATCTTAGAAAACGTCATTCTCTCAGTCTGAGAACATCAGTTTGAGACAATATTTCAGGTTAAACATAACTTTTGAAAACAGCTTCGAATAAATGTTTCTCTTGTTTATTTCAGATGCAAATTGATATATATAGCTATATAAACCCTTTATTTGATGTTTGAAAACTGCTATTCAGAGCTCCAGCAGAATCTTAGAAAACGTCATTCTCTCGGTCTGAGAACATCAGTTTGAGACAATATTTCAGGTTAAACATAACTTTTGAAAACAGCTTCGAATAAGTGTTTCTCTTGTTTATTTCAGATGCAAATTGATATATATAGCTATATAAACCCTTTATTTGATGTTTGAAAACTGCTATTCAGAGCTCCAGCAGAATCTTAGAAAACGTCATTCTCTCAGTCTGAGAACATCAGTTTGAGACAATATTTCAGGTTAAACATAACTTTTGAAAACAGCTTCGAATAAATGTTTCTCTTGTTTATTTCAGATGCAAATTGATATATATAGCTATATAAACCCTTTATTTGATGTTTGAAAACTGCTATTCAGAGCTCCAGCAGAATCTTAGAAAACGTCATTCTCTCAGTCTGAGAACATCAGTTTGAGACAATGTTTCAGGTTAAACATAACTTTTGAAAACAGCTTTGAATAAGTTTTTCTCTTGTTTATTTCAGATGCAAATTGATATATATAGCTATATAAATCCTTTATTTGATGTTTGAAAACTGCTATTCAGAGCTTCAGCAGAATCTTGGAAAACGTCATTCTCTCAGCCTGTGAAGATCAGTTTGAGACAATATTTCAGGTTAAACATAACTTTTGAAAACAGCTTCGAATAAATGTTTCTCTTGTTTATTTCAGATGCAAATTGTTATATATAGCTATATAAACCCTTTATTTGATGTTTGAAAACTGCTATTCAGAGCTCCAGCAGAATCTTAGAAAACGTCATTCTCTCGGTCTGAGAACATCAGTTTGAGACAATATTTCAGGTTAAACATAACTTTTAGAAACAGCTTTGAATAAGTTTTTCTCTTGTTTATTTCAGATGCAAATTGATATATATAGCTATATAAATCCTTTATTTGATGTTTGAAAACTGCTATTCAGAGCTTCAGCAGAATCTTGGAGAACGTCATTCTCTCAGCCTGTGAAGATCAGTTTGAGACAATATTTCAGGTTAAACATAACTTTTGAAAACAGCTTCGAATAAATGTTTCTCTTGTTTATTTCAGATGCAAATTGTTATATATAGCTATATAAACCCTTTATTTGATGTTTGAAAACTGCTATTCAGAGCTCCAGCAGAATCTTAGAAAACGTCATTCTCTCGGTCTGAGAACATCAGTTTGAGACAATATTTCAGGTTAAACATAACTTTTGAAAACAGCTTCGAATAAGTGTTTCTCTTGTTTATTTCTGATGCAAATTGATATATATAGCTATATAAACCCTTTATTTGATGTTTGAAAACTGTTATTCAGAGCTCCAGCAGAATCTTGGAAAACGTCATTCTCTCAGCCTGTGAAGATCAGTTTGAGACAGTATTTCATGTTAAACATAACTTTTGAAAACAGCTTCGAATAAGTGTTTCTCTTGTTTATTTCAGATGCAAATTGATATATATAGCTATATAAACCCTTTATTTGATGTTTGAAAACTGCTTTTCAGAGCTCCAGCAGAATCTTAGAAAACGTCATTCTCTCGGTCTGAGAACATCAGTTTGAGACAATATTTCAGGTTAAACATAACTTTTGAAAACAGCTTCGAATAAGTGTTTCTCTTGTTTATTTCTGATGCAAATTGATATATATAGCTATATAAACCCTTTATTTGATGTTTGAAAACTGCTATTCAGAGCTCCAGCAGAATCTTAGAAAACGTCATTCTCTCGGTCTGAGAACATCAGTTTGAGACAATATTTCAGGTTAAACATAACTTTTGAAACCAGCTTCGAATAAGTGTTTCTCTTGTTTATTTCAGATGCAAATTGATATATATAGCTATATAAGCCCTTTATTTGATGTTTGAAAACTGCTATTCAGAGCTTCAGCAGAATCTTGGAAAACGTCATTCTCTCAGCCTGTGAAGATCAGTTTGAGACAATATTTCAGGTTAAACATAACTTTTGAAAACAGCTTCGAATAAATGTTTCTCTTGTTTATTTCAGATGCAAATTGTTATATATAGCTATATAAACCCTTTATTTGATGTTTGAAAACTGCTATTCAGAGCTCCAGCAGAATCTTAGAAAACGTCATTCTCTCAGTCTGAGAACATCAGTTTGAGACAATATTTCAGGTTAAACATAACTTTTGAAAACAGCTTCGAATAAGTGTTTCTCTTGTTTATTTCAGATGCAAATTGATATATATAGCTATATAAACCCTTTATTTGATGTTTTAAAACTGTTATTCAGAGCTCCAGCAGAATCTTGGAAAACGTCATTCTCTCAGTCTGAGAAGATCAGTTTGAGACAATATTTCAGGTTAAACATAACTTTTGAAAACAGCTTCGAATAAATGTTTCTCTTGTTTATTTCAGATGCAAATTGATATATATAGCTATATAAACCCTTTATTTGATGTTTGAAAACTGCTATTCAGAGCTCCAGCAGAATCTTAGAAAACGTCATTCTCTCAGTCTGAGAACATCAGTTTGAGACAATGTTTCAGGTTAAACATAACTTTTGAAAACAGCTTTGAATAAGTTTTTCTCTTGTTTATTTCAGATGCAAATTGATATATATAGCTATATAAATCCTTTATTTGATGTTTGAAAACTGCTATTCAGAGCTTCAGCAGAATCTTGGAAAACGTCATTCTCTCAGCCTGTGAAGATCAGTTTGAGACAATATTTCAGGTTAAACATAACTTTTGAAAACAGCTTCGAATAAATGTTTCTCTTGTTTATTTCAGATGCAAATTGTTATATATAGCTATATAAACCCTTTATTTGATGTTTGAAAACTGCTATTCAGAGCTCCAGCAGAATCTTAGAAAACGTCATTCTCTCGGTCTGAGAACATCAGTTTGAGACAATATTTCAGGTTAAACATAACTTTTGAAAACAGCTTCGAATAAGTGTTTCTCTTGTTTATTTCAGATGCAAATTGATATATATAGCTATATAAACCCTTTATTTGATGTTTGAAAACTGCTATTTAGAGCTTCAGCAGAATCTTGGAAAACGTCATTCTCTCAGCCTGTGAAGATCAGTTTGAGACAATATTTCAGGTTAAACATAACTTTTGAAAACAGCTTCGAATAAGTGTTTCTCTTGTTTATTTCAGATGCAAATTGATATATATAGCTATATAAACCCTTTATTTGATGTTTGAAAACTGCTATTCAGAGCTCCAGCAGAATCTTAGAAAACGTCATTCTCTCGGTCTGAGAACATCAGTTTGAGACAATATTTCAGGTTAAACATAACTTTTGAAAACAGCTTCGAATAAGTGTTTCTCTTGTTTATTTCTGATGCAAATTGATATATATAGCTATATAAACCCTTTATTTGATGTTTGAAAACTGCTATTCAGAGCTCCAGCAGAATCTTAGAAAACGTCATTCTCTCGGTCTGAGAACATCAGTTTGAGACAATATTTCAGGTTAAACATAACTTTTGAAACCAGCTTCGAATAAGTGTTTCTCTTGTTTATTTCAGATGCAAATTGATATATATAGCTATATAAGCCCTTTATTTGATGTTTGAAAACTGCTATTCAGAGCTTCAGCAGAATCTTGGAAAACGTCATTCTCTCAGCCTGTGAAGATCAGTTTGAGACAATATTTCAGGTTTAACATAACTTTTGAAAACAGCTTCGAATAAATGTTTCTCTTGTTTATTTCAGATGCAAATTGTTATATATAGCTATATAAACCCTTTATTTGATGTTTGAAAACTGCTATTCAGAGCTCCAGCAGAATCTTAGAAAACGTCATTCTCTCGGTCTGAGAACATCAGTTTGAGACAATATTTCAGGTTAAACATAACTTTTGAAACCAGCTTCGAATAAGTGTTTCTCTTGTTTATTTCAGATGCAAATTGATATATATAGCTATATAAGCCCTTTATTTGATGTTTGAAAACTGCTATTCAGAGCTTCAGCAGAATCTTGGAAAACGTCATTCTCTCAGCCTGTGAAGATCAGTTTGAGACAATATTTCAGGTTTAACATAACTTTTGAAAACAGCTTCGAATAAATGTTTCTCTTGTTTATTTCAGATGCAAATTGTTATATATAGCTATATAAACCCTTTATTTGATGTTTGAAAACTGCTATTCAGAGCTCCAGCAGAATCTTAGAAAACGTCATTCTCTCAGTCTGAGAACATCAGTTTGAGACAATATTTCAGGTTAAACATAACTTTTGAAAACAGCTTCGAATAAGTGTTTCTCTTGTTTATTTCAGATGCAAATTGATATATATAGCTATATAAACCCTTTATTTGATGTTTTAAAACTGTTATTCAGAGCTCCAGCAGAATCTTGGAAAACGTCATTCTCTCAGTCTGAGAAGATCAGTTTGAGACAATATTTCAGGTTAAACATAACTTTTGAAAACAGCTTCGAATAAATGTTTCTCTTGTTTATTTCAGATGCAAATTGATATATATAGCTATATAAACCCTTTATTTGATGTTTGAAAACTGCTATTCAGAGCTCCAGCAGAATCTTAGAAAACGTCATTCTCTCAGTCTGAGAACATCAGTTTGAGACAATGTTTCAGGTTAAACATAACTTTTGAAAACAGCTTTGAATAAGTTTTTCTCTTGTTTATTTCAGATGCAAATTGATATATATAGCTATATAAATCCTTTATTTGATGTTTGAAAACAGCTATTCAGAGCTTCAGCAGAATCTTGGAAAACGTCATTCTCTCAGCCTGTGAAGATCAGTTTGAGACAATATTTCAGGTTAAACATAACTTTTGAAAACAGCTTCGAATAAATGTTTCTCTTGTTTATTTCAGATGCAAATTGTTATATATAGCTATATAAACCCTTTATTTGATGTTTGAAAACTGCTATTCAGAGCTCCAGCAGAATCTTAGAAAACGTCATTCTCTCGGTCTGAGAACATCAGTTTGAGACAATATTTCAGGTTAAACATAACTTTTGAAAACAGCTTCGAATAAGTGTTTCTCTTGTTTATTTCAGATGCAAATTGATATATATAGCTATATAAACCCTTTATTTGATGTTTGAAAACTGCTATTCAGAGCTTCAGCAGAATCTTGGAAAACGTCATTCTCTCAGCCTGTGAAGATCAGTTTTAGACAATATTTCAGGTTAAACATAACTTTTGAAAACAGCTTTGAATAAATGTTTCTCTTGTTTATTTCAGATGCAAATTGATATATATAGCTATATAAACCCTTTATTTGATGTTTGAAAACTGCTATTCAGAGCTCCAGCAGAATCTTAGAAAACGTCATTCTCTCGGTCTGAGAACATCAGTTTGAGACAATATTTCAGGTTAAACATAACTTTTGAAAACAGCTTCGAATAAGTGTTTCTCTTGTTTATTTCAGATGCAAATTGATATATATAGCTATATAAACCCTTTATTTGATGTTTGAAAACTGCTATTCAGAGCTCCAGCAGAATCTTAGAAAACGTCATTCTCTCGGTCTGAGAACATCAGTTTGAGACAATATTTCAGGTTAAACATAACTTTTGAAACCAGCTTCGAATAAGTGTTTCTCTTGTTTATTTCAGATGCAAATTGATATATATAGCTATATAAGCCCTTTATTTGATGTTTGAAAACTGCTATTCAGAGCTTCAGCAGAATCTTGGAAAACGTCATTCTCTCAGCCTGTGAAGATCAGTTTGAGACAATATTTCGGGTTAAACATAACTTTTGAAAACAGCTTCGAATAAATGTTTCTCTTGTTTATTTCAGATGCAAATTGTTATATATAGCTATATAAACCCTTTATTTGATGTTTGAAAACTGCTATTCAGAGCTCCAGCAGAATCTTAGAAAACGTCATTCTCTCAGTCTGAGAACATCAGTTTGAGACAATATTTCAGGTTAAACATAACTTTTGAAAACAGCTTCGAATAAGTGTTTCTCTTGTTTATTTCAGATGCAAATTGATATATATAGCTATATAAACCCTTTATTTGATGTTTTAAAACTGTTATTCAGAGCTCCAGCAGAATCTTGGAAAACGTCATTCTCTCAGTCTGAGAAGATCAGTTTGAGACAATATTTCAGGTTAAACATAACTTTTGAAAACAGCTTCGAATAAATGTTTCTCTTGTTTATTTCAGATGCAAATTGATATATATAGCTATATAAACCCTTTATTTGATGTTTGAAAACTGCTATTCAGAGCTCCAGCAGAATCTTAGAAAACGTCATTCTCTCAGTCTGAGAACATCAGTTTGAGACAATGTTTCAGGTTAAACATAACTTTTGAAAACAGCTTTGAATAAGTTTTTCTCTTGTTTATTTCAGATGCAAATTGATATATATAGCTATATAAATCCTTTATTTGATGTTTGAAAACTGCTATTCAGAGCTCCAGCAGAATCTTAGAAAACGTCATTCTCTCGGTCTGAGAACATCAGTTTGAGACAATATTTCAGGTTAAACATAACTTTTGAAAACAGCTTCGAATAAGTGTTTCTCTTGTTTATTTCAGATGCAAATTGTTATATATAGCTATATAAACCCTTTATTTGATGTTTGAAAACTGCTATTCAGAGCTCCAGCAGAATCTTAGAAAACGTCATTCTCTCGGTCTGAGAACATCAGTTTGAGACAATATTTCAGGTTAAACATAACTTTTGAAACCAGCTTCGAATAAGTGTTTCTCTTGTTTATTTCAGATGCAAATTGATATATATAGCTATATAAACCCTTTATTTGATGTTTGAAAACTGCTATTCAGAGCTCCAGCAGAATCTTAGAAAACGTCATTCTCTCAGTCTGAGAACATCATTTTGAGACAATGTTTCAGGTTAAACATAACTTTTGAAAACAGCTTTGAATAAGTTTTTCTCTTGTTTATTTCAGATGCAAATTGATATATATAGCTATATAAATCCTTTATTTGATGTTTGAAAACTGCTATTCAGAGCTCCAGCAGAATTTTAGAAAACGTCATTCTCTCAGTCTGAGAACATCAGTTTGAGACAATATTTCAGGTTAAACATAACTTTTGAAAACAGCTTCGAATAAGTGTTTCTCTTGTTTATTTCAGATGCAAATTGATATATATAGCTATATAAACCCTTTATTTGATGTTTTAAAACTGTTTTTCAGAGTTCCAGCAGAATCTTGGAAAACGTCATTCTCTCAGTCTGAGAACATCAGTTTGAGACAATATTTCAGGTTAAACATAACTTTTGAAAACAGCTTCGAATAAATGTTTCTCTTGTTTATTTCAGATGCAAATTGATATATATAGCTATATAAACCCTTTATTTGATGTTTGAAAACTGCTATTCAGAGCTCCAGCAGAATCTTAGAAAACGTCATTCTCTCAGTCTGAGAACATCAGTTTGAGACAATATTTCAGGTTAAACATAACTTTTGAAAACAGCTTCGAATAAATGTTTCTCTTGTTTATTTCAGATGCAAATTGATATATATAGCTATATAAACCCTTTATTTGATGTTTGAAAACTGCTATTCAGAGCTCCAGCAGAATCTTAGAAAACGTCATTCTCTCGGTCTGAGAACATCAGTTTGAGACAATATTTCAGGTTAAACATAACTTTTGAAAACAGCTTCGAATAAGTGTTTCTCTTGTTTATTTCAGATGCAAATTGATATATATAGCTATATAAACCCTTTATTTGATGTTTGAAAACTGCTATTCAGAGCTCCAGCAGAATCTTAGAAAACGTCATTCTCTCAGTCTGAGAACATCAGTTTGAGACAATATTTCAGGTTAAACATAACTTTTGAAAACAGCTTCGAATAAATGTTTCTCTTGTTTATTTCAGATGCAAATTGATATATATAGCTATATAAACCCTTTATTTGATGTTTGAAAACTGCTATTCAGAGCTCCAGCAGAATCTTAGAAAACGTCATTCTCTCAGTCTGAGAACATCAGTTTGAGACAATGTTTCAGGTTAAACATAACTTTTGAAAACAGCTTTGAATAAGTTTTTCTCTTGTTTATTTCAGATGCAAATTGATATATATAGCTATATAAATCCTTTATTTGATGTTTGAAAACTGCTATTCAGAGCTTCAGCAGAATCTTGGAAAACGTCATTCTCTCAGCCTGTGAAGATCAGTTTGAGACAATATTTCAGGTTAAACATAACTTTTGAAAACAGCTTCGAATAAATGTTTCTCTTGTTTATTTCAGATGCAAATTGTTATATATAGCTATATAAACCCTTTATTTGATGTTTGAAAACTGCTATTCAGAGCTCCAGCAGAATCTTAGAAAACGTCATTCTCTCGGTCTGAGAACATCAGTTTGAGACAATATTTCAGGTTAAACATAACTTTTAGAAACAGCTTTGAATAAGTTTTTCTCTTGTTTATTTCAGATGCAAATTGATATATATAGCTATATAAATCCTTTATTTGATGTTTGAAAACTGCTATTCAGAGCTTCAGCAGAATCTTGGAGAACGTCATTCTCTCAGCCTGTGAAGATCAGTTTGAGACAATATTTCAGGTTAAACATAACTTTTGAAAACAGCTTCGAATAAATGTTTCTCTTGTTTATTTCAGATGCAAATTGTTATATATAGCTATATAAACCCTTTATTTGATGTTTGAAAACTGCTATTCAGAGCTCCAGCAGAATCTTAGAAAACGTCATTCTCTCGGTCTGAGAACATCAGTTTGAGACAATATTTCAGGTTAAACATAACTTTTGAAAACAGCTTCGAATAAGTGTTTCTCTTGTTTATTTCTGATGCAAATTGATATATATAGCTATATAAACCCTTTATTTGATGTTTGAAAACTGTTATTCAGAGCTCCAGCAGAATCTTGGAAAACGTCATTCTCTCAGCCTGTGAAGATCAGTTTGAGACAGTATTTCATGTTAAACATAACTTTTGAAAACAGCTTCGAATAAGTGTTTCTCTTGTTTATTTCAGATGCAAATTGATATATATAGCTATATAAACCCTTTATTTGATGTTTGAAAACTGCTTTTCAGAGCTCCAGCAGAATCTTAGAAAACGTCATTCTCTCGGTCTGAGAACATCAGTTTGAGACAATATTTCAGGTTAAACATAACTTTTGAAAACAGCTTCGAATAAGTGTTTCTCTTGTTTATTTCTGATGCAAATTGATATATATAGCTATATAAACCCTTTATTTGATGTTTGAAAACTGCTATTCAGAGCTCCAGCAGAATCTTAGAAAACGTCATTCTCTCGGTCTGAGAACATCAGTTTGAGACAATATTTCAGGTTAAACATAACTTTTGAAACCAGCTTCGAATAAGTGTTTCTCTTGTTTATTTCAGATGCAAATTGATATATATAGCTATATAAGCCCTTTATTTGATGTTTGAAAACTGCTATTCAGAGCTTCAGCAGAATCTTGGAAAACGTCATTCTCTCAGCCTGTGAAGATCAGTTTGAGACAATATTTCAGGTTAAACATAACTTTTGAAAACAGCTTCGAATAAATGTTTCTCTTGTTTATTTCAGATGCAAATTGTTATATATAGCTATATAAACCCTTTATTTGATGTTTGAAAACTGCTATTCAGAGCTCCAGCAGAATCTTAGAAAACGTCATTCTCTCAGTCTGAGAACATCAGTTTGAGACAATATTTCAGGTTAAACATAACTTTTGAAAACAGCTTCGAATAAGTGTTTCTCTTGTTTATTTCAGATGCAAATTGATATATATAGCTATATAAACCCTTTATTTGATGTTTTAAAACTGTTATTCAGAGCTCCAGCAGAATCTTGGAAAACGTCATTCTCTCAGTCTGAGAAGATCAGTTTGAGACAATATTTCAGGTTAAACATAACTTTTGAAAACAGCTTCGAATAAATGTTTCTCTTGTTTATTTCAGATGCAAATTGATATATATAGCTATATAAACCCTTTATTTGATGTTTGAAAACTGCTATTCAGAGCTCCAGCAGAATCTTAGAAAACGTCATTCTCTCAGTCTGAGAACATCAGTTTGAGACAATGTTTCAGGTTAAACATAACTTTTGAAAACAGCTTTGAATAAGTTTTTCTCTTGTTTATTTCAGATGCAAATTGATATATATAGCTATATAAATCCTTTATTTGATGTTTGAAAACTGCTATTCAGAGCTTCAGCAGAATCTTGGAAAACGTCATTCTCTCAGCCTGTGAAGATCAGTTTGAGACAATATTTCAGGTTAAACATAACTTTTGAAAACAGCTTCGAATAAATGTTTCTCTTGTTTATTTCAGATGCAAATTGTTATATATAGCTATATAAACCCTTTATTTGATGTTTGAAAACTGCTATTCAGAGCTCCAGCAGAATCTTAGAAAACGTCATTCTCTCGGTCTGAGAACATCAGTTTGAGACAATATTTCAGGTTAAACATAACTTTTGAAAACAGCTTCGAATAAGTGTTTCTCTTGTTTATTTCAGATGCAAATTGATATATATAGCTATATAAACCCTTTATTTGATGTTTGAAAACTGCTATTTAGAGCTTCAGCAGAATCTTGGAAAACGTCATTCTCTCAGCCTGTGAAGATCAGTTTGAGACAATATTTCAGGTTAAACATAACTTTTGAAAACAGCTTCGAATAAGTGTTTCTCTTGTTTATTTCAGATGCAAATTGATATATATAGCTATATAAACCCTTTATTTGATGTTTGAAAACTGCTATTCAGAGCTCCAGCAGAATCTTAGAAAACGTCATTCTCTCGGTCTGAGAACATCAGTTTGAGACAATATTTCAGGTTAAACATAACTTTTGAAAACAGCTTCGAATAAGTGTTTCTCTTGTTTATTTCTGATGCAAATTGATATATATAGCTATATAAACCCTTTATTTGATGTTTGAAAACTGCTATTCAGAGCTCCAGCAGAATCTTAGAAAACGTCATTCTCTCGGTCTGAGAACATCAGTTTGAGACAATATTTCAGGTTAAACATAACTTTTGAAACCAGCTTCGAATAAGTGTTTCTCTTGTTTATTTCAGATGCAAATTGATATATATAGCTATATAAGCCCTTTATTTGATGTTTGAAAACTGCTATTCAGAGCTTCAGCAGAATCTTGGAAAACGTCATTCTCTCAGCCTGTGAAGATCAGTTTGAGACAATATTTCAGGTTTAACATAACTTTTGAAAACAGCTTCGAATAAATGTTTCTCTTGTTTATTTCAGATGCAAATTGTTATATATAGCTATATAAACCCTTTATTTGATGTTTGAAAACTGCTATTCAGAGCTCCAGCAGAATCTTAGAAAACGTCATTCTCTCGGTCTGAGAACATCAGTTTGAGACAATATTTCAGGTTAAACATAACTTTTGAAACCAGCTTCGAATAAGTGTTTCTCTTGTTTATTTCAGATGCAAATTGATATATATAGCTATATAAGCCCTTTATTTGATGTTTGAAAACTGCTATTCAGAGCTTCAGCAGAATCTTGGAAAACGTCATTCTCTCAGCCTGTGAAGATCAGTTTGAGACAATATTTCAGGTTTAACATAACTTTTGAAAACAGCTTCGAATAAATGTTTCTCTTGTTTATTTCAGATGCAAATTGTTATATATAGCTATATAAACCCTTTATTTGATGTTTGAAAACTGCTATTCAGAGCTCCAGCAGAATCTTAGAAAACGTCATTCTCTCAGTCTGAGAACATCAGTTTGAGACAATATTTCAGGTTAAACATAACTTTTGAAAACAGCTTCGAATAAGTGTTTCTCTTGTTTATTTCAGATGCAAATTGATATATATAGCTATATAAACCCTTTATTTGATGTTTTAAAACTGTTATTCAGAGCTCCAGCAGAATCTTGGAAAACGTCATTCTCTCAGTCTGAGAAGATCAGTTTGAGACAATATTTCAGGTTAAACATAACTTTTGAAAACAGCTTCGAATAAATGTTTCTCTTGTTTATTTCAGATGCAAATTGATATATATAGCTATATAAACCCTTTATTTGATGTTTGAAAACTGCTATTCAGAGCTCCAGCAGAATCTTAGAAAACGTCATTCTCTCAGTCTGAGAACATCAGTTTGAGACAATGTTTCAGGTTAAACATAACTTTTGAAAACAGCTTTGAATAAGTTTTTCTCTTGTTTATTTCAGATGCAAATTGATATATATAGCTATATAAATCCTTTATTTGATGTTTGAAAACAGCTATTCAGAGCTTCAGCAGAATCTTGGAAAACGTCATTCTCTCAGCCTGTGAAGATCAGTTTGAGACAATATTTCAGGTTAAACATAACTTTTGAAAACAGCTTCGAATAAATGTTTCTCTTGTTTATTTCAGATGCAAATTGTTATATATAGCTATATAAACCCTTTATTTGATGTTTGAAAACTGCTATTCAGAGCTCCAGCAGAATCTTAGAAAACGTCATTCTCTCGGTCTGAGAACATCAGTTTGAGACAATATTTCAGGTTAAACATAACTTTTGAAAACAGCTTCGAATAAGTGTTTCTCTTGTTTATTTCAGATGCAAATTGATATATATAGCTATATAAACCCTTTATTTGATGTTTGAAAACTGCTATTCAGAGCTTCAGCAGAATCTTGGAAAACGTCATTCTCTCAGCCTGTGAAGATCAGTTTGAGACAATATTACAGGTTAAACATAACTTTTGAAAACAGCTTTGAATAAATGTTTCTCTTGTTTATTTCAGATGCAAATTGATATATATAGCTATATAAACCCTTTATTTGATGTTTGAAAACTGCTATTCAGAGCTCCAGCAGAATCTTAGAAAACGTCATTCTCTCGGTCTGAGAACATCAGTTTGAGACAATATTTCAGGTTAAACATAACTTTTGAAAACAGCTTCGAATAAGTGTTTCTCTTGTTTATTTCAGATGCAAATTGATATATATAGCTATATAAACCCTTTATTTGATGTTTGAAAACTGCTATTCAGAGCTCCAGCAGAATCTTAGAAAACGTCATTCTCTCGGTCTGAGAACATCAGTTTGAGACAATATTTCAGGTTAAACATAACTTTTGAAACCAGCTTCGAATAAGTGTTTCTCTTGTTTATTTCAGATGCAAATTGATATATATAGCTATATAAACCCTTTATTTGATGTTTGAAAACTGCTATTCAGAGCTCCAGCAGAATCTTAGAAAACGTCATTCTCTCAGTCTGAGAACATCATTTTGAGACAATGTTTCAGGTTAAACATAACTTTTGAAAACAGCTTTGAATAAGTTTTTCTCTTGTTTATTTCAGATGCAAATTGATATATATAGCTATATAAATCCTTTATTTGATGTTTGAAAACTGCTATTCAGAGCTCCAGCAGAATTTTAGAAAACGTCATTCTCTCAGTCTGAGAACATCAGTTTGAGACAATATTTCAGGTTAAACATAACTTTTGAAAACAGCTTCGAATAAGTGTTTCTCTTGTTTATTTCAGATGCAAATTGATATATATAGCTATATAAACCCTTTATTTGATGTTTTAAAACTGTTATTCAGAGCTCCAGCAGAATCTTGGAAAACGTCATTCTCTCAGTCTGAGAACATCAGTTTGAGACAATATTTCAGGTTAAACATAACTTTTGAAAACAGCTTCGAATAAATGTTTCTCTTGTTTATTTCAGATGCAAATTGATATATATAGCTATATAAACCCTTTATTTGATGTTTGAAAACTGCTATTCAGAGCTCCAGCAGAATCTTAGAAAACGTCATTCTCTCAGTCTGAGAACATCAGTTTGAGACAATATTTCAGGTTAAACATAACTTTTGAAAACAGCTTCGAATAAGTGTTTCTCTTGTTTATTTCAGATGCAAATTGATATATATAGCTATATAAACCCTTTATTTGATGTTTGAAAACTGCTATTCAGAGCTCCAGCAGAATCTTAGAAAACGTCATTCTCTCAGTCTGAGAACATCAGTTTGAGACAATGTTTCAGGTTAAACATAACTTTTGAAAACAGCTTTGAATAAGTTTTTCTCTTGTTTATTTCAGATGCAAATTGATATATATAGCTATATAAATCCTTTATTTGATGTTTGAAAACTGCTATTCAGAGCTTCAGCAGAATCTTGGAAAACGTCATTCTCTCGGTCTGAGAACATGAGTTTGAGACAATATTTCAGGTTAAACATAACTTTTGAAAACAGCTTCGAATAAATGTTTCTCTTGTTTATTTCAGATGCAAATTGTTATATATAGCTATATAAACCCTTTATTTGATGTTTGAAAACTGCTATTCAGAGCTCCAGCAGAATCTTAGAAAACGTCATTCTCTCGGTCTGAGAACATCAGTTTGAGACAATATTTCAGGTTAAACATAACTTTTGAAAACAGCTTCGAATAAGTGTTTCTCTTGTTTATTTCTGATGCAAATTGATATATATAGCTATATAAACCCTTTATTTGATGTTTGAAAACTGTTATTCAGAGCTCCAGCAGAATCTTGGAAAACGTCATTCTCTCAGCCTGTGAAGATCAGTTTGAGACAGTATTTCATGTTAAACATAACTTTTGAAAACAGCTTCGAATAAGTGTTTCTCTTGTTTATTTCAGATGCAAATTGATATATATAGCTATATAAACCCTTTATTTGATGTTTGAAAACTGCTTTTCAGAGCTCCAGCAGAATCTTAGAAAACGTCATTCTCTCGGTCTGAGAACATCAGTTTGAGACAATATTTCAGGTTAAACATAACTTTTGAAAACAGCTTCGAATAAGTGTTTCTCTTGTTTATTTCTGATGCAAATTGATATATATAGCTATATAAACCCTTTATTTGATGTTTGAAAACTGCTATTCAGAGCTCCAGCAGAATCTTAGAAAACGTCATTCTCTCGGTCTGAGAACATCAGTTTGAGACAATATTTCAGGTTAAACATAACTTTTGAAACCAGCTTCGAATAAGTGTTTCTCTTGTTTATTTCAGATGCAAATTGATATATATAGCTATATAAGCCCTTTATTTGATGTTTGAAAACTGCTATTCAGAGCTTCAGCAGAATCTTGGAAAACGTCATTCTCTCAGCCTGTGAAGATCAGTTTGAGACAATATTTCAGGTTAAACATAACTTTTGAAAACAGCTTCGAATAAATGTTTCTCTTGTTTATTTCAGATGCAAATTGATATATATAGCTATATAAACCCTTTATTTGATGTTTGAAAACTGCTATTCAGAGCTCCAGCAGAATCTTAGAAAACGTCATTCT
The DNA here is from genome assembly GCF_982586985.1 of Callionymus lyra. Lineage (NCBI taxonomy): Eukaryota > Metazoa > Chordata > Actinopteri > Syngnathiformes > Callionymidae > Callionymus > Callionymus lyra. Next base: position 153,466 of record NW_028258569.1, read on the forward strand.
CTCAGTCTGAGAACATCAGTTTGAGACAATGTTTCAGGTTAAACATAACTTTTGAAAACAGCTTTGAATAAGTTTTTCTCTTGTTTATTTCAGATGCAAATTGATATATATAGCTATATAAATCCTTTATTTGATGTTTGAAAACTGCTATTCAGAGCTTCAGCAGAATCTTGGAAAACGTCATTCTCTCAGCCTGTGAAGATCAGTTTGAGACAATATTTCAGGTTAAACATAACTTTTGAAAACAGCTTCGAATAAATGTTTCTCTTGTTTATTTCAGATGCAAATTGTTATATATAGCTATATAAACCCTTTATTTGATGTTTGAAAACTGCTATTCAGAGCTCCAGCAGAATCTTAGAAAACGTCATTCTCTCGGTCTGAGAACATCAGTTTGAGACAATAATTGAGGTTAAACATAACTTTTGAAAACAGCTTCGAATAAGTGTTTCTCTTGTTTATTTCAGATGCAAATTGATATATATAGCTATATAAACCCTTTATTTGATGTTTGAAAACTGCTATTCAGAGCTTCAGCAGAATCTTGGAAAACGTCATTCTCTCAGCCTGTGAAGATCAGTTTGAGACAATATTTCAGGTTAAACATAACTTTTGAAAACAGCTTCGAATAAATGTTTCTCTTGTTTATTTCAGATGCAAATTGATATATATAGCTATATAAACCCTTTATTTGATGTTTGAAAACTGCTATTCAGAGCTCCAGCAGAATCTTAGAAAACGTCATTCTCTCGGTCTGAGAACATCAGTTTGAGACAATATTTCAGGTTAAACATAACTTTTGAAAACAGCTTCGAATAAGTGTTTCTCTTGTTTATTTCAGATGCAAATTGATATATATAGCTATATAAACCCTTTATTTGATGTTTGAAAACTGCTATTCAGAGCTCCAGCAGAATCTTAGAAAACGTCATTCTCTCAGTCTGAGAACATCAGTTTGAGACAATATTTCAGGTTAAACATAACTTTTGAAAACAGCTTCGAATAAATGTTTCTCTTGTTTATTTCAGATGCAAATTGATATATATAGCTATATAAACCCTTTATTTGATGTTTGAAAACTGCTATTCAGAGCTCCAGCAGAATCTTAGAAAACGTCATTCTCTCAGTCTGAGAACATCAGTTTGAGACAATGTTTCAGGTTAAACATAACTTTTGAAAACAGCTTTGAATAAGTTTTTCTCTTGTTTATTTCAGATGCAAATTGATATATATAGCTATATAAACCCTTTATTTGATGTTTGAAAACTGCTATTCAGAGCTCCAGCAGAATCTTAGAAAACGTCATTCTCTCGGTCTGAGAACATCAGTTTGAGACTATATTTCAGGTTAAACATAACTTTTGAAAACAGCTTCGAATAAGTGTTTCTCTTGTTTATTTCTGATGCAAATTGATATATATAGCTATATAAACCCTTTATTTGATGTTTGAAAACTGTTATTCAGAGCTCCAGCAGAATTTTAGAAAACGTCATTCTCTCAGTCTGAGAACATCAGTTTGAGACAATATTTCAGGTTAAACATAACTTTTGAAAACAGCTTCGAATAAGTGTTTCTCTTGTTTATTTCAGATGCAAATTGATATATATAGCTATATAAACCCTTTATTTGATGTTTTAAAACTGTTTTTCAGAGTTCCAGCAGAATCTTGGAAAACGTCATTCTCTCAGTCTGAGAACATCAGTTTGAGACAATATTTCAGGTTAAACATAACTTTTGAAAACAGCTTCGAATAAATGTTTCTCTTGTTTATTTCAGATGCAAATTGATATATATAGCTATATAAACCCTTTATTTGATGTTTGAAAACTGCTATTCAGAGCTCCAGCAGAATCTTAGAAAACGTCATTCTCTCAGTCTGAGAACATCAGTTTGAGACAATATTTCAGGTTAAACATAACTTTTGAAAACAGCTTCGAATAAATGTTTCTCTTGTTTATTTCAGATGCAAATTGATATATATAGCTATATAAACCCTTTATTTGATGTTTGAAAACTGCTATTCAGAGCTCCAGCAGAATCTTAGAAAACGTCATTCTCTCGGTCTGAGAACATCAGTTTGAGACAATATTTCAGGTTAAACATAACTTTTGAAAACAGCTTCGAATAAGTGTTTCTCTTGTTTATTTCAGATGCAAATTGATATATATAGCTATATAAACCCTTTATTTGATGTTTGAAAACTGCTATTCAGAGCTCCAGCAGAATCTTAGAAAACGTCATTCTCTCAGTCTGAGAACATCAGTTTGAGACAATATTTCAGGTTAAACATAACTTTTGAAAACAGCTTCGAATAAATGTTTCTCTTGTTTATTTCAGATGCAAATTGATATATATAGCTATATAAACCCTTTATTTGATGTTTGAAAACTGCTATTCAGAGCTCCAGCAGAATCTTAGAAAACGTCATTCTCTCAGTCTGAGAACATCAGTTTGAGACAATGTTTCAGGTTAAACATAACTTTTGAAAACAGCTTTGAATAAGTTTTTCTCTTGTTTATTTCAGATGCAAATTGATATATATAGCTATATAAATCCTTTATTTGATGTTTGAAAACTGCTATTCAGAGCTTCAGCAGAATCTTGGAAAACGTCATTCTCTCAGCCTGTGAAGATCAGTTTGAGACAATATTTCAGGTTAAACATAACTTTTGAAAACAGCTTCGAATAAATGTTTCTCTTGTTTATTTCAGATGCAAATTGTTATATATAGCTATATAAACCCTTTATTTGATGTTTGAAAACTGCTATTCAGAGCTCCAGCAGAATCTTAGAAAACGTCATTCTCTCGGTCTGAGAACATCAGTTTGAGACAATATTTCAGGTTAAACATAACTTTTAGAAACAGCTTTGAATAAGTTTTTCTCTTGTTTATTTCAGATGCAAATTGATATATATAGCTATATAAATCCTTTATTTGATGTTTGAAAACTGCTATTCAGAGCTTCAGCAGAATCTTGGAGAACGTCATTCTCTCAGCCTGTGAAGATCAGTTTGAGACAATATTTCAGGTTAAACATAACTTTTGAAAACAGCTTCGAATAAATGTTTCTCTTGTTTATTTCAGATGCAAATTGTTATATATAGCTATATAAACCCTTTATTTGATGTTTGAAAACTGCTATTCAGAGCTCCAGCAGAATCTTAGAAAACGTCATTCTCTCGGTCTGAGAACATCAGTTTGAGACAATATTTCAGGTTAAACATAACTTTTGAAAACAGCTTCGAATAAGTGTTTCTCTTGTTTATTTCTGATGCAAATTGATATATATAGCTATATAAACCCTTTATTTGATGTTTGAAAACTGTTATTCAGAGCTCCAGCAGAATCTTGGAAAACGTCATTCTCTCAGCCTGTGAAGATCAGTTTGAGACAGTATTTCATGTTAAACATAACTTTTGAAAACAGCTTCGAATAAGTGTTTCTCTTGTTTATTTCAGATGCAAATTGATATATATAGCTATATAAACCCTTTATTTGATGTTTGAAAACTGCTTTTCAGAGCTCCAGCAGAATCTTAGAAAACGTCATTCTCTCGGTCTGAGAACATCAGTTTGAGACAATATTTCAGGTTAAACATAACTTTTGAAAACAGCTTCGAATAAGTGTTTCTCTTGTTTATTTCTGATGCAAATTGATATATATAGCTATATAAACCCTTTATTTGATGTTTGAAAACTGCTATTCAGAGCTCCAGCAGAATCTTAGAAAACGTCATTCTCTCGGTCTGAGAACATCAGTTTGAGACAATATTTCAGGTTAAACATAACTTTTGAAACCAGCTTCGAATAAGTGTTTCTCTTGTTTATTTCAGATGCAAATTGATATATATAGCTATATAAGCCCTTTATTTGATGTTTGAAAACTGCTATTCAGAGCTTCAGCAGAATCTTGGAAAACGTCATTCTCTCAGCCTGTGAAGATCAGTTTGAGACAATATTTCAGGTTAAACATAACTTTTGAAAACAGCTTCGAATAAATGTTTCTCTTGTTTATTTCAGATGCAAATTGTTATATATAGCTATATAAACCCTTTATTTGATGTTTGAAAACTGCTATTCAGAGCTCCAGCAGAATCTTAGAAAACGTCATTCTCTCAGTCTGAGAACATCAGTTTGAGACAATATTTCAGGTTAAACATAACTTTTGAAAACAGCTTCGAATAAGTGTTTCTCTTGTTTATTTCAGATGCAAATTGATATATATAGCTATATAAACCCTTTATTTGATGTTTTAAAACTGTTATTCAGAGCTCCAGCAGAATCTTGGAAAACGTCATTCTCTCAGTCTGAGAAGATCAGTTTGAGACAATATTTCAGGTTAAACATAACTTTTGAAAACAGCTTCGAATAAATGTTTCTCTTGTTTATTTCAGATGCAAATTGATATATATAGCTATATAAACCCTTTATTTGATGTTTGAAAACTGCTATTCAGAGCTCCAGCAGAATCTTAGAAAACGTCATTCTCTCAGTCTGAGAACATCAGTTTGAGACAATGTTTCAGGTTAAACATAACTTTTGAAAACAGCTTTGAATAAGTTTTTCTCTTGTTTATTTCAGATGCAAATTGATATATATAGCTATATAAATCCTTTATTTGATGTTTGAAAACTGCTATTCAGAGCTTCAGCAGAATCTTGGAAAACGTCATTCTCTCAGCCTGTGAAGATCAGTTTGAGACAATATTTCAGGTTAAACATAACTTTTGAAAACAGCTTCGAATAAATGTTTCTCTTGTTTATTTCAGATGCAAATTGTTATATATAGCTATATAAACCCTTTATTTGATGTTTGAAAACTGCTATTCAGAGCTCCAGCAGAATCTTAGAAAACGTCATTCTCTCGGTCTGAGAACATCAGTTTGAGACAATATTTCAGGTTAAACATAACTTTTGAAAACAGCTTCGAATAAGTGTTTCTCTTGTTTATTTCAGATGCAAATTGATATATATAGCTATATAAACCCTTTATTTGATGTTTGAAAACTGCTATTTAGAGCTTCAGCAGAATCTTGGAAAACGTCATTCTCTCAGCCTGTGAAGATCAGTTTGAGACAATATTTCAGGTTAAACATAACTTTTGAAAACAGCTTCGAATAAGTGTTTCTCTTGTTTATTTCAGATGCAAATTGATATATATAGCTATATAAACCCTTTATTTGATGTTTGAAAACTGCTATTCAGAGCTCCAGCAGAATCTTAGAAAACGTCATTCTCTCGGTCTGAGAACATCAGTTTGAGACAATATTTCAGGTTAAACATAACTTTTGAAAACAGCTTCGAATAAGTGTTTCTCTTGTTTATTTCTGATGCAAATTGATATATATAGCTATATAAACCCTTTATTTGATGTTTGAAAACTGCTATTCAGAGCTCCAGCAGAATCTTAGAAAACGTCATTCTCTCGGTCTGAGAACATCAGTTTGAGACAATATTTCAGGTTAAACATAACTTTTGAAACCAGCTTCGAATAAGTGTTTCTCTTGTTTATTTCAGATGCAAATTGATATATATAGCTATATAAGCCCTTTATTTGATGTTTGAAAACTGCTATTCAGAGCTTCAGCAGAATCTTGGAAAACGTCATTCTCTCAGCCTGTGAAGATCAGTTTGAGACAATATTTCAGGTTTAACATAACTTTTGAAAACAGCTTCGAATAAATGTTTCTCTTGTTTATTTCAGATGCAAATTGTTATATATAGCTATATAAACCCTTTATTTGATGTTTGAAAACTGCTATTCAGAGCTCCAGCAGAATCTTAGAAAACGTCATTCTCTCGGTCTGAGAACATCAGTTTGAGACAATATTTCAGGTTAAACATAACTTTTGAAACCAGCTTCGAATAAGTGTTTCTCTTGTTTATTTCAGATGCAAATTGATATATATAGCTATATAAGCCCTTTATTTGATGTTTGAAAACTGCTATTCAGAGCTTCAGCAGAATCTTGGAAAACGTCATTCTCTCAGCCTGTGAAGATCAGTTTGAGACAATATTTCAGGTTTAACATAACTTTTGAAAACAGCTTCGAATAAATGTTTCTCTTGTTTATTTCAGATGCAAATTGTTATATATAGCTATATAAACCCTTTATTTGATGTTTGAAAACTGCTATTCAGAGCTCCAGCAGAATCTTAGAAAACGTCATTCTCTCAGTCTGAGAACATCAGTTTGAGACAATATTTCAGGTTAAACATAACTTTTGAAAACAGCTTCGAATAAGTGTTTCTCTTGTTTATTTCAGATGCAAATTGATATATATAGCTATATAAACCCTTTATTTGATGTTTTAAAACTGTTATTCAGAGCTCCAGCAGAATCTTGGAAAACGTCATTCTCTCAGTCTGAGAAGATCAGTTTGAGACAATATTTCAGGTTAAACATAACTTTTGAAAACAGCTTCGAATAAATGTTTCTCTTGTTTATTTCAGATGCAAATTGATATATATAGCTATATAAACCCTTTATTTGATGTTTGAAAACTGCTATTCAGAGCTCCAGCAGAATCTTAGAAAACGTCATTCTCTCAGTCTGAGAACATCAGTTTGAGACAATGTTTCAGGTTAAACATAACTTTTGAAAACAGCTTTGAATAAGTTTTTCTCTTGTTTATTTCAGATGCAAATTGATATATATAGCTATATAAATCCTTTATTTGATGTTTGAAAACAGCTATTCAGAGCTTCAGCAGAATCTTGGAAAACGTCATTCTCTCAGCCTGTGAAGATCAGTTTGAGACAATATTTCAGGTTAAACATAACTTTTGAAAACAGCTTCGAATAAATGTTTCTCTTGTTTATTTCAGATGCAAATTGTTATATATAGCTATATAAACCCTTTATTTGATGTTTGAAAACTGCTATTCAGAGCTCCAGCAGAATCTTAGAAAACGTCATTCTCTCGGTCTGAGAACATCAGTTTGAGACAATATTTCAGGTTAAACATAACTTTTGAAAACAGCTTCGAATAAGTGTTTCTCTTGTTTATTTCAGATGCAAATTGATATATATAGCTATATAAACCCTTTATTTGATGTTTGAAAACTGCTATTCAGAGCTTCAGCAGAATCTTGGAAAACGTCATTCTCTCAGCCTGTGAAGATCAGTTTTAGACAATATTTCAGGTTAAACATAACTTTTGAAAACAGCTTTGAATAAATGTTTCTCTTGTTTATTTCAGATGCAAATTGATATATATAGCTATATAAACCCTTTATTTGATGTTTGAAAACTGCTATTCAGAGCTCCAGCAGAATCTTAGAAAACGTCATTCTCTCGGTCTGAGAACATCAGTTTGAGACAATATTTCAGGTTAAACATAACTTTTGAAAACAGCTTCGAATAAGTGTTTCTCTTGTTTATTTCAGATGCAAATTGATATATATAGCTATATAAACCCTTTATTTGATGTTTGAAAACTGCTATTCAGAGCTCCAGCAGAATCTTAGAAAACGTCATTCTCTCGGTCTGAGAACATCAGTTTGAGACAATATTTCAGGTTAAACATAACTTTTGAAACCAGCTTCGAATAAGTGTTTCTCTTGTTTATTTCAGATGCAAATTGATATATATAGCTATATAAGCCCTTTATTTGATGTTTGAAAACTGCTATTCAGAGCTTCAGCAGAATCTTGGAAAACGTCATTCTCTCAGCCTGTGAAGATCAGTTTGAGACAATATTTCGGGTTAAACATAACTTTTGAAAACAGCTTCGAATAAATGTTTCTCTTGTTTATTTCAGATGCAAATTGTTATATATAGCTATATAAACCCTTTATTTGATGTTTGAAAACTGCTATTCAGAGCTCCAGCAGAATCTTAGAAAACGTCATTCTCTCAGTCTGAGAACATCAGTTTGAGACAATATTTCAGGTTAAACATAACTTTTGAAAACAGCTTCGAATAAGTGTTTCTCTTGTTTATTTCAGATGCAAATTGATATATATAGCTATATAAACCCTTTATTTGATGTTTTAAAACTGTTATTCAGAGCTCCAGCAGAATCTTGGAAAACGTCATTCTCTCAGTCTGAGAAGATCAGTTTGAGACAATATTTCAGGTTAAACATAACTTTTGAAAACAGCTTCGAATAAATGTTTCTCTTGTTTATTTCAGATGCAAATTGATATATATAGCTATATAAACCCTTTATTTGATGTTTGAAAACTGCTATTCAGAGCTCCAGCAGAATCTTAGAAAACGTCATTCTCTCAGTCTGAGAACATCAGTTTGAGACAATGTTTCAGGTTAAACATAACTTTTGAAAACAGCTTTGAATAAGTTTTTCTCTTGTTTATTTCAGATGCAAATTGATATATATAGCTATATAAATCCTTTATTTGATGTTTGAAAACTGCTATTCAGAGCTCCAGCAGAATCTTAGAAAACGTCATTCTCTCGGTCTGAGAACATCAGTTTGAGACAATATTTCAGGTTAAACATAACTTTTGAAAACAGCTTCGAATAAGTGTTTCTCTTGTTTATTTCAGATGCAAATTGTTATATATAGCTATATAAACCCTTTATTTGATGTTTGAAAACTGCTATTCAGAGCTCCAGCAGAATCTTAGAAAACGTCATTCTCTCGGTCTGAGAACATCAGTTTGAGACAATATTTCAGGTTAAACATAACTTTTGAAACCAGCTTCGAATAAGTGTTTCTCTTGTTTATTTCAGATGCAAATTGATATATATAGCTATATAAACCCTTTATTTGATGTTTGAAAACTGCTATTCAGAGCTCCAGCAGAATCTTAGAAAACGTCATTCTCTCAGTCTGAGAACATCATTTTGAGACAATGTTTCAGGTTAAACATAACTTTTGAAAACAGCTTTGAATAAGTTTTTCTCTTGTTTATTTCAGATGCAAATTGATATATATAGCTATATAAATCCTTTATTTGATGTTTGAAAACTGCTATTCAGAGCTCCAGCAGAATTTTAGAAAACGTCATTCTCTCAGTCTGAGAACATCAGTTTGAGACAATATTTCAGGTTAAACATAACTTTTGAAAACAGCTTCGAATAAGTGTTTCTCTTGTTTATTTCAGATGCAAATTGATATATATAGCTATATAAACCCTTTATTTGATGTTTTAAAACTGTTTTTCAGAGTTCCAGCAGAATCTTGGAAAACGTCATTCTCTCAGTCTGAGAACATCAGTTTGAGACAATATTTCAGGTTAAACATAACTTTTGAAAACAGCTTCGAATAAATGTTTCTCTTGTTTATTTCAGATGCAAATTGATATATATAGCTATATAAACCCTTTATTTGATGTTTGAAAACTGCTATTCAGAGCTCCAGCAGAATCTTAGAAAACGTCATTCTCTCAGTCTGAGAACATCAGTTTGAGACAATATTTCAGGTTAAACATAACTTTTGAAAACAGCTTCGAATAAATGTTTCTCTTGTTTATTTCAGATGCAAATTGATATATATAGCTATATAAACCCTTTATTTGATGTTTGAAAACTGCTATTCAGAGCTCCAGCAGAATCTTAGAAAACGTCATTCTCTCGGTCTGAGAACATCAGTTTGAGACAATATTTCAGGTTAAACATAACTTTTGAAAACAGCTTCGAATAAGTGTTTCTCTTGTTTATTTCAGATGCAAATTGATATATATAGCTATATAAACCCTTTATTTGATGTTTGAAAACTGCTATTCAGAGCTCCAGCAGAATCTTAGAAAACGTCATTCTCTCAGTCTGAGAACATCAGTTTGAGACAATATTTCAGGTTAAACATAACTTTTGAAAACAGCTTCGAATAAATGTTTCTCTTGTTTATTTCAGATGCAAATTGATATATATAGCTATATAAACCCTTTATTTGATGTTTGAAAACTGCTATTCAGAGCTCCAGCAGAATCTTAGAAAACGTCATTCTCTCAGTCTGAGAACATCAGTTTGAGACAATGTTTCAGGTTAAACATAACTTTTGAAAACAGCTTTGAATAAGTTTTTCTCTTGTTTATTTCAGATGCAAATTGATATATATAGCTATATAAATCCTTTATTTGATGTTTGAAAACTGCTATTCAGAGCTTCAGCAGAATCTTGGAAAACGTCATTCTCTCAGCCTGTGAAGATCAGTTTGAGACAATATTTCAGGTTAAACATAACTTTTGAAAACAGCTTCGAATAAATGTTTCTCTTGTTTATTTCAGATGCAAATTGTTATATATAGCTATATAAACCCTTTATTTGATGTTTGAAAACTGCTATTCAGAGCTCCAGCAGAATCTTAGAAAACGTCATTCTCTCGGTCTGAGAACATCAGTTTGAGACAATATTTCAGGTTAAACATAACTTTTAGAAACAGCTTTGAATAAGTTTTTCTCTTGTTTATTTCAGATGCAAATTGATATATATAGCTATATAAATCCTTTATTTGATGTTTGAAAACTGCTATTCAGAGCTTCAGCAGAATCTTGGAGAACGTCATTCTCTCAGCCTGTGAAGATCAGTTTGAGACAATATTTCAGGTTAAACATAACTTTTGAAAACAGCTTCGAATAAATGTTTCTCTTGTTTATTTCAGATGCAAATTGTTATATATAGCTATATAAACCCTTTATTTGATGTTTGAAAACTGCTATTCAGAGCTCCAGCAGAATCTTAGAAAACGTCATTCTCTCGGTCTGAGAACATCAGTTTGAGACAATATTTCAGGTTAAACATAACTTTTGAAAACAGCTTCGAATAAGTGTTTCTCTTGTTTATTTCTGATGCAAATTGATATATATAGCTATATAAACCCTTTATTTGATGTTTGAAAACTGTTATTCAGAGCTCCAGCAGAATCTTGGAAAACGTCATTCTCTCAGCCTGTGAAGATCAGTTTGAGACAGTATTTCATGTTAAACATAACTTTTGAAAACAGCTTCGAATAAGTGTTTCTCTTGTTTATTTCAGATGCAAATTGATATATATAGCTATATAAACCCTTTATTTGATGTTTGAAAACTGCTTTTCAGAGCTCCAGCAGAATCTTAGAAAACGTCATTCTCTCGGTCTGAGAACATCAGTTTGAGACAATATTTCAGGTTAAACATAACTTTTGAAAACAGCTTCGAATAAGTGTTTCTCTTGTTTATTTCTGATGCAAATTGATATATATAGCTATATAAACCCTTTATTTGATGTTTGAAAACTGCTATTCAGAGCTCCAGCAGAATCTTAGAAAACGTCATTCTCTCGGTCTGAGAACATCAGTTTGAGACAATATTTCAGGTTAAACATAACTTTTGAAACCAGCTTCGAATAAGTGTTTCTCTTGTTTATTTCAGATGCAAATTGATATATATAGCTATATAAGCCCTTTATTTGATGTTTGAAAACTGCTATTCAGAGCTTCAGCAGAATCTTGGAAAACGTCATTCTCTCAGCCTGTGAAGATCAGTTTGAGACAATATTTCAGGTTAAACATAACTTTTGAAAACAGCTTCGAATAAATGTTTCTCTTGTTTATTTCAGATGCAAATTGTTATATATAGCTATATAAACCCTTTATTTGATGTTTGAAAACTGCTATTCAGAGCTCCAGCAGAATCTTAGAAAACGTCATTCTCTCAGTCTGAGAACATCAGTTTGAGACAATATTTCAGGTTAAACATAACTTTTGAAAACAGCTTCGAATAAGTGTTTCTCTTGTTTATTTCAGATGCAAATTGATATATATAGCTATATAAACCCTTTATTTGATGTTTTAAAACTGTTATTCAGAGCTCCAGCAGAATCTTGGAAAACGTCATTCTCTCAGTCTGAGAAGATCAGTTTGAGACAATATTTCAGGTTAAACATAACTTTTGAAAACAGCTTCGAATAAATGTTTCTCTTGTTTATTTCAGATGCAAATTGATATATATAGCTATATAAACCCTTTATTTGATGTTTGAAAACTGCTATTCAGAGCTCCAGCAGAATCTTAGAAAACGTCATTCTCTCAGTCTGAGAACATCAGTTTGAGACAATGTTTCAGGTTAAACATAACTTTTGAAAACAGCTTTGAATAAGTTTTTCTCTTGTTTATTTCAGATGCAAATTGATATATATAGCTATATAAATCCTTTATTTGATGTTTGAAAACTGCTATTCAGAGCTTCAGCAGAATCTTGGAAAACGTCATTCTCTCAGCCTGTGAAGATCAGTTTGAGACAATATTTCAGGTTAAACATAACTTTTGAAAACAGCTTCGAATAAATGTTTCTCTTGTTTATTTCAGATGCAAATTGTTATATATAGCTATATAAACCCTTTATTTGATGTTTGAAAACTGCTATTCAGAGCTCCAGCAGAATCTTAGAAAACGTCATTCTCTCGGTCTGAGAACATCAGTTTGAGACAATATTTCAGGTTAAACATAACTTTTGAAAACAGCTTCGAATAAGTGTTTCTCTTGTTTATTTCAGATGCAAATTGATATATATAGCTATATAAACCCTTTATTTGATGTTTGAAAACTGCTATTTAGAGCTTCAGCAGAATCTTGGAAAACGTCATTCTCTCAGCCTGTGAAGATCAGTTTGAGACAATATTTCAGGTTAAACATAACTTTTGAAAACAGCTTCGAATAAGTGTTTCTCTTGTTTATTTCAGATGCAAATTGATATATATAGCTATATAAACCCTTTATTTGATGTTTGAAAACTGCTATTCAGAGCTCCAGCAGAATCTTAGAAAACGTCATTCTCTCGGTCTGAGAACATCAGTTTGAGACAATATTTCAGGTTAAACATAACTTTTGAAAACAGCTTCGAATAAGTGTTTCTCTTGTTTATTTCTGATGCAAATTGATATATATAGCTATATAAACCCTTTATTTGATGTTTGAAAACTGCTATTCAGAGCTCCAGCAGAATCTTAGAAAACGTCATTCTCTCGGTCTGAGAACATCAGTTTGAGACAATATTTCAGGTTAAACATAACTTTTGAAACCAGCTTCGAATAAGTGTTTCTCTTGTTTATTTCAGATGCAAATTGATATATATAGCTATATAAGCCCTTTATTTGATGTTTGAAAACTGCTATTCAGAGCTTCAGCAGAATCTTGGAAAACGTCATTCTCTCAGCCTGTGAAGATCAGTTTGAGACAATATTTCAGGTTTAACATAACTTTTGAAAACAGCTTCGAATAAATGTTTCTCTTGTTTATTTCAGATGCAAATTGTTATATATAGCTATATAAACCCTTTATTTGATGTTTGAAAACTGCTATTCAGAGCTCCAGCAGAATCTTAGAAAACGTCATTCTCTCGGTCTGAGAACATCAGTTTGAGACAATATTTCAGGTTAAACATAACTTTTGAAACCAGCTTCGAATAAGTGTTTCTCTTGTTTATTTCAGATGCAAATTGATATATATAGCTATATAAGCCCTTTATTTGATGTTTGAAAACTGCTATTCAGAGCTTCAGCAGAATCTTGGAAAACGTCATTCTCTCAGCCTGTGAAGATCAGTTTGAGACAATATTTCAGGTTTAACATAACTTTTGAAAACAGCTTCGAATAAATGTTTCTCTTGTTTATTTCAGATGCAAATTGTTATATATAGCTATATAAACCCTTTATTTGATGTTTGAAAACTGCTATTCAGAGCTCCAGCAGAATCTTAGAAAACGTCATTCTCTCAGTCTGAGAACATCAGTTTGAGACAATATTTCAGGTTAAACATAACTTTTGAAAACAGCTTCGAATAAGTGTTTCTCTTGTTTATTTCAGATGCAAATTGATATATATAGCTATATAAACCCTTTATTTGATGTTTTAAAACTGTTATTCAGAGCTCCAGCAGAATCTTGGAAAACGTCATTCTCTCAGTCTGAGAAGATCAGTTTGAGACAATATTTCAGGTTAAACATAACTTTTGAAAACAGCTTCGAATAAATGTTTCTCTTGTTTATTTCAGATGCAAATTGATATATATAGCTATATAAACCCTTTATTTGATGTTTGAAAACTGCTATTCAGAGCTCCAGCAGAATCTTAGAAAACGTCATTCTCTCAGTCTGAGAACATCAGTTTGAGACAATGTTTCAGGTTAAACATAACTTTTGAAAACAGCTTTGAATAAGTTTTTCTCTTGTTTATTTCAGATGCAAATTGATATATATAGCTATATAAATCCTTTATTTGATGTTTGAAAACAGCTATTCAGAGCTTCAGCAGAATCTTGGAAAACGTCATTCTCTCAGCCTGTGAAGATCAGTTTGAGACAATATTTCAGGTTAAACATAACTTTTGAAAACAGCTTCGAATAAATGTTTCTCTTGTTTATTTCAGATGCAAATTGTTATATATAGCTATATAAACCCTTTATTTGATGTTTGAAAACTGCTATTCAGAGCTCCAGCAGAATCTTAGAAAACGTCATTCTCTCGGTCTGAGAACATCAGTTTGAGACAATATTTCAGGTTAAACATAACTTTTGAAAACAGCTTCGAATAAGTGTTTCTCTTGTTTATTTCAGATGCAAATTGATATATATAGCTATATAAACCCTTTATTTGATGTTTGAAAACTGCTATTCAGAGCTTCAGCAGAATCTTGGAAAACGTCATTCTCTCAGCCTGTGAAGATCAGTTTGAGACAATATTACAGGTTAAACATAACTTTTGAAAACAGCTTTGAATAAATGTTTCTCTTGTTTATTTCAGATGCAAATTGATATATATAGCTATATAAACCCTTTATTTGATGTTTGAAAACTGCTATTCAGAGCTCCAGCAGAATCTTAGAAAACGTCATTCTCTCGGTCTGAGAACATCAGTTTGAGACAATATTTCAGGTTAAACATAACTTTTGAAAACAGCTTCGAATAAGTGTTTCTCTTGTTTATTTCAGATGCAAATTGATATATATAGCTATATAAACCCTTTATTTGATGTTTGAAAACTGCTATTCAGAGCTCCAGCAGAATCTTAGAAAACGTCATTCTCTCGGTCTGAGAACATCAGTTTGAGACAATATTTCAGGTTAAACATAACTTTTGAAACCAGCTTCGAATAAGTGTTTCTCTTGTTTATTTCAGATGCAAATTGATATATATAGCTATATAAACCCTTTATTTGATGTTTGAAAACTGCTATTCAGAGCTCCAGCAGAATCTTAGAAAACGTCATTCTCTCAGTCTGAGAACATCATTTTGAGACAATGTTTCAGGTTAAACATAACTTTTGAAAACAGCTTTGAATAAGTTTTTCTCTTGTTTATTTCAGATGCAAATTGATATATATAGCTATATAAATCCTTTATTTGATGTTTGAAAACTGCTATTCAGAGCTCCAGCAGAATTTTAGAAAACGTCATTCTCTCAGTCTGAGAACATCAGTTTGAGACAATATTTCAGGTTAAACATAACTTTTGAAAACAGCTTCGAATAAGTGTTTCTCTTGTTTATTTCAGATGCAAATTGATATATATAGCTATATAAACCCTTTATTTGATGTTTTAAAACTGTTATTCAGAGCTCCAGCAGAATCTTGGAAAACGTCATTCTCTCAGTCTGAGAACATCAGTTTGAGACAATATTTCAGGTTAAACATAACTTTTGAAAACAGCTTCGAATAAATGTTTCTCTTGTTTATTTCAGATGCAAATTGATATATATAGCTATATAAACCCTTTATTTGATGTTTGAAAACTGCTATTCAGAGCTCCAGCAGAATCTTAGAAAACGTCATTCTCTCAGTCTGAGAACATCAGTTTGAGACAATATTTCAGGTTAAACATAACTTTTGAAAACAGCTTCGAATAAGTGTTTCTCTTGTTTATTTCAGATGCAAATTGATATATATAGCTATATAAACCCTTTATTTGATGTTTGAAAACTGCTATTCAGAGCTCCAGCAGAATCTTAGAAAACGTCATTCTCTCAGTCTGAGAACATCAGTTTGAGACAATGTTTCAGGTTAAACATAACTTTTGAAAACAGCTTTGAATAAGTTTTTCTCTTGTTTATTTCAGATGCAAATTGATATATATAGCTATATAAATCCTTTATTTGATGTTTGAAAACTGCTATTCAGAGCTTCAGCAGAATCTTGGAAAACGTCATTCTCTCGGTCTGAGAACATGAGTTTGAGACAATATTTCAGGTTAAACATAACTTTTGAAAACAGCTTCGAATAAATGTTTCTCTTGTTTATTTCAGATGCAAATTGTTATATATAGCTATATAAACCCTTTATTTGATGTTTGAAAACTGCTATTCAGAGCTCCAGCAGAATCTTAGAAAACGTCATTCTCTCGGTCTGAGAACATCAGTTTGAGACAATATTTCAGGTTAAACATAACTTTTGAAAACAGCTTCGAATAAGTGTTTCTCTTGTTTATTTCTGATGCAAATTGATATATATAGCTATATAAACCCTTTATTTGATGTTTGAAAACTGTTATTCAGAGCTCCAGCAGAATCTTGGAAAACGTCATTCTCTCAGCCTGTGAAGATCAGTTTGAGACAGTATTTCATGTTAAACATAACTTTTGAAAACAGCTTCGAATAAGTGTTTCTCTTGTTTATTTCAGATGCAAATTGATATATATAGCTATATAAACCCTTTATTTGATGTTTGAAAACTGCTTTTCAGAGCTCCAGCAGAATCTTAGAAAACGTCATTCTCTCGGTCTGAGAACATCAGTTTGAGACAATATTTCAGGTTAAACATAACTTTTGAAAACAGCTTCGAATAAGTGTTTCTCTTGTTTATTTCTGATGCAAATTGATATATATAGCTATATAAACCCTTTATTTGATGTTTGAAAACTGCTATTCAGAGCTCCAGCAGAATCTTAGAAAACGTCATTCTCTCGGTCTGAGAACATCAGTTTGAGACAATATTTCAGGTTAAACATAACTTTTGAAACCAGCTTCGAATAAGTGTTTCTCTTGTTTATTTCAGATGCAAATTGATATATATAGCTATATAAGCCCTTTATTTGATGTTTGAAAACTGCTATTCAGAGCTTCAGCAGAATCTTGGAAAACGTCATTCTCTCAGCCTGTGAAGATCAGTTTGAGACAATATTTCAGGTTAAACATAACTTTTGAAAACAGCTTCGAATAAATGTTTCTCTTGTTTATTTCAGATGCAAATTGTTATATATAGCTATATAAACCCTTTATTTGATGTTTGAAAACTGCTATTCAGAGCTCCAGCAGAATCTTAGAAAACGTCATTCTCTCAGTCTGAGAACATCAGTTTGAGACAATATTTCAGGTTAAACATAACTTTTGAAAACAGCTTCGAATAAGTGTTTCTCTTGTTTATTTCAGATGCAAATTGATATATATAGCTATATAAACCCTTTATTTGATGTTTTAAAACTGTTATTCAGAGCTCCAGCAGAATCTTGGAAAACGTCATTCTCTCAGTCTGAGAAGATCAGTATGAGACAATATTTCAGGTTAAACATAACTTTTGAAAACAGCTTCGAATAAATGTTTCTCTTGTTTATTTCAGATGCAAATTGATATATATAGCTATATAAACCCTTTATTTGATGTTTGAAAACTGCTATTCAGAGCTCCAGCAGAATCTTAGAAAACGTCATTCTCTCAGTCTGAGAACATCAGTTTGAGACAATGTTTCAGGTTAAACATAACTTTTGAAAACAGCTTTGAATAAGTTTTTCTCTTGTTTATTTCAGATGCAAATTGATATATATAGCTATATAAATCCTTTATTTGATGTTTGAAAACTGCTATTCAGAGCTTCAGCAGAATCTTGGAAAACGTCATTCTCTCAGCCTGTGAAGATCAGTTTGAGACAATATTTCAGGTTAAACATAACTTTTGAAAACAGCTTCGAATAAATGTTTCTCTTGTTTATTTCAGATGCAAATTGTTATATATAGCTATATAAACCCTTTATTTGATGTTTGAAAACTGCTATTCAGAGCTCCAGCAGAATCTTAGAAAACGTCATTCTCTCGGTCTGAGAACATCAGTTTGAGACAATATTTCAGGTTAAACATAACTTTTGAAAACAGCTTCGAATAAGTGTTTCTCTTGTTTATTTCAGATGCAAATTGATATATATAGCTATATAAACCCTTTATTTGATGTTTGAAAACTGCTATTTAGAGCTTCAGCAGAATCTTGGAAAACGTCATTCTCTCAGCCTGTGAAGATCAGTTTGAGACAATATTTCAGGTTAAACATAACTTTTGAAAACAGCTTCGAATAAGTGTTTCTCTTGTTTATTTCAGATGCAAATTGATATATATAGCTATATAAACCCTTTATTTGATGTTTGAAAACTGCTATTCAGAGCTCCAGCAGAATCTTAGAAAACGTCATTCTCTCGGTCTGAGAACATCAGTTTGAGACAATATTTCAGGTTAAACATAACTTTTGAAAACAGCTTCGAATAAGTGTTTCTCTTGTTTATTTCTGATGCAAATTGATATATATAGCTATATAAACCCTTTATTTGATGTTTGAAAACTGCTATTCAGAGCTCCAGCAGAATCTTAGAAAACGTCATTCTCTCGGTCTGAGAACATCAGTTTGAGACAATATTTCAGGTTAAACATAACTTTTGAAACCAGCTTCGAATAAGTGTTTCTCTTGTTTATTTCAGATGCAAATTGATATATATAGCTATATAAGCCCTTTATTTGATGTTTGAAAACTGCTATTCAGAGCTTCAGCAGAATCTTGGAAAACGTCATTCTCTCAGCCTGTGAAGATCAGTTTGAGACAATATTTCAGGTTTAACATAACTTTTGAAAACAGCTTCGAATAAATGTTTCTCTTGTTTATTTCAGATGCAAATTGTTATATATAGCTATATAAACCCTTTATTTGATGTTTGAAAACTGCTATTCAGAGCTCCAGCAGAATCTTAGAAAACGTCATTCTCTCGGTCTGAGAACATCAGTTTGAGACAATATTTCAGGTTAAACATAACTTTTGAAACCAGCTTCGAATAAGTGTTTCTCTTGTTTATTTCAGATGCAAATTGATATATATAGCTATATAAGCCCTTTATTTGATGTTTGAAAACTGCTATTCAGAGCTTCAGCAGAATCTTGGAAAACGTCATTCTCTCAGCCTGTGAAGATCAGTTTGAGACAATATTTCAGGTTTAACATAACTTTTGAAAACAGCTTCGAATAAATGTTTCTCTTGTTTATTTCAGATGCAAATTGTTATATATAGCTATATAAACCCTTTATTTGATGTTTGAAAACTGCTATTCAGAGCTCCAGCAGAATCTTAGAAAACGTCATTCTCTCAGTCTGAGAACATCAGTTTGAGACAATATTTCAGGTTAAACATAACTTTTGAAAACAGCTTCGAATAAGTGTTTCTCTTGTTTATTTCAGATGCAAATTGATATATATAGCTATATAAACCCTTTATTTGATGTTTTAAAACTGTTATTCAGAGCTCCAGCAGAATCTTGGAAAACGTCATTCTCTCAGTCTGAGAAGATCAGTTTGAGACAATATTTCAGGTTAAACATAACTTTTGAAAACAGCTTCGAATAAATGTTTCTCTTGTTTATTTCAGATGCAAATTGATATATATAGCTATATAAACCCTTTATTTGATGTTTGAAAACTGCTATTCAGAGCTCCAGCAGAATCTTAGAAAACGTCATTCTCTCAGTCTGAGAACATCAGTTTGAGACAATGTTTCAGGTTAAACATAACTTTTGAAAACAGCTTTGAATAAGTTTTTCTCTTGTTTATTTCAGATGCAAATTGATATATATAGCTATATAAATCCTTTATTTGATGTTTGAAAACAGCTATTCAGAGCTTCAGCAGAATCTTGGAAAACGTCATTCTCTCAGCCTGTGAAGATCAGTTTGAGACAATATTTCAGGTTAAACATAACTTTTGAAAACAGCTTCGAATAAATGTTTCTCTTGTTTATTTCAGATGCAAATTGTTATATATAGCTATATAAACCCTTTATTTGATGTTTGAAAACTGCTATTCAGAGCTCCAGCAGAATCTTAGAAAACGTCATTCTCTCGGTCTGAGAACATCAGTTTGAGACAATATTTCAGGTTAAACATAACTTTTGAAAACAGCTTCGAATAAGTGTTTCTCTTGTTTATTTCAGATGCAAATTGATATATATAGCTATATAAACCCTTTATTTGATGTTTGAAAACTGCTATTCAGAGCTTCAGCAGAATCTTGGAAAACGTCATTCTCTCAGCCTGTGAAGATCAGTTTTAGACAATATTACAGGTTAAACATAACTTTTGAAAACAGCTTTGAATAAATGTTTCTCTTGTTTATTTCAGATGCAAATTGATATATATAGCTATATAAACCCTTTATTTGATGTTTGAAAACTGCTATTCAGAGCTCCAGCAGAATCTTAGAAAACGTCATTCTCTCGGTCTGAGAACATCAGTTTGAGACAATATTTCAGGTTAAACATAACTTTTGAAAACAGCTTCGAATAAGTGTTTCTCTTGTTTATTTCAGATGCAAATTGATATATATAGCTATATAAACCCTTTATTTGATGTTTGAAAACTGCTATTCAGAGCTCCAGCAGAATCTTAGAAAACGTCATTCTCTCGGTCTGAGAACATCAGTTTGAGACAATATTTCAGGTTAAACATAACTTTTGAAACCAGCTTCGAATAAGTGTTTCTCTTGTTTATTTCAGATGCAAATTGATATATATAGCTATATAAACCCTTTATTTGATGTTTGAAAACTGCTATTCAGAGCTCCAGCAGAATCTTAGAAAACGTCATTCTCTCAGTCTGAGAACATCATTTTGAGACAATGTTTCAGGTTAAACATAACTTTTGAAAACAGCTTTGAATAAGTTTTTCTCTTGTTTATTTCAGATGCAAATTGATATATATAGCTATATAAATCCTTTATTTGATGTTTGAAAACTGCTATTCAGAGCTCCAGCAGAATTTTAGAAAACGTCATTCTCTCAGTCTGAGAACATCAGTTTGAGACAATATTTCAGGTTAAACATAACTTTTGAAAACAGCTTCGAATAAGTGTTTCTCTTGTTTATTTCAGATGCAAATTGATATATATAGCTATATAAACCCTTTATTTGATGTTTTAAAACTGTTATTCAGAGCTCCAGCAGAATCTTGGAAAACGTCATTCTCTCAGTCTGAGAACATCAGTTTGAGACAATATTTCAGGTTAAACATAACTTTTGAAAACAGCTTCGAATAAATGTTTCTCTTGTTTATTTCAGATGCAAATTGATATATATAGCTATATAAACCCTTTATTTGATGTTTGAAAACTGCTATTCAGAGCTCCAGCAGAATCTTAGAAAACGTCATTCTCTCAGTCTGAGAACATCAGTTTGAGACAATATTTCAGGTTAAACATAACTTTTGAAAACAGCTTCGAATAAGTGTTTCTCTTGTTTATTTCAGATGCAAATTGATATATATAGCTATATAAACCCTTTATTTGATGTTTGAAAACTGCTATTCAGAGCTCCAGCAGAATCTTAGAAAACGTCATTCTCTCAGTCTGAGAACATCAGTTTGAGACAATGTTTCAGGTTAAA
This sequence comes from Callionymus lyra, assembly GCF_982586985.1. Taxonomy (NCBI): domain Eukaryota; kingdom Metazoa; phylum Chordata; class Actinopteri; order Syngnathiformes; family Callionymidae; genus Callionymus; species Callionymus lyra. The sequence continues at coordinate 175,014 of NW_028258569.1, forward strand.
CATAACTTTTGAAAACAGCTTTGAATAAGTTTTTCTCTTGTTTATTTCAGATGCAAATTGATATATATAGCTATATAAATCCTTTATTTGATGTTTGAAAACTGCTATTCAGAGCTTCAGCAGAATCTTGGAAAACGTCATTCTCTCGGTCTGAGAACATGAGTTTGAGACAATATTTCAGGTTAAACATAACTTTTGAAAACAGCTTCGAATAAATGTTTCTCTTGTTTATTTCAGATGCAAATTGTTATATATAGCTATATAAACCCTTTATTTGATGTTTGAAAACTGCTATTCAGAGCTCCAGCAGAATCTTAGAAAACGTCATTCTCTCGGTCTGAGAACATGAGTTTGAGACAATATTTCAGGTTAAACATAACTTTTGAAAACAGCTTTGAATAAGTTTTTCTCTTGTTTATTTCAGATGCAAATTGATATATATAGCTATATAAATCCTTTATTTGATGTTTGAAAACTGCTATTCAGAGCTTCAGCAGAATCTTGGAAAACGTCATTCTCTCAGCCTGTGAAGATCAGTTTGAGACAATATTTCAGGTTAAACATAACTTTTGAAAACAGCTTCGAATAAATGTTTCTCTTGTTTATTTCAGATGCAAATTGATATATATAGCTATATAAGCCCTTTATTTGATGTTTGAAAACTGTTATTCAGAGCTCCAGCAGAATCTTGGAAAACGTCATTCTCTCAGCCTGTGAAGATCAGTTTGAGACAATATTTCAGGTTAAACATAACTTTTGAAAACAGCTTCGAATAAATGTTTCTCTTGTTTATTTCAGATGCAAATTGATATATATAGCTATATAAACCCTTTATTTGATGTTTGAAAACTGCTATTCAGAGCTCCAGCAGAATCTTAGAAAACGTCATTCTCTCGGTCTGAGAACATCAGTTTGAGACAATATTTCAGGTTAAACATAACTTTTGAAAACAGCTTCGAATAAGTGTTTCTCTTGTTTATTTCAGATGCAAATTGATATATATAGTTATATAAACCCTTTATTTGATGTTTGAAAACTGCTATTCAGAGCTCCAGCAGAATCTTAGAAAACGTCATTCTCTCAGTCTGAGAACATCAGTTTGAGACAATATTTCAGGTTAAACATAACTTTTGAAAACAGCTTCGAATAAATGTTTCTCTTGTTTATTTCAGATGCAAATTGATATATATAGCTATATAAACCCTTTATTTGATGTTTGAAAACTGCTATTCAGAGCTCCAGCAGAATCTTAGAAAACGTCATTCTCTCAGTCTGAGAACATCAGTTTGAGACAATGTTTCAGGTTAAACATAACTTTTGAAAACAGCTTTGAATAAGTTTTTCTCTTGTTTATTTCAGATGCAAATTGATATATATAGCTATATAAATCCTTTATTTGATGTTTGAAAACTGCTATTCAGAGCTTCAGCAGAATCTTGGAAAACGTCATTCTCTCAGCCTGTGAAGATCAGTTTGAGACAATATTTCAGGTTAAACATAACTTTTGAAAACAGCTTCGAATAAATGTTTCTCTTGTTTATTTCAGATGCAAATTGTTATATATAGCTATATAAACCCTTTATTTGATGTTTGAAAACTGCTATTCAGAGCTCCAGCAGAATCTTAGAAAACGTCATTCTCTCGGTCTGAGAACATCAGTTTGAGACAATATTTCAGGTTAAACATAACTTTTGAAAACAGCTTCGAATAAGTTTTTCTCTTGTTTATTTCAGATGCAAATTGATATATATAGCTATATAAACCCTTTATTTGATGTTTGAAAACTGCTATTCAGAGCTTCAGCAGAATCTTGGAAAACGTCATTCTCTCAGCCTGTGAAGATCAGTTTGAGACAATATTTCAGGTTAAACATAACTTTTGAAAACAGCTTCGAATAAATGTTTCTCTTGTTTATTTCAGATGCAAATTGATATATATAGCTATATAAACCCTTTATTTGATGTTTGAAAACTGCTATTCAGAGCTCCAGCAGAATCTTAGAAAACGTCATTCTCTCGGTCTGAGAACATCAGTTTGAGACAATATTTCAGGTTAAACATAACTTTTGAAAACAGCTTCGAATAAGTGTTTCTCTTGTTTATTTCAGATGCAAATTGATATATATAGCTATATAAACCCTTTATTTGATGTTTGAAAACTGCTATTCAGAGCTCCAGCAGAATCTTAGAAAACGTCATTCTCTCGGTCTGAGAACATCAGTTTGAGACAATATTTCAGGTTAAACATAACTTTTGAAAACAGCTTCGAATAAGTGTTTCTCTTGTTTATTTCAGATGCAAATTGATATATATAGCTATATAAACCCTTTATTTGATGTTTGAAAACTGCTATTCAGAGCTCCAGCAGAATCTTAGAAAACGTCATTCTCTCAGTCTGAGAACATCAGTTTGAGACAATGTTTCAGGTTAAACATAACTTTTGAAAACAGCTTTGAATAAGTTTTTCTCTTGTTTATTTCAGATGCAAATTGATATATATGGCTATATAAATCCTTTATTTGATGTTTGAAAACTGCTATTCAGAGCTTCAGTAGAATCTTGGAAAACGTCATTCTCTCAGCCTGTGAAGATCAGTTTGAGACAATATTTCAGGTTAAACATAACTTTTGAAAACAGCTTCGAATAAATGTTTCTCTTGTTTATTTCAGATGCAAATTGTTATATATAGCTATATAAACCCTTTATTTGATGTTTGAAAACTGCTATTCAGAGCTCCAGCAGAATCTTAGAAAACGTCATTCTCTCGGTCTGAGAACATGAGTTTGAGACAATATTTCAGGTTAAACATAACTTTTGAAAACAGCTTTGAATAAGTTTTTCTCTTGTTTATTTCAGATGCAAATTGATATATATAGCTATATAAATCCTTTATTTGATGTTTGAAAACTGCTATTCAGAGCTTCAGCAGAATCTTGGAAAACGTCATTCTCTCAGCCTGTGAAGATCAGTTTGAGACAATATTTCAGGTTAAACATAACTTTTGAAAACAGCTTCGAATAAATGTTTCTCTTGTTTATTTCAGATGCAAATTGTTATATATAGCTATATAAACCCTTTATTTGATGTTTGAAAACTGCTATTCAGAGCTCCAGCAGAATCTTAGAAAACGTCATTCTCTCGGTCTGAGAACATCAGTTTGAGACAATATTTCAGGTTAAACATAACTTTTGAAAACAGCTTCGAATAAGTGTTTCTCTTGTTTATTTCAGATGCAAATTGATATATATAGCTATATAAACCCTTTATTTGATGTTTGAAAACTGCTATTCAGAGCTTCAGCAGAATCTTGGAAAACGTCATTCTCTCAGCCTGTGAAGATCAGTTTGAGACAATATTTCAGGTTAAACATAACTTTTGAAAACAGCTTCGAATAAATGTTTCTCTTGTTTATTTCAGATGCAAATTGATATATATAGCTATATAAACCCTTTATTTGATGTTTGAAAACTGCTATTCAGAGCTCCAGCAGAATCTTAGAAAACGTCATTCTCTCGGTCTGAGAACATCAGTTTGAGACAATGTTTCAGGTTAAACATAACTTTTGAAAACAGCTTTGAATAAGTTTTTCTCTTGTTTATTTCAGATGCAAATTGATATATATAGCTATATAAATCCTTTATTTGATGTTTGAAAACTGCTATTCAGAGCTTCAGCAGAATCTTGGAAAACGTCATTCTCTCAGCCTGTGAAGATCAGTTTGAGACAATATTTCAGGTTAAACATAACTTTTGAAAACAGCTTCGAATAAATGTTTCTCTTGTTTATTTCAGATGCAAATTGTTATATATAGCTATATAAACCCTTTATTTGATGTTTGAAAACTGCTATTCAGAGCTCCAGCAGAATCTTAGAAAACGTCATTCTCTCGGTCTGAGAACATCAGTTTGAGACAATATTTCAGGTTAAACATAACTTTTGAAAACAGCTTCGAATAAGTGTTTCTCTTGTTTATTTCAGATGCAAATTGATATATATAGCTATATAAACCCTTTATTTGATGTTTGAAAACTGCTATTTAGAGCTTCAGCAGAATCTTGGAAAACGTCATTCTCTCAGCCTGTGAAGATCAGTTTGAGACAATATTTCAGGTTAAACATAACTTTTGAAAACAGCTTCGAATAAGTGTTTCTCTTGTTTATTTCAGATGCAAATTGATATATATAGCTATATAAACCCTTTATTTGATGTTTGAAAACTGCTATTCAGAGCTCCAGCAGAATCTTGGAAAACGTCATTCTCTCGGTCTGAGAACATCAGTTTGAGACAATATTTCAGGTTAAACATAACTTTTGAAAACAGCTTCGAATAAGTGTTTCTCTTGTTTATTTCTGATGCAAATTGATATATATAGCTATATAAACCCTTTATTTGATGTTTGAAAACTGCTATTCAGAGCTCCAGCAGAATCTTAGAAAACGTCATTCTCTCGGTCTGAGAACATCAGTTTGAGACAATATTTCAGGTTAAACATAACTTTTGAAACCAGCTTCGAATAAGTGTTTCTCTTGTTTATTTCAGATGCAAATTGATATATATAGCTATATAAGCCCTTTATTTGATGTTTGAAAACTGCTATTCAGAGCTTCAGCAGAATCTTGGAAAACGTCATTCTCTCAGCCTGTGAAGATCAGTTTGAGACAATATTTCAGGTTTAACATAACTTTTGAAAACAGCTTCGAATAAATGTTTCTCTTGTTTATTTCAGATGCAAATTGTTATATATAGCTATATAAACCCTTTATTTGATGTTTGAAAACTGCTATTCAGAGCTCCAGCAGAATCTTAGAAAACGTCATTCTCTCAGTCTGAGAACATCAGTTTGAGACAATATTTCAGGTTAAACATAACTTTTGAAAACAGCTTCGAATAAGTGTTTCTCTTGTTTATTTCAGATGCAAATTGATATATATAGCTATATAAACCCTTTATTTGATGTTTTAAAACTGTTATTCAGAGCTCCAGCAGAATCTTGGAAAACGTCATTCTCTCAGTCTGAGAAGATCAGTTTGAGACAATATTTCAGGTTAAACATAACTTTTGAAAACAGCTTCGAATAAATGTTTCTCTTGTTTATTTCAGATGCAAATTGATATATATAGCTATATAAACCCTTTATTTGATGTTTGAAAACTGCTATTCAGAGCTCCAGCAGAATCTTAGAAAACGTCATTCTCTCAGTCTGAGAACATCAGTTTGAGACAATGTTTCAGGTTAAACATAACTTTTGAAAACAGCTTTGAATAAGTTTTTCTCTTGTTTATTTCAGATGCAAATTGATATATATAGCTATATAAATCCTTTATTTGATGTTTGAAAACAGCTATTCAGAGCTTCAGCAGAATCTTGGAAAACGTCATTCTCTCAGCCTGTGAAGATCAGTTTGAGACAATATTTCAGGTTAAACATAACTTTTGAAAACAGCTTCGAATAAATGTTTCTCTTGTTTATTTCAGATGCAAATTGTTATATATAGCTATATAAACCCTTTATTTGATGTTTGAAAACTGCTATTCAGAGCTCCAGCAGAATCTTAGAAAACGTCATTCTCTCGGTCTGAGAACATCAGTTTGAGACAATATTTCAGGTTAAACATAACTTTTGAAAACAGCTTCGAATAAGTGTTTCTCTTGTTTATTTCAGATGCAAATTGATATATATAGCTATATAAACCCTTTATTTGATGTTTGAAAACTGCTATTCAGAGCTTCAGCAGAATCTTGGAAAACGTCATTCTCTCAGCCTGTGAAGATCAGTTTGAGACAATATTTCAGGTTAAACATAACTTTTGAAAACAGCTTTGAATAAATGTTTCTCTTGTTTATTTCAGATGCAAATTGATATATATAGCTATATAAACCCTTTATTTGATGTTTGAAAACTGCTATTCAGAGCTCCAGCAGAATCTTAGAAAACGTCATTCTCTCGGTCTGAGAACATCAGTTTGAGACAATATTTCAGGTTAAACATAACTTTTGAAAACAGCTTCGAATAAGTGTTTCTCTTGTTTATTTCAGATGCAAATTGATATATATAGCTATATAAACCCTTTATTTGATGTTTGAAAACTGCTATTCAGAGCTCCAGCAGAATCTTAGAAAACGTCATTCTCTCGGTCTGAGAACATGAGTTTGAGACAATATTTCAGGTTAAACATAACTTTTGAAAACAGCTTTGAATAAGTTTTTCTCTTGTTTATTTCAGATGCAAATTGATATATATAGCTATATAAATCCTTTATTTGATGTTTGAAAACTGCTATTCAGAGCTTCAGCAGAATCTTGGAAAACGTCATTCTCTCAGCCTGTGAAGATCAGTTTGAGACAATATTTCAGGTTAAACATAACTTTTGAAAACAGCTTCGAATAAATGTTTCTCTTGTTTATTTCAGATGCAAATTGTTATATATAGCTATATAAACCCTTTATTTGATGTTTGAAAACTGCTATTCAGAGCTCCAGCAGAATCTTAGAAAACGTCATTCTCTCGGTCTGAGAACATCAGTTTGAGACAATATTTCAGGTTAAACATAACTTTTGAAAACAGCTTCGAATAAGTGTTTCTCTTGTTTATTTCAGATGCAAATTGATATATATAGCTATATAAACCCTTTATTTGATGTTTGAAAACTGCTATTCAGAGCTTCAGCAGAATCTTGGAAAACGTCATTCTCTCAGCCTGTGAAGATCAGTTTGAGACAATATTTCAGGTTAAACATAACTTTTGAAAACAGCTTCGAATAAATGTTTCTCTTGTTTATTTCAGATGCAAATTGATATATATAGCTATATAAACCCTTTATTTGATGTTTGAAAACTGCTATTCAGAGCTCCAGCAGAATCTTAGAAAACGTCATTCTCTCGGTCTGAGAACATCAGTTTGAGACAATGTTTCAGGTTAAACATAACTTTTGAAAACAGCTTTGAATAAGTTTTTCTCTTGTTTATTTCAGATGCAAATTGATATATATAGCTATATAAATCCTTTATTTGATGTTTGAAAACTGCTATTCAGAGCTTCAGCAGAATCTTGGAAAACGTCATTCTCTCAGCCTGTGAAGATCAGTTTGAGACAATATTTCAGGTTAAACATAACTTTTGAAAACAGCTTCGAATAAATGTTTCTCTTGTTTATTTCAGATGCAAATTGTTATATATAGCTATATAAACCCTTTATTTGATGTTTGAAAACTGCTATTCAGAGCTCCAGCAGAATCTTAGAAAACGTCATTCTCTCGGTCTGAGAACATCAGTTTGAGACAATATTTCAGGTTAAACATAACTTTTGAAACCAGCTTCGAATAAGTGTTTCTCTTGTTTATTTCAGATGCAAATTGATATATATAGCTATATAAGCCCTTTATTTGATGTTTGAAAACTGCTATTCAGAGCTTCAGCAGAATCTTGGAAAACGTCATTCTCTCAGCCTGTGAAGATCAGTTTGAGACAATATTTCAGGTTTAACATAACTTTTGAAAACAGCTTCGAATAAATGTTTCTCTTGTTTATTTCAGATGCAAATTGTTATATATAGCTATATAAACCCTTTATTTGATGTTTGAAAACTGCTATTCAGAGCTCCAGCAGAATCTTAGAAAACGTCATTCTCTCAGTCTGAGAACATCAGTTTGAGACAATATTTCAGGTTAAACATAACTTTTGAAAACAGCTTCGAATAAGTGTTTCTCTTGTTTATTTCAGATGCAAATTGATATATATAGCTATATAAACCCTTTATTTGATGTTTTAAAACTGTTATTCAGAGCTCCAGCAGAATCTTGGAAAACGTCATTCTCTCAGTCTGAGAAGATCAGTTTGAGACAATATTTCAGGTTAAACATAACTTTTGAAAACAGCTTCGAATAAATGTTTCTCTTGTTTATTTCAGATGCAAATTGATATATATAGCTATATAAACCCTTTATTTGATGTTTGAAAACTGCTATTCAGAGCTCCAGCAGAATCTTAGAAAACGTCATTCTCTCAGTCTGAGAACATCAGTTTGAGACAATGTTTCAGGTTAAACATAACTTTTGAAAACAGCTTTGAATAAGTTTTTCTCTTGTTTATTTCAGATGCAAATTGATATATATAGCTATATAAATCCTTTATTTGATGTTTGAAAACAGCTATTCAGAGCTTCAGCAGAATCTTGGAAAACGTCATTCTCTCAGCCTGTGAAGATCAGTTTGAGACAATATTTCAGGTTAAACATAACTTTTGAAAACAGCTTCGAATAAATGTTTCTCTTGTTTATTTCAGATGCAAATTGTTATATATAGCTATATAAACCCTTTATTTGATGTTTGAAAACTGCTATTCAGAGCTCCAGCAGAATCTTAGAAAACGTCATTCTCTCGGTCTGAGAACATCAGTTTGAGACAATATTTCAGGTTAAACATAACTTTTGAAAACAGCTTCGAATAAGTGTTTCTCTTGTTTATTTCAGATGCAAATTGATATATATAGCTATATAAACCCTTTATTTGATGTTTGAAAACTGCTATTCAGAGCTTCAGCAGAATCTTGGAAAACGTCATTCTCTCAGCCTGTGAAGATCAGTTTGAGACAATATTTCAGGTTAAACATAACTTTTGAAAACAGCTTTGAATAAATGTTTCTCTTGTTTATTTCAGATGCAAATTGATATATATAGCTATATAAACCCTTTATTTGATGTTTGAAAACTGCTATTCAGAGCTCCAGCAGAATCTTAGAAAACGTCATTCTCTCGGTCTGAGAACATCAGTTTGAGACAATATTTCAGGTTAAACATAACTTTTGAAAACAGCTTCGAATAAGTGTTTCTCTTGTTTATTTCAGATGCAAATTGATATATATAGCTATATAAACCCTTTATTTGATGTTTGAAAACTGCTATTCAGAGCTCCAGCAGAATCTTAGAAAACGTCATTCTCTCGGTCTGAGAACATCAGTTTGAGACAATATTTCAGGTTAAACATAACTTTTGAAACCAGCTTCGAAAAAGTGTTTCTCTTGTTTATTTCAGATGCAAATTGATATATATAGCTATATAAACCCTTTATTTGATGTTTGAAAACTGCTATTCAGAGCTCCAGCAGAATCTTAGAAAACGTCATTTTCTCAGTCTGAGAACATCATTTTGAGACAATGTTTCAGGTTAAACATAACTTTTGAAAACAGCTTTGAATAAGTTTTTCTCTTGTTTATTTCAGATGCAAATTGATATATATAGCTATATAAATCCTTTATTTGATGTTTGAAAACTGCTATTCAGAGCTCCAGCAGAATTTTAGAAAACGTCATTCTCTCAGTCTGAGAACATCAGTTTGAGACAATATTTCAGGTTAAACATAACTTTTGAAAACAGCTTCGAATAAGTGTTTCTCTTGTTTATTTCAGATGCAAATTGATATATATAGCTATATAAACCCTTTATTTGATGTTTTAAAACTGTTATTCAGAGCTCCAGCAGAATCTTGGAAAACGTCATTCTCTCAGTCTGAGAACATCAGTTTGAGACAATATTTCAGGTTAAACATAACTTTTGAAAACAGCTTCGAATAAATGTTTCTCTTGTTTATTTCAGATGCAAATTGATATATATAGCTATATAAACCCTTTATTTGATGTTTGAAAACTGCTATTCAGAGCTCCAGCAGAATCTTAGAAAACGTCATTCTCTCAGTCTGAGAACATCAGTTTGAGACAATATTTCAGGTTAAACATAACTTTTGAAAACAGCTTCGAATAAGTGTTTCTCTTGTTTATTTCAGATGCAAATTGTTATATATAGCTATATAAACCCTTTATTTGATGTTTGAAAACTGCTATTCAGAGCTCCAGCAGAATCTTAGAAAACGTCATTCTCTCGGTCTGAGAACATCAGTTTGAGACAATATTTCAGGTTAAACATAACTTTTGAAAACAGCTTTGAATAAGTTTTTCTCTTGTTTATTTCAGATGCAAATTGATATATATAGCTATATAAACCCTTTATTTGATGTTTGAAAACTGCTATTCAGAGCTTCAGCAGAATCTTGGAAAACGTCATTCTCTCAGCCTGTGAAGATCAGTTTGAGACAATATTTCAGGTTAAACATAACTTTTGAAAACAGCTTCGAATAAATGTTTCTCTTGTTTATTTCAGATGCAAATTAATATATATAGCTATATAAACCCTTTATTTGATGTTTGAAAACTGCTATTCAGAGCTCCAGCAGAATCTTAGAAAACGTCATTCTCTCGGTCTGAGAACATCAGTTTGAGACAATATTTCAGGTTAAACATAACTTTTGAAAACAGCTTCGAATAAGTGTTTCTCTTGTTTATTTCAGATGCAAATTGATATATATAGCTATATAAACCCTTTATTTGATGTTTGAAAACTGCTATTCAGAGCTCCAGCAGAATCTTAGAAAACGTCATTCTCTCAGTCTGAGAACATCAGTTTGAGACAATGTTTCAGGTTAAACATAACTTTTGAAAACAGCTTTGAATAAGTTTTTCTCTTGTTTATTTCAGATGCAAATTGATATATATAGCTATATAAATCCTTTATTTGATGTTTGAAAACTGCTATTCAGAGCTTCAGCAGAATCTTGGAAAACGTCATTCTCTCGGTCTGAGAACATGAGTTTGAGACAATATTTCAGGTTAAACATAACTTTTGAAAACAGCTTCGAATAAATGTTTCTCTTGTTTATTTCAGATGCAAATTGTTATATATAGCTATATAAACCCTTTATTTGATGTTTGAAAACTGCTATTCAGAGCTCCAGCAGAATCTTAGAAAACGTCATTCTCTCGGTCTGAGAACATGAGTTTGAGACAATATTTCAGGTTAAACATAACTTTTGAAAACAGCTTTGAATAAGTTTTTCTCTTGTTTATTTCAGATGCAAATTGATATATATAGCTATATAAATCCTTTATTTGATGTTTGAAAACTGCTATTCAGAGCTTCAGCAGAATCTTGGAAAACGTCATTCTCTCAGCCTGTGAAGATCAGTTTGAGACAATATTTCAGGTTAAACATAACTTTTGAAAACAGCTTCGAATAAATGTTTCTCTTGTTTATTTCAGATGCAAATTGATATATATAGCTATATAAGCCCTTTATTTGATGTTTGAAAACTGTTATTCAGAGCTCCAGCAGAATCTTGGAAAACGTCATTCTCTCAGCCTGTGAAGATCAGTTTGAGACAATATTTCAGGTTAAACATAACTTTTGAAAACAGCTTCGAATAAATGTTTCTCTTGTTTATTTCAGATGCAAATTGATATATATAGCTATATAAACCCTTTATTTGATGTTTGAAAACTGCTATTCAGAGCTCCAGCAGAATCTTAGAAAACGTCATTCTCTCGGTCTGAGAACATCAGTTTGAGACAATATTTCAGGTTAAACATAACTTTTGAAAACAGCTTCGAATAAGTGTTTCTCTTGTTTATTTCAGATGCAAATTGATATATATAGTTATATAAACCCTTTATTTGATGTTTGAAAACTGCTATTCAGAGCTCCAGCAGAATCTTAGAAAACGTCATTCTCTCAGTCTGAGAACATCAGTTTGAGACAATATTTCAGGTTAAACATAACTTTTGAAAACAGCTTCGAATAAATGTTTCTCTTGTTTATTTCAGATGCAAATTGATATATATAGCTATATAAACCCTTTATTTGATGTTTGAAAACTGCTATTCAGAGCTCCAGCAGAATCTTAGAAAACGTCATTCTCTCAGTCTGAGAACATCAGTTTGAGACAATGTTTCAGGTTAAACATAACTTTTGAAAACAGCTTTGAATAAGTTTTTCTCTTGTTTATTTCAGATGCAAATTGATATATATAGCTATATAAATCCTTTATTTGATGTTTGAAAACTGCTATTCAGAGCTTCAGCAGAATCTTGGAAAACGTCATTCTCTCAGCCTGTGAAGATCAGTTTGAGACAATATTTCAGGTTAAACATAACTTTTGAAAACAGCTTCGAATAAATGTTTCTCTTGTTTATTTCAGATGCAAATTGTTATATATAGCTATATAAACCCTTTATTTGATGTTTGAAAACTGCTATTCAGAGCTCCAGCAGAATCTTAGAAAACGTCATTCTCTCGGTCTGAGAACATCAGTTTGAGACAATATTTCAGGTTAAACATAACTTTTGAAAACAGCTTCGAATAAGTTTTTCTCTTGTTTATTTCAGATGCAAATTGATATATATAGCTATATAAACCCTTTATTTGATGTTTGAAAACTGCTATTCAGAGCTTCAGCAGAATCTTGGAAAACGTCATTCTCTCAGCCTGTGAAGATCAGTTTGAGACAATATTTCAGGTTAAACATAACTTTTGAAAACAGCTTCGAATAAATGTTTCTCTTGTTTATTTCAGATGCAAATTGATATATATAGCTATATAAACCCTTTATTTGATGTTTGAAAACTGCTATTCAGAGCTCCAGCAGAATCTTAGAAAACGTCATTCTCTCGGTCTGAGAACATCAGTTTGAGACAATATTTCAGGTTAAACATAACTTTTGAAAACAGCTTCGAATAAGTGTTTCTCTTGTTTATTTCAGATGCAAATTGATATATATAGCTATATAAACCCTTTATTTGATGTTTGAAAACTGCTATTCAGAGCTCCAGCAGAATCTTAGAAAACGTCATTCTCTCGGTCTGAGAACATCAGTTTGAGACAATATTTCAGGTTAAACATAACTTTTGAAAACAGCTTCGAATAAGTGTTTCTCTTGTTTATTTCAGATGCAAATTGATATATATAGCTATATAAACCCTTTATTTGATGTTTGAAAACTGCTATTCAGAGCTCCAGCAGAATCTTAGAAAACGTCATTCTCTCAGTCTGAGAACATCAGTTTGAGACAATGTTTCAGGTTAAACATAACTTTTGAAAACAGCTTTGAATAAGTTTTTCTCTTGTTTATTTCAGATGCAAATTGATATATATAGCTATATAAATCCTTTATTTGATGTTTGAAAACTGCTATTCAGAGCTTCAGTAGAATCTTGGAAAACGTCATTCTCTCAGCCTGTGAAGATCAGTTTGAGACAATATTTCAGGTTAAACATAACTTTTGAAAACAGCTTCGAATAAATGTTTCTCTTGTTTATTTCAGATGCAAATTGTTATATATAGCTATATAAACCCTTTATTTGATGTTTGAAAACTGCTATTCAGAGCTCCAGCAGAATCTTAGAAAACGTCATTCTCTCGGTCTGAGAACATGAGTTTGAGACAATATTTCAGGTTAAACATAACTTTTGAAAACAGCTTTGAATAAGTTTTTCTCTTGTTTATTTCAGATGCAAATTGATATATATAGCTATATAAATCCTTTATTTGATGTTTGAAAACTGCTATTCAGAGCTTCAGCAGAATCTTGGAAAACGTCATTCTCTCAGCCTGTGAAGATCAGTTTGAGACAATATTTCAGGTTAAACATAACTTTTGAAAACAGCTTCGAATAAATGTTTCTCTTGTTTATTTCAGATGCAAATTGTTATATATAGCTATATAAACCCTTTATTTGATGTTTGAAAACTGCTATTCAGAGCTCCAGCAGAATCTTAGAAAACGTCATTCTCTCGGTCTGAGAACATCAGTTTGAGACAATATTTCAGGTTAAACATAACTTTTGAAAACAGCTTCGAATAAGTGTTTCTCTTGTTTATTTCAGATGCAAATTGATATATATAGCTATATAAACCCTTTATTTGATGTTTGAAAACTGCTATTCAGAGCTTCAGCAGAATCTTGGAAAACGTCATTCTCTCAGCCTGTGAAGATCAGTTTGAGACAATATTTCAGGTTAAACATAACTTTTGAAAACAGCTTCGAATAAATGTTTCTCTTGTTTATTTCAGATGCAAATTGATATATATAGCTATATAAACCCTTTATTTGATGTTTGAAAACTGCTATTCAGAGCTCCAGCAGAATCTTAGAAAACGTCATTCTCTCGGTCTGAGAACATCAGTTTGAGACAATATTTCAGGTTAAACATAACTTTTGAAAACAGCTTCGAATAAGTGTTTCTCTTGTTTATTTCAGATGCAAATTGATATATATAGTTATATAAACCCTTTATTTGATGTTTGAAAACTGCTATTCAGAGCTCCAGCAGAATCTTAGAAAACGTCATTCTCTCAGTCTGAGAACATCAGTTTGAGACAATATTTCAGGTTAAACATAACTTTTGAAAACAGCTTCGAATAAATGTTTCTCTTGTTTATTTCAGATGCAAATTGATATATATAGCTATATAAACCCTTTATTTGATGTTTGAAAACTGCTATTCAGAGCTCCAGCAGAATCTTAGAAAACGTCATTCTCTCAGTCTGAGAACATCAGTTTGAGACAATGTTTCAGGTTAAACATAACTTTTGAAAACAGCTTTGAATAAGTTTTTCTCTTGTTTATTTCAGATGCAAATTGATATATATAGCTATATAAATCCTTTATTTGATGTTTGAAAACTGCTATTCAGAGCTTCAGCAGAATCTTGGAAAACGTCATTCTCTCAGCCTGTGAATATCAGTTTGAGACAATATTTCAGGTTAAACATAACTTTTGAAAACAGCTTCGAATAAATGTTTCTCTTGTTTATTTCAGATGCAAATTGTTATATATAGCTATATAAACCCTTTATTTGATGTTTGAAAACTGCTATTCAGAGCTCCAGCAGAATCTTAGAAAACGTCATTCTCTCGGTCTGAGAACATCAGTTTGAGACAATATTTCAGGTTAAACATAACTTTTGAAAACAGCTTCGAATAAGTGTTTCTCTTGTTTATTTCAGATGCAAATTGATATATATAGCTATATAAACCCTTTATTTGATGTTTGAAAACTGCTATTCAGAGCTTCAGCAGAATCTTGGAAAACGTCATTCTCTCAGCCTGTGAAGATCAGTTTGAGACAATATTTCAGGTTAAACATAACTTTTGAAAACAGCTTCGAATAAATGTTTCTCTTGTTTATTTCAGATGCAAATTGATATATATAGCTATATAAACCCTTTATTTGATGTTTGAAAACTGCTATTCAGAGCTCCAGCAGAATCTTAGAAAACGTCATTCTCTCGGTCTGAGAACATCAGTTTGAGACAATATTTCAGGTTAAACATAACTTTTGAAAACAGCTTCGAATAAGTGTTTCTCTTGTTTATTTCAGATGCAAATTGATATATATAGCTATATAAACCCTTTATTTGATGTTTGAAAACTGCTATTCAGAGCTCCAGCAGAATCTTAGAAAACGTCATTCTCTCGGTCTGAGAACATCAGTTTGAGACAATATTTCAGGTTAAACATAACATTTGAAAACAGCTTCGAATAAGTGTTTCTCTTGTTTATTTCAGATGCAAATTGATATATATAGCTATATAAACCCTTTATTTGATGTTTGAAAACTGCTATTCAGAGCTCCAGCAGAATCTTAGAAAACGTCATTCTCTCAGTCTGAGAACATCAGTTTGAGACAATGTTTCAGGTTAAACATAACTTTTGAAAACAGCTTTGAATAAGTTTTTCTCTTGTTTATTTCAGATGCAAATTGATATATATAGCTATATAAATCCTTTATTTGATGTTTGAAAACTGCTATTCAGAGCTTCAGCAGAATCTTGGAAAACGTCATTCTCTCAGCCTGTGAAGATCAGTTTGAGACAATATTTCAGGTTAAACATAACTTTTGAAAACAGCTTCGAATAAATGTTTCTCTTGTTTATTTCAGATGCAAATTGTTATATATAGCTATATAAACCCTTTATTTGATGTTTGAAAACTGCTATTCAGAGCTCCAGCAGAATCTTAGAAAACGTCATTCTCTCGGTCTGAGAACATGAGTTTGAGACAATATTTCAGGTTAAACATAACTTTTGAAAACAGCTTTGAATAAGTTTTTCTCTTGTTTATTTCAGATGCAAATTGATATATATAGCTATATAAATCCTTTATTTGATGTTTGAAAACTGCTATTCAGAGCTTCAGCAGAATCTTGGAAAACGTCATTCTCTCAGCCTGTGAAGATCAGTTTGAGACAATATTTCAGGTTAAACATAACTTTTGAAAACAGCTTCGAATAAATGTTTCTCTTGTTTATTTCAGATGCAAATTGTTATATATAGCTATATAAACCCTTTATTTGATGTTTGAAAACTGCTATTCAGAGCTCCAGCAGAATCTTAGAAAACGTCATTCTCTCGGTCTGAGAACATCAGTTTGAGACAATATTTCAGGTTAAACATAACTTTTGAAAACAGCTTCGAATAAGTGTTTCTCTTGTTTATTTCAGATGCAAATTGATATATATAGCTATATAAACCCTTTATTTGATGTTTGAAAACTGCTATTCAGAGCTTCAGCAGAATCTTGGAAAACGTCATTCTCTCAGCCTGTGAAGATCAGTTTGAGACAATATTTCAGGTTAAACATAACTTTTGAAAACAGCTTCGAATAAATGTTTCTCTTGTTTATTTCAGATGCAAATTGATATATATAGCTATATAAACCCTTTATTTGATGTTTGAAAACTGCTATTCAGAGCTCCAGCAGAATCTTAGAAAACGTCATTCTCTCGGTCTGAGAACATCAGTTTGAGACAATATTTCAGGTTAAACATAACTTTTGAAAACAGCTTCGAATAAGTGTTTCTCTTGTTTATTTCAGATGCAAATTGATATATATAGTTATATAAACCCTTTATTTGATGTTTGAAAACTGCTATTCAGAGCTCCAGCAGAATCTTAGAAAACATCATTCTCTCAGTCTGAGAACATCAGTTTGAGACAATATTTCAGGTTAAACATAACTTTTGAAAACAGCTTCGAATAAATGTTTCTCTTGTTTATTTCAGATGCAAATTGATATATATAGCTATATAAACCCTTTATTTGATGTTTGAAAACTGCTATTCAGAGCTCCAGCAGAATCTTAGAAAACGTCATTCTCTCAGTCTGAGAACATCAGTTTGAGACAATGTTTCAGGTTAAACATAACTTTTGAAAACAGCTTTGAATAAGTTTTTCTCTTGTTTATTTCAGATGCAAATTGATATATATAGCTATATAAATCCTTTATTTGATGTTTGAAAACTGCTATTCAGAGCTTCAGCAGAATCTTGGAAAACGTCATTCTCTCAGCCTGTGAAGATCAGTTTGAGACAATATTTCAGGTTAAACATAACTTTTGAAAACAGCTTCGAATAAATGTTTCTCTTGTTTATTTCAGATGCAAATTGTTATATATAGCTATATAAACCCTTTATTTGATGTTTGAAAACTGCTATTCAGAGCTCCAGCAGAATCTTAGAAAACGTCATTCTCTCGGTCTGAGAACATCAGTTTGAGACAATATTTCAGGTTAAACATAACTTTTGAAAACAGCTTTGAATAAGTTTTTCTCTTGTTTATTTCAGATGCAAATTGATATATATAGCTATATAAACCCTTTATTTGATGTTTGAAAACTGCTATTCAGAGCTTCAGCAGAATCTTGGAAAACGTCATTCTCTCAGCCTGTGAAGATCAGTTTGAGACAATATTTCAGGTTAAACATAACTTTTGAAAACAGCTTCGAATAAATGTTTCTCTTGTTTATTTCAGATGCAAATTGATATATATAGCTATATAAACCCTTTATTTGATGTTTGAAAACTGCTATTCAGAGCTCCAGCAGAATCTTAGAAAACGTCATTCTCTCGGTCTGAGAACATCAGTTTGAGACAATATTTCAGGTTAAACATAACTTTTGAAAACAGCTTCGAATAAGTGTTTCTCTTGTTTATTTCAGATGCAAATTGATATATATAGCTATATAAACCCTTTATTTGATGTTTGAAAACTGCTATTCAGAGCTCCAGCAGAATCTTAGAAAACGTCATTCTCTCAGTCTGAGAACATCAGTTTGAGACAATGTTTCAGGTTAAACATAACTTTTGAAAACAGCTTTGAATAAGTTTTTCTCTTGTTTATTTCAGATGCAAATTGATATATATAGCTATATAAATCCTTTATTTGATGTTTGAAAACTGCTATTCAGAGCTTCAGCAGAATCTTGGAAAACGTCATTCTCTCGGTCTGAGAACATGAGTTTGAGACAATATTTCAGGTTAAACATAACTTTTGAAAACAGCTTCGAATAAATGTTTCTCTTGTTTATTTCAGATGCAAATTGTTATATATAGCTATATAAACCCTTTATTTGATGTTTGAAAACTGCTATTCAGAGCTCCAGCAGAATCTTAGAAAACGTCATTCTCTCGGTCTGAGAACATGAGTTTGAGACAATATTTCAGGTTAAACATAACTTTTGAAAACAGCTTTGAATAAGTTTTTCTCTTGTTTATTTCAGATGCAAATTGATATATATAGCTATATAAATCCTTTATTTGATGTTTGAAAACTGCTATTCAGAGCTTCAGCAGAATCTTGGAAAACGTCATTCTCTCAGCCTGTGAAGATCAGTTTGAGACAATATTTCAGGTTAAACATAACTTTTGAAAACAGCTTCGAATAAATGTTTCTCTTGTTTATTTCAGATGCAAATTGATATATATAGCTATATAAACCCTTTATTTGATGTTTGAAAACTGCTATTCAGAGCTCCAGCAGAATCTTAGAAAACGTCATTCTCTCGGTCTGAGAACATCAGTTTGAGACAATATTTCAGGTTAAACATAACTTTTGAAAACAGCTTCGAATAAGTGTTTCTCTTGTTTATTTCAGATGCAAATTGATATATATAGCTATATAAACCCTTTATTTGATGTTTGAAAACTGCTATTCAGAGCTCCAGCAGAATCTTAGAAAACGTCATTCTCTCGGTCTGAGAACATCAGTTTGAGACAATATTTCAGGTTAAACATAACTTTTGAAAACAGCTTCGAATAAGTGTTTCTCTTGTTTATTTCAGATGCAAATTGATATATATAGCTATATAAACCCTTTATTTGATGTTTGAAAACTGCTATTCAGAGCTCCAGCAGAATCTTAGAAAACGTCATTCTCTCAGTCTGAGAACATCAGTTTGAGACAATGTTTCAGGTTAAACATAACTTTTGAAAACAGCTTTGAATAAGTTTTTCTCTTGTTTATTTCAGATGCAAATTGATATATATGGCTATATAAATCCTTTATTTGATGTTTGAAAACTGCTATTCAGAGCTTCAGTAGAATCTTGGAAAACGTCATTCTCTCAGCCTGTGAAGATCAGTTTGAGACAATATTTCAGGTTAAACATAACTTTTGAAAACAGCTTCGAATAAATGTTTCTCTTGTTTATTTCAGATGCAAATTGTTATATATAGCTATATAAACCCTTTATTTGATGTTTGAAAACTGCTATTCAGAGCTCCAGCAGAATCTTAGAAAACGTCATTCTCTCGGTCTGAGAACATGAGTTTGAGACAATATTTCAGGTTAAACATAACTTTTGAAAACAGCTTTGAATAAGTTTTTCTCTTGTTTATTTCAGATGCAAATTGATATATATAGCTATATAAATCCTTTATTTGATGTTTGAAAACTGCTATTCAGAGCTTCAGCAGAATCTTGGAAAACGTCATTCTCTCAGCCTGTGAAGATCAGTTTGAGACAATATTTCAGGTTAAACATAACTTTTGAAAACAGCTTCGAATAAATGTTTCTCTTGTTTATTTCAGATGCAAATTGTTATATATAGCTATATAAACCCTTTATTTGATGTTTGAAAACTGCTATTCAGAGCTCCAGCAGAATCTTAGAAAACGTCATTCTCTCGGTCTGAGAACATCAGTTTGAGACAATATTTCAGGTTAAACATAACTTTTGAAAACAGCTTCGAATAAGTGTTTCTCTTGTTTATTTCAGATGCAAATTGATATATATAGCTATATAAACCCTTTATTTGATGTTTGAAAACTGCTATTCAGAGCTTCAGCAGAATCTTGGAAAACGTCATTCTCTCAGCCTGTGAAGATCAGTTTGAGACAATATTTCAGGTTAAACATAACTTTTGAAAACAGCTTCGAATAAATGTTTCTCTTGTTTATTTCAGATGCAAATTGATATATATAGCTATATAAACCCTTTATTTGATGTTTGAAAACTGCTATTCAGAGCTCCAGCAGAATCTTAGAAAACGTCATTCTCTCGGTCTGAGAACATCAGTTTGAGACAATGTTTCAGGTTAAACATAACTTTTGAAAACAGCTTTGAATAAGTTTTTCTCTTGTTTATTTCAGATGCAAATTGATATATATAGCTATATAAATCCTTTATTTGATGTTTGAAAACTGCTATTCAGAGCTTCAGCAGAATCTTGGAAAACGTCATTCTCTCAGCCTGTGAAGATCAGTTTGAGACAATATTTCAGGTTAAACATAACTTTTGAAAACAGCTTCGAATAAATGTTTCTCTTGTTTATTTCAGATGCAAATTGTTATATATAGCTATATAAACCCTTTATTTGATGTTTGAAAACTGCTATTCAGAGCTCCAGCAGAATCTTAGAAAACGTCATTCTCTCGGTCTGAGAACATCAGTTTGAGACAATATTTCAGGTTAAACATAACTTTTGAAAACAGCTTCGAATAAGTGTTTCTCTTGTTTATTTCAGATGCAAATTGATATATATAGCTATATAAACCCTTTATTTGATGTTTGAAAACTGCTATTTAGAGCTTCAGCAGAATCTTGGAAAACGTCATTCTCTCAGCCTGTGAAGATCAGTTTGAGACAATATTTCAGGTTAAACATAACTTTTGAAAACAGCTTCGAATAAGTGTTTCTCTTGTTTATTTCAGATGCAAATTGATATATATAGCTATATAAACCCTTTATTTGATGTTTGAAAACTGCTATTCAGAGCTCCAGCAGAATCTTAGAAAACGTCATTCTCTCGGTCTGAGAACATCAGTTTGAGACAATATTTCTGGTTAAACATAACTTTTGAAAACAGCTTCGAATAAGTGTTTCTCTTGTTTATTTCTGATGCAAATTGATATATATAGCTATATAAACCCTTTATTTGATGTTTGAAAACTGCTATTCAGAGCTCCAGCAGAATCTTAGAAAACGTCATTCTCTCGGTCTGAGAACATCAGTTTGAGACAATATTTCAGGTTAAACATAACTTTTGAAACCAGCTTCGAATAAGTGTTTCTCTTGTTTATTTCAGATGCAAATTGATATATATAGCTATATAAGCCCTTTATTTGATGTTTGAAAACTGCTATTCAGAGCTTCAGCAGAATCTTGGAAAACGTCATTCTCTCAGCCTGTGAAGATCAGTTTGAGACAATATTTCAGGTTTAACATAACTTTTGAAAACAGCTTCGAATAAATGTTTCTCTTGTTTATTTCAGATGCAAATTGTTATATATAGCTATATAAACCCTTTATTTGATGTTTGAAAACTGCTATTCAGAGCTCCAGCAGAATCTTAGAAAACGTCATTCTCTCAGTCTGAGAACATCAGTTTGAGACAATATTTCAGGTTAAACATAACTTTTGAAAACAGCTTCGAATAAGTGTTTCTCTTGTTTATTTCAGATGCAAATTGATATATATAGCTATATAAACCCTTTATTTGATGTTTTAAAACTGTTATTCAGAGCTCCAGCAGAATCTTGGAAAACGTCATTCTCTCAGTCTGAGAAGATCAGTTTGAGACAATATTTCAGGTTAAACATAACTTTTGAAAACAGCTTCGAATAAATGTTTCTCTTGTTTATTTCAGATGCAAATTGATATATATAGCTATATAAACCCTTTATTTGATGTTTGAAAACTGCTATTCAGAGCTCCAGCAGAATCTTAGAAAACGTCATTCTCTCAGTCTGAGAACATCAGTTTGAGACAATGTTTCAGGTTAAACATAACTTTTGAAAACAGCTTTGAATAAGTTTTTCTCTTGTTTATTTCAGATGCAAATTGATATATATAGCTATATAAATCCTTTATTTGATGTTTGAAAACAGCTATTCAGAGCTTCAGCAGAATCTTGGAAAACGTCATTCTCTCAGCCTGTGAAGATCAGTTTGAGACAATATTTCAGGTTAAACATAACTTTTGAAAACAGCTTCGAATAAATGTTTCTCTTGTTTATTTCAGATGCAAATTGTTATATATAGCTATATAAACCCTTTATTTGATGTTTGAAAACTGCTATTCAGAGCTCCAGCAGAATCTTAGAAAACGTCATTCTCTCGGTCTGAGAACATCAGTTTGAGACAATATTTCAGGTTAAACATAACTTTTGAAAACAGCTTCGAATAAGTGTTTCTCTTGTTTATTTCAGATGCAAATTGATATATATAGCTATATAAACCCTTTATTTGATGTTTGAAAACTGCTATTCAGAGCTTCAGCAGAATC
The DNA here is from genome assembly GCF_982586985.1 of Callionymus lyra. Lineage (NCBI taxonomy): Eukaryota > Metazoa > Chordata > Actinopteri > Syngnathiformes > Callionymidae > Callionymus > Callionymus lyra. Next base: position 197,394 of record NW_028258569.1, read on the forward strand.
TTGGAAAACGTCATTCTCTCAGCCTGTGAAGATCAGTTTGAGACAATATTTCAGGTTAAACATAACTTTTGAAAACAGCTTTGAATAAATGTTTCTCTTGTTTATTTCAGATGCAAATTGATATATATAGCTATATAAACCCTTTATTTGATGTTTGAAAACTGCTATTCAGAGCTCCAGCAGAATCTTAGAAAACGTCATTCTCTCGGTCTGAGAACATCAGTTTGAGACAATATTTCAGGTTAAACATAACTTTTGAAAACAGCTTCGAATAAGTGTTTCTCTTGTTTATTTCAGATGCAAATTGATATATATAGCTATATAAACCCTTTATTTGATGTTTGAAAACTGCTATTCAGAGCTCCAGCAGAATCTTAGAAAACGTCATTCTCTCGGTCTGAGAACATGAGTTTGAGACAATATTTCAGGTTAAACATAACTTTTGAAAACAGCTTTGAATAAGTTTTTCTCTTGTTTATTTCAGATGCAAATTGATATATATAGCTATATAAATCCTTTATTTGATGTTTGAAAACTGCTATTCAGAGCTTCAGCAGAATCTTGGAAAACGTCATTCTCTCAGCCTGTGAAGATCAGTTTGAGACAATATTTCAGGTTAAACATAACTTTTGAAAACAGCTTCGAATAAGTGTTTCTCTTGTTTATTTCAGATGCAAATTGATATATATAGCTATATAAACCCTTTATTTGATGTTTGAAAACTGCTATTCAGAGCTCCAGCAGAATCTTAGAAAACGTCATTCTCTCGGTCTGAGAACATCAGTTTGAGACAATATTTCAGGTTAAACATAACTTTTGAAAACAGCTTCGAATAAGTGTTTCTCTTGTTTATTTCTGATGCAAATTGATATATATAGCTATATAAACCCTTTATTTGATGTTTGAAAACTGCTATTCAGAGCTCCAGCAGAATCTTAGAAAACGTCATTCTCTCGGTCTGAGAACATCAGTTTGAGACAATATTTCAGGTTAAACATAACTTTTGAAACCAGCTTCGAATAAGTGTTTCTCTTGTTTATTTCAGATGCAAATTGATATATATAGCTATATAAGCCCTTTATTTGATGTTTGAAAACTGCTATTCAGAGCTTCAGCAGAATCTTGGAAAACGTCATTCTCTCAGCCTGTGAAGATCAGTTTGAGACAATATTTCAGGTTTAACATAACTTTTGAAAACAGCTTCGAATAAATGTTTCTCTTGTTTATTTCAGATGCAAATTGTTATATATAGCTATATAAACCCTTTATTTGATGTTTGAAAACTGCTATTCAGAGCTCCAGCAGAATCTTAGAAAACGTCATTCTCTCAGTCTGAGAACATCAGTTTGAGACAATATTTCAGGTTAAACATAACTTTTGAAAACAGCTTCGAATAAGTGTTTCTCTTGTTTATTTCAGATGCAAATTGATATATATAGCTATATAAACCCTTTATTTGATGTTTTAAAACTGTTATTCAGAGCTCCAGCAGAATCTTGGAAAACGTCATTCTCTCAGTCTGAGAAGATCAGTTTGAGACAATATTTCAGGTTAAACATAACTTTTGAAAACAGCTTCGAATAAATGTTTCTCTTGTTTATTTCAGATGCAAATTGATATATATAGCTATATAAACCCTTTATTTGATGTTTGAAAACTGCTATTCAGAGCTCCAGCAGAATCTTAGAAAACGTCATTCTCTCAGTCTGAGAACATCAGTTTGAGACAATGTTTCAGGTTAAACATAACTTTTGAAAACAGCTTTGAATAAGTTTTTCTCTTGTTTATTTCAGATGCAAATTGATATATATAGCTATATAAATCCTTTATTTGATGTTTGAAAACAGCTATTCAGAGCTTCAGCAGAATCTTGGAAAACGTCATTCTCTCAGCCTGTGAAGATCAGTTTGAGACAATATTTCAGGTTAAACATAACTTTTGAAAACAGCTTCGAATAAATGTTTCTCTTGTTTATTTCAGATGCAAATTGTTATATATAGCTATATAAACCCTTTATTTGATGTTTGAAAACTGCTATTCAGAGCTCCAGCAGAATCTTAGAAAACGTCATTCTCTCGGTCTGAGAACATCAGTTTGAGACAATATTTCAGGTTAAACATAACTTTTGAAAACAGCTTCGAATAAGTGTTTCTCTTGTTTATTTCAGATGCAAATTGATATATATAGCTATATAAACCCTTTATTTGATGTTTGAAAACTGCTATTCAGAGCTTCAGCAGAATCTTGGAAAACGTCATTCTCTCAGCCTGTGAAGATCAGTTTGAGACAATATTTCAGGTTAAACATAACTTTTGAAAACAGCTTTGAATAAATGTTTCTCTTGTTTATTTCAGATGCAAATTGATATATATAGCTATATAAACCCTTTATTTGATGTTTGAAAACTGCTATTCAGAGCTCCAGCAGAATCTTAGAAAACGTCATTCTCTCGGTCTGAGAACATCAGTTTGAGACAATATTTCAGGTTAAACATAACTTTTGAAAACAGCTTCGAATAAGTGTTTCTCTTGTTTATTTCAGATGCAAATTGATATATATAGCTATATAAACCCTTTATTTGATGTTTGAAAACTGCTATTCAGAGCTCCAGCAGAATCTTAGAAAACGTCATTCTCTCGGTCTGAGAACATCAGTTTGAGACAATATTTCAGGTTAAACATAACTTTTGAAACCAGCTTCGAATAAGTGTTTCTCTTGTTTATTTCAGATGCAAATTGATATATATAGCTATATAAACCCTTTATTTGATGTTTGAAAACTGCTATTCAGAGCTCCAGCAGAATCTTAGAAAACGTCATTTTCTCAGTCTGAGAACATCATTTTGAGACAATGTTTCAGGTTAAACATAACTTTTGAAAACAGCTTTGAATAAGTTTTTCTCTTGTTTATTTCAGATGCAAATTGATATATATAGCTATATAAATCCTTTATTTGATGTTTGAAAACTGCTATTCAGAGCTCCAGCAGAATTTTAGAAAACGTCATTCTCTCAGTCTGAGAACATCAGTTTGAGACAATATTTCAGGTTAAACATAACTTTTGAAAACAGCTTCGAATAAGTGTTTCTCTTGTTTATTTCAGATGCAAATTGATATATATAGCTATATAAACCCTTTATTTGATGTTTTAAAACTGTTATTCAGAGCTCCAGCAGAATCTTGGAAAACGTCATTCTCTCAGTCTGAGAACATCAGTTTGAGACAATATTTCAGGTTAAACATAACTTTTGAAAACAGCTTCGAATAAATGTTTCTCTTGTTTATTTCAGATGCAAATTGATATATATAGCTATATAAACCCTTTATTTGATGTTTGAAAACTGCTATTCAGAGCTCCAGCAGAATCTTAGAAAACGTCATTCTCTCAGTCTGAGAACATCAGTTTGAGACAATATTTCAGGTTAAACATAACTTTTGAAAACAGCTTCGAATAAGTGTTTCTCTTGTTTATTTCAGGTGCAAATTGTTATATATAGCTATATAAACCCTTTATTTGATGTTTGAAAACTGCTATTCAGAGCTCCAGCAGAATCTTAGAAAACGTCATTCTCTCGGTCTGAGAACATCAGTTTGAGACAATATTTCAGGTTAAACATAACTTTTGAAAACAGCTTTGAATAAGTTTTTCTCTTGTTTATTTCAGATGCAAATTGATATATATAGCTATATAAACCCTTTATTTGATGTTTGAAAACTGCTATTCAGAGCTTCAGCAGAATCTTGGAAAACGTCATTCTCTCAGCCTGTGAAGATCAGTTTGAGACAATATTTCAGGTTAAACATAACTTTTGAAAACAGCTTCGAATAAATGTTTCTCTTGTTTATTTCAGATGCAAATTGATATATATAGCTATATAAACCCTTTATTTGATGTTTGAAAACTGCTATTCAGAGCTCCAGCAGAATCTTAGAAAACGTCATTCTCTCGGTCTGAGAACATCAGTTTGAGACAATATTTCAGGTTAAACATAACTTTTGAAAACAGCTTCGAATAAGTGTTTCTCTTGTTTATTTCAGATGCAAATTGATATATATAGCTATATAAACCCTTTATTTGATGTTTGAAAACTGCTATTCAGAGCTCCAGCAGAATCTTAGAAAACGTCATTCTCTCAGTCTGAGAACATCAGTTTGAGACAATGTTTCAGGTTAAACATAACTTTTGAAAACAGCTTTGAATAAGTTTTTCTCTTGTTTATTTCAGATGCAAATTGATATATATAGCTATATAAATCCTTTATTTGATGTTTGAAAACTGCTATTCAGAGCTTCAGCAGAATCTTGGAAAACGTCATTCTCTCGGTCTGAGAACATGAGTTTGAGACAATATTTCAGGTTAAACATAACTTTTGAAAACAGCTTCGAATAAATGTTTCTCTTGTTTATTTCAGATGCAAATTGTTATATATAGCTATATAAACCCTTTATTTGATGTTTGAAAACTGCTATTCAGAGCTCCAGCAGAATCTTAGAAAACGTCATTCTCTCGGTCTGAGAACATGAGTTTGAGACAATATTTCAGGTTAAACATAACTTTTGAAAACAGCTTTGAATAAGTTTTTCTCTTGTTTATTTCAGATGCAAATTGATATATATAGCTATATAAATCCTTTATTTGATGTTTGAAAACTGCTATTCAGAGCTTCAGCAGAATCTTGGAAAACGTCATTCTCTCAGCCTGTGAAGATCAGTTTGAGACAATATTTCAGGTTAAACATAACTTTTGAAAACAGCTTCGAATAAATGTTTCTCTTGTTTATTTCAGATGCAAATTGATATATATAGCTATATAAGCCCTTTATTTGATGTTTGAAAACTGTTATTCAGAGCTCCAGCAGAATCTTGGAAAACGTCATTCTCTCAGCCTGTGAAGATCAGTTTGAGACAATATTTCAGGTTAAACATAACTTTTGAAAACAGCTTCGAATAAATGTTTCTCTTGTTTATTTCAGATGCAAATTGATATATATAGCTATATAAACCCTTTATTTGATGTTTGAAAACTGCTATTCAGAGCTCCAGCAGAATCTTAGAAAACGTCATTCTCTCGGTCTGAGAACATCAGTTTGAGACAATATTTCAGGTTAAACATAACTTTTGAAAACAGCTTCGAATAAGTGTTTCTCTTGTTTATTTCAGATGCAAATTGATATATATAGTTATATAAACCCTTTATTTGATGTTTGAAAACTGCTATTCAGAGCTCCAGCAGAATCTTAGAAAACGTCATTCTCTCAGTCTGAGAACATCAGTTTGAGACAATATTTCAGGTTAAACATAACTTTTGAAAACAGCTTCGAATAAATGTTTCTCTTGTTTATTTCAGATGCAAATTGATATATATAGCTATATAAACCCTTTATTTGATGTTTGAAAACTGCTATTCAGAGCTCCAGCAGAATCTTAGAAAACGTCATTCTCTCAGTCTGAGAACATCAGTTTGAGACAATGTTTCAGGTTAAACATAACTTTTGAAAACAGCTTTGAATAAGTTTTTCTCTTGTTTATTTCAGATGCAAATTGATATATATAGCTATATAAATCCTTTATTTGATGTTTGAAAACTGCTATTCAGAGCTTCAGCAGAATCTTGGAAAACGTCATTCTCTCAGCCTGTGAAGATCAGTTTGAGACAATATTTCAGGTTAAACATAACTTTTGAAAACAGCTTCGAATAAATGTTTCTCTTGTTTATTTCAGATGCAAATTGTTATATATAGCTATATAAACCCTTTATTTGATGTTTGAAAACTGCTATTCAGAGCTCCAGCAGAATCTTAGAAAACGTCATTCTCTCGGTCTGAGAACATCAGTTTGAGACAATATTTCAGGTTAAACATAACTTTTGAAAACAGCTTCGAATAAGTTTTTCTCTTGTTTATTTCAGATGCAAATTGATATATATAGCTATATAAACCCTTTATTTGATGTTTGAAAACTGCTATTCAGAGCTTCAGCAGAATCTTGGAAAACGTCATTCTCTCAGCCTGTGAAGATCAGTTTGAGACAATATTTCAGGTTAAACATAACTTTTGAAAACAGCTTCGAATAAATGTTTCTCTTGTTTATTTCAGATGCAAATTGATATATATAGCTATATAAACCCTTTATTTGATGTTTGAAAACTGCTATTCAGAGCTCCAGCAGAATCTTAGAAAACGTCATTCTCTCGGTCTGAGAACATCAGTTTGAGACAATATTTCAGGTTAAACATAACTTTTGAAAACAGCTTCGAATAAGTGTTTCTCTTGTTTATTTCAGATGCAAATTGATATATATAGCTATATAAACCCTTTATTTGATGTTTGAAAACTGCTATTCAGAGCTCCAGCAGAATCTTAGAAAACGTCATTCTCTCGGTCTGAGAACATCAGTTTGAGACAATATTTCAGGTTAAACATAACTTTTGAAAACAGCTTCGAATAAGTGTTTCTCTTGTTTATTTCAGATGCAAATTGATATATATAGCTATATAAACCCTTTATTTGATGTTTGAAAACTGCTATTCAGAGCTCCAGCAGAATCTTAGAAAACGTCATTCTCTCAGTCTGAGAACATCAGTTTGAGACAATGTTTCAGGTTAAACATAACTTTTGAAAACAGCTTTGAATAAGTTTTTCTCTTGTTTATTTCAGATGCAAATTGATATATATAGCTATATAAATCCTTTATTTGATGTTTGAAAACTGCTATTCAGAGCTTCAGTAGAATCTTGGAAAACGTCATTCTCTCAGCCTGTGAAGATCAGTTTGAGACAATATTTCAGGTTAAACATAACTTTTGAAAACAGCTTCGAATAAATGTTTCTCTTGTTTATTTCAGATGCAAATTGTTATATATAGCTATATAAACCCTTTATTTGATGTTTGAAAACTGCTATTCAGAGCTCCAGCAGAATCTTAGAAAACGTCATTCTCTCGGTCTGAGAACATGAGTTTGAGACAATATTTCAGGTTAAACATAACTTTTGAAAACAGCTTTGAATAAGTTTTTCTCTTGTTTATTTCAGATGCAAATTGATATATATAGCTATATAAATCCTTTATTTGATGTTTGAAAACTGCTATTCAGAGCTTCAGCAGAATCTTGGAAAACGTCATTCTCTCAGCCTGTGAAGATCAGTTTGAGACAATATTTCAGGTTAAACATAACTTTTGAAAACAGCTTCGAATAAATATTTCTCTTGTTTATTTCAGATGCAAATTGTTATATATAGCTATATAAACCCTTTATTTGATGTTTGAAAACTGCTATTCAGAGCTCCAGCAGAATCTTAGAAAACGTCATTCTCTCGGTCTGAGAACATCAGTTTGAGACAATATTTCAGGTCAAACATAACTTTTGAAAACAGCTTCGAATAAGTGTTTCTCTTGTTTATTTCAGATGCAAATTGATATATATAGCTATATAAACCCTTTATTTGATGTTTGAAAACTGCTATTCAGAGCTTCAGCAGAATCTTGGAAAACGTCATTCTCTCAGCCTGTGAAGATCAGTTTGAGACAATATTTCAGGTTAAACATAACTTTTGAAAACAGCTTCGAATAAATGTTTCTCTTGTTTATTTCAGATGCAAATTGATATATATAGCTATATAAACCCTTTATTTGATGTTTGAAAACTGCTATTCAGAGCTCCAGCAGAATCTTAGAAAACGTCATTCTCTCGGTCTGAGAACATCAGTTTGAGACAATATTTCAGGTTAAACATAACTTTTGAAAACAGCTTCGAATAAGTGTTTCTCTTGTTTATTTCAGATGCAAATTGATATATATAGTTATATAAACCCTTTATTTGATGTTTGAAAACTGCTATTCAGAGCTCCAGCAGAATCTTAGAAAACGTCATTCTCTCAGTCTGAGAACATCAGTTTGAGACAATATTTCAGGTTAAACATAACTTTTGAAAACAGCTTCGAATAAATGTTTCTCTTGTTTATTTCAGATGCAAATTGATATATATAGCTATATAAACCCTTTATTTGATGTTTGAAAACTGCTATTCAGAGCTCCAGCAGAATCTTAGAAAACGTCATTCTCTCAGTCTGAGAACATCAGTTTGAGACAATGTTTCAGGTTAAACATAACTTTTGAAAACAGCTTTGAATAAGTTTTTCTCTTGTTTATTTCAGATGCAAATTGATATATATAGCTATATAAATCCTTTATTTGATGTTTGAAAACTGCTATTCAGAGCTTCAGCAGAATCTTGGAAAACGTCATTCTCTCAGCCTGTGAATATCAGTTTGAGACAATATTTCAGGTTAAACATAACTTTTGAAAACAGCTTCGAATAAATGTTTCTCTTGTTTATTTCAGATGCAAATTGTTATATATAGCTATATAAACCCTTTATTTGATGTTTGAAAACTGCTATTCAGAGCTCCAGCAGAATCTTAGAAAACGTCATTCTCTCGGTCTGAGAACATCAGTTTGAGACAATATTTCAGGTTAAACATAACTTTTGAAAACAGCTTCGAATAAGTGTTTCTCTTGTTTATTTCAGATGCAAATTGATATATATAGCTATATAAACCCTTTATTTGATGTTTGAAAACTGCTATTCAGAGCTTCAGCAGAATCTTGGAAAACGTCATTCTCTCAGCCTGTGAAGATCAGTTTGAGACAATATTTCAGGTTAAACATAACTTTTGAAAACAGCTTCGAATAAATGTTTCTCTTGTTTATTTCAGATGCAAATTGATATATATAGCTATATAAACCCTTTATTTGATGTTTGAAAACTGCTATTCAGAGCTCCAGCAGAATCTTAGAAAACGTCATTCTCTCGGTCTGAGAACATCAGTTTGAGACAATATTTCAGGTTAAACATAACTTTTGAAAACAGCTTCGAATAAGTGTTTCTCTTGTTTATTTCAGATGCAAATTGATATATATAGCTATATAAACCCTTTATTTGATGTTTGAAAACTGCTATTCAGAGCTCCAGCAGAATCTTAGAAAACGTCATTCTCTCGGTCTGAGAACATCAGTTTGAGACAATGTTTCAGGTTAAACATAACATTTGAAAACAGCTTCGAATAAGTGTTTCTCTTGTTTATTTCAGATGCAAATTGATATATATAGCTATATAAACCCTTTATTTGATGTTTGAAAACTGCTATTCAGAGCTCCAGCAGAATCTTAGAAAACGTCATTCTCTCAGTCTGAGAACATCAGTTTGAGACAATGTTTCAGGTTAAACATAACTTTTGAAAACAGCTTTGAATAAGTTTTTCTCTTGTTTATTTCAGATGCAAATTGATATATATAGCTATATAAATCCTTTATTTGATGTTTGAAAACTGCTATTCAGAGCTTCAGCAGAATCTTGGAAAACGTCATTCTCTCAGCCTGTGAAGATCAGTTTGAGACAATATTTCAGGTTAAACATAACTTTTGAAAACAGCTTCGAATAAATGTTTCTCTTGTTTATTTCAGATGCAAATTGTTATATATAGCTATATAAACCCTTTATTTGATGTTTGAAAACTGCTATTCAGAGCTCCAGCAGAATCTTAGAAAACGTCATTCTCTCGGTCTGAGAACATGAGTTTGAGACAATATTTCAGGTTAAACATAACTTTTGAAAACAGCTTTGAATAAGTTTTTCTCTTGTTTATTTCAGATGCAAATTGATATATATAGCTATATAAATCCTTTATTTGATGTTTGAAAACTGCTATTCAGAGCTTCAGCAGAATCTTGGAAAACGTCATTCTCTCAGCCTGTGAAGATCAGTTTGAGACAATATTTCAGGTTAAACATAACTTTTGAAAACAGCTTCGAATAAATGTTTCTCTTGTTTATTTCAGATGCAAATTGTTATATATAGCTATATAAACCCTTTATTTGATGTTTGAAAACTGCTATTCAGAGCTCCAGCAGAATCTTAGAAAACGTCATTCTCTCGGTCTGAGAACATCAGTTTGAGACAATATTTCAGGTTAAACATAACTTTTGAAAACAGCTTCGAATAAGTGTTTCTCTTGTTTATTTCAGATGCAAATTGATATATATAGCTATATAAACCCTTTATTTGATGTTTGAAAACTGCTATTCAGAGCTTCAGCAGAATCTTGGAAAACGTCATTCTCTCAGCCTGTGAAGATCAGTTTGAGACAATATTTCAGGTTAAACATAACTTTTGAAAACAGCTTCGAATAAATGTTTCTCTTGTTTATTTCAGATGCAAATTGATATATATAGCTATATAAACCCTTTATTTGATGTTTGAAAACTGCTATTCAGAGCTCCAGCAGAATCTTAGAAAACGTCATTCTCTCGGTCTGAGAACATCAGTTTGAGACAATATTTCAGGTTAAACATAACTTTTGAAAACAGCTTCGAATAAGTGTTTCTCTTGTTTATTTCAGATGCAAATTGATATATATAGTTATATAAACCCTTTATTTGATGTTTGAAAACTGCTATTCAGAGCTCCAGCAGAATCTTAGAAAACATCATTCTCTCAGTCTGAGAACATCAGTTTGAGACAATATTTCAGGTTAAACATAACTTTTGAAAACAGCTTCGAATAAATGTTTCTCTTGTTTATTTCAGATGCAAATTGATATATATAGCTATATAAACCCTTTATTTGATGTTTGAAAACTGCTATTCAGAGCTCCAGCAGAATCTTAGAAAACGTCATTCTCTCAGTCTGAGAACATCAGTTTGAGACAATGTTTCAGGTTAAACATAACTTTTGAAAAGAGCTTTGAATAAGTTTTTCTCTTGTTTATTTCAGATGCAAATTGATATATATAGCTATATAAATCCTTTATTTGATGTTTGAAAACTGCTATTCAGAGCTTCAGCAGAATCTTGGAAAACGTCATTCTCTCAGCCTGTGAAGATCAGTTTGAGACAATATTTCAGGTTAAACATAACTTTTGAAAACAGCTTCGAATAAATGTTTCTCTTGTTTATTTCAGATGCAAATTGTTATATATAGCTATATAAACCCTTTATTTGATGTTTGAAAACTGCTATTCAGAGCTCCAGCAGAATCTTAGAAAACGTCATTCTCTCGGTCTGAGAACATCAGTTTGAGACAATATTTCAGGTTAAACATAACTTTTGAAAACAGCTTCGAATAAGTGTTTCTCTTGTTTATTTCAGATGCAAATTGATATATATAGCTATATAAACCCTTTATTTGATGTTTGAAAACTGCTATTCAGAGCTTCAGCAGAATCTTGGAAAACGTCATTCTCTCAGCCTGTGAAGATCAGTTTGAGACAATATTTCAGGTTAAACATAACTTTTGAAAACAGCTTCGAATAAATGTTTCTCTTGTTTATTTCAGATGCAAATTGATATATATAGCTATATAAACCCTTTATTTGATGTTTGAAAACTGCTATTCAGAGCTCCAGCAGAATCTTAGAAAACGTCATTCTCTCGGTCTGAGAACATCAGTTTGAGACAATATTTCAGGTTAAACATAACTTTTGAAAACAGCTTCGAATAAGTGTTTCTCTTGTTTATTTCAGATGCAAATTGATATATATAGCTATATAAACCCTTTATTTGATGTTTGAAAACTGCTATTCAGAGCTCCAGCAGAATCTTAGAAAACGTCATTCTCTCAGTCTGAGAACATCAGTTTGAGACAATATTTCAGGTTAAACATAACTTTTGAAAACAGCTTCGAATAAATGTTTCTCTTGTTTATTTCAGATGCAAATTGATATATATAGCTATATAAACCCTTTATTTGATGTTTGAAAACTGCTATTCAGAGCTCCAGCAGAATCTTAGAAAACGTCATTCTCTCAGTCTGAGAACATCAGTTTGAGACAATGTTTCAGGTTAAACATAACTTTTGAAAACAGCTTTGAATAAGTTTTTCTCTTGTTTATTTCAGATGCAAATTGATATATATAGCTATATAAATCCTTTATTTGATGTTTGAAAACTGCTATTCAGAGCTTCAGCAGAATCTTGGAAAACGTCATTCTCTCAGCCTGTGAAGATCAGTTTGAGACAATATTTCAGGTTAAACATAACTTTTGAAAACAGCTTCGAATAAATGTTTCTCTTGTTTATTTCAGATGCAAATTGTTATATATAGCTATATAAACCCTTTATTTGATGTTTGAAAACTGCTATTCAGAGCTCCAGCAGAATCTTAGAAAACGTCATTCTCTCGGTCTGAGAACATGAGTTTGAGACAATGTTTCAGGTTAAACATAACTTTTGAAAACAGCTTTGAATAAGTTTTTCTCTTGTTTATTTCAGATGCAAATTGATATATATAGCTATATAAATCCTTTATTTGATGTTTGAAAACTGCTATTCAGAGCTTCAGCAGAATCTTGGAAAACGTCATTCTCTCAGCCTGTGAAGATCAGTTTGAGACAATATTTCAGGTTAAACATAACTTTTGAAAACAGCTTCGAATAAATGTTTCTCTTGTTTATTTCAGATGCAAATTGTTATATATAGCTATATAAACCCTTTATTTGATGTTTGAAAACTGCTATTCAGAGCTCCAGCAGAATCTTAGAAAACGTCATTCTCTCGGTCTGAGAACATGAGTTTGAGACAATATTTCAGGTTAAACATAACTTTTGAAAACAGCTTTGAATAAGTTTTTCTCTTGTTTATTTCAGATGCAAATTGATATATATAGCTATATAAATCCTTTATTTGATGTTTGAAAACTGCTATTCAGAGCTTCAGCAGAATCTTGGAAAACGTCATTCTCTCAGCCTGTGAAGATCAGTTTGAGACAATATTTCAGGTTAAACATAACTTTTGAAAACAGCTTCGAATAAATGTTTCTCTTGTTTATTTCAGATGCAAATTGTTATATATAGCTATATAAACCCTTTATTTGATGTTTGAAAACTGCTATTCAGAGCTCCAGCAGAATCTTAGAAAACGTCATTCTCTCGGTCTGAGAACATCAGTTTGAGACAATATTTCAGGTTAAACATAACTTTTGAAAACAGCTTCGAATAAGTGTTTCTCTTGTTTATTTCAGATGCAAATTGATATATATAGCTATATAAACCCTTTATTTGATGTTTGAAAACTGCTATTCAGAGCTTCAGCAGAATCTTGGAAAACGTCATTCTCTCAGCCTGTGAAGATCAGTTTGAGACAATATTTCAGGTTAAACATAACTTTTGAAAACAGCTTCGAATAAATGTTTCTCTTGTTTATTTCAGATGCAAATTGATATATATAGCTATATAAACCCTTTATTTGATGTTTGAAAACTGCTATTCAGAGCTCCAGCAGAATCTTAGAAAACGTCATTCTCTCGGTCTGAGAACATCAGTTTGAGACAATATTTCAGGTTAAACATAACTTTTGAAAACAGCTTCGAATAAGTGTTTCTCTTGTTTATTTCAGATGCAAATTGATATATATAGTTATATAAACCCTTTATTTGATGTTTGAAAACTGCTATTCAGAGCTCCAGCAGAATCTTAGAAAACATCATTCTCTCAGTCTGAGAACATCAGTTTGAGACAATATTTCAGGTTAAACATAACTTTTGAAAACAGCTTCGAATAAATGTTTCTCTTGTTTATTTCAGATGCAAATTGATATATATAGCTATATAAACCCTTTATTTGATGTTTGAAAACTGCTATTCAGAGCTCCAGCAGAATCTTAGAAAACGTCATTCTCTCAGTCTGAGAACATCAGTTTGAGACAATGTTTCAGGTTAAACATAACTTTTGAAAAGAGCTTTGAATAAGTTTTTCTCTTGTTTATTTCAGATGCAAATTGATATATATAGCTATATAAATCCTTTATTTGATGTTTGAAAACTGCTATTCAGAGCTTCAGCAGAATCTTGGAAAACGTCATTCTCTCAGCCTGTGAAGATCAGTTTGAGACAATATTTCAGGTTAAACATAACTTTTGAAAACAGCTTCGAATAAATGTTTCTCTTGTTTATTTCAGATGCAAATTGTTATATATAGCTATATAAACCCTTTATTTGATGTTTGAAAACTGCTATTCAGAGCTCCAGCAGAATCTTAGAAAACGTCATTCTCTCGGTCTGAGAACATCAGTTTGAGACAATATTTCAGGTTAAACATAACTTTTGAAAACAGCTTCGAATAAGTGTTTCTCTTGTTTATTTCAGATGCAAATTGATATATATAGCTATATAAACCCTTTATTTGATGTTTGAAAACTGCTATTCAGAGCTTCAGCAGAATCTTGGAAAACGTCATTCTCTCAGCCTGTGAAGATCAGTTTGAGACAATATTTCAGGTTAAACATAACTTTTGAAAACAGCTTCGAATAAATGTTTCTCTTGTTTATTTCAGATGCAAATTGATATATATAGCTATATAAACCCTTTATTTGATGTTTGAAAACTGCTATTCAGAGCTCCAGCAGAATCTTAGAAAACGTCATTCTCTCGGTCTGAGAACATCAGTTTGAGACAATATTTCAGGTTAAACATAACTTTTGAAAACAGCTTCGAATAAGTGTTTCTCTTGTTTATTTCAGATGCAAATTGATATATATAGCTATATAAACCCTTTATTTGATGTTTGAAAACTGCTATTCAGAGCTCCAGCAGAATCTTAGAAAACGTCATTCTCTCAGTCTGAGAACATCAGTTTGAGACAATATTTCAGGTTAAACATAACTTTTGAAAACAGCTTCGAATAAATGTTTCTCTTGTTTATTTCAGATGCAAATTGATATATATAGCTATATAAACCCTTTATTTGATGTTTGAAAACTGCTATTCAGAGCTCCAGCAGAATCTTAGAAAACGTCATTCTCTCAGTCTGAGAACATCAGTTTGAGACAATGTTTCAGGTTAAACATAACTTTTGAAAACAGCTTTGAATAAGTTTTTCTCTTGTTTATTTCAGATGCAAATTGATATATATAGCTATATAAATCCTTTATTTGATGTTTGAAAACTGCTATTCAGAGCTTCAAAAGAATCTTGGAAAACGTCATTCTCTCAGCCTGTGAAGATCAGTTTGAGACAATATTTCAGGTTAAACATAACTTTTGAAAACAGCTTCGAATAAATGTTTCTCTTGTTTATTTCAGATGCAAATTGTTATATATAGCTATATAAACCCTTTATTTGATGTTTGAAAACTGCTATTCAGAGCTCCAGCAGAATCTTAGAAAACGTCATTCTCTCAGTCTGAGAACATCAGTTTGAGACAATATTTCAGGTTAAACATAACTTTTGAAAACAGCTTAGAATAAGTGTTTCTCTTGTTTATTTCAGATGCAAATTGATATATATAGCTATATAAACCCTTTATTTGATGTTTGAAAACTGCTATTCAGAGCTTCAGCAGAATCTTGGAAAACGTCATTCTCTCAGCCTGTGAAGATCAGTTTGAGACAATATTTCAGGTTAAACATAACTTTTGAAAACAGCTTCGAATAAATGTTTCTCTTGTTTATTTCAGATGCAAATTGATATATATAGCTATATAAACCCTTTATTTGATGTTTGAAAACTGCTATTCAGAGCTCCAGCAGAATCTTAGAAAACGTCATTCTCTCAGTCTGAGAACATCAGTTTGAGACAATATTTCAGGTTAAACATAACTTTTGAAAACAGCTTCGAATAAGTGTTTCTCTTGTTTATTTCAGATGCAATTTGTTATATATAGCTATATAAACCCTTTATTTGATGTTTGAAAACTGCTATTCAGAGCTCCAGCAGAATCTTAGAAAACGTCATTCTCTCGGTCTGAGAACATCAGTTTGAGACAATATTTCAGGTTAAACATAACTTTTGAAAACAGCTTTGAATAAGTTTTTCTCTTGTTTATTTCAGATGCAAATTGATATATATAGCTATATAAACCCTTTATTTGATGTTTGAAAACTGCTATTCAGAGCTTCAGCAGAATCTTGGAAAACGTCATTCTCTCAGCCTGTGAAGATCAGTTTGAGACAATATTTCAGGTTAAACATAACTTTTGAAAACAGCTTCGAATAAATGTTTCTCTTGTTTATTTCAGATGCAAATTGATATATATAGCTATATAAACCCTTTATTTGATGTTTGAAAACTGCTATTCAGAGCTCCAGCAGAATCTTAGAAAACGTCATTCTCTCGGTCTGAGAACATCAGTTTGAGACAATATTTCAGGTTAAACATAACTTTTGAAAACAGCTTCGAATAAGTGTTTCTCTTGTTTATTTCAGATGCAAATTGATATATATAGCTATATAAACCCTTTATTTGATGTTTGAAAACTGCTATTCAGAGCTCCAGCAGAATCTTAGAAAACGTCATTCTCTCAGTCTGAGAACATCAGTTTGAGACAATGTTTCAGGTTAAACATAACTTTTGAAAACAGCTTCGAATAAGTGTTTCTCTTGTTTATTTCAGATGCAAATTGATATATATAGCTATATAAACCCTTTATTTGATGTTTGAAAACTGCTATTCAGAGCTCCAGCAGAATCTTGGAAAACGTCATTCTCTCAGCCTGTGAAGATCAGTTTGAGACAATATTTCAGGTTAAACATAACTTTTGAAAACAGCTTCGAATAAATGTTTCTCTTGTTTATTTCAGATGCAAATTGATATATATAGCTATATAAACCCTTTATTTGATGTTTGAAAACTGCTATTCAGAGCTCCAGCAGAATCTTAGAAAACGTGATTCTCTCGGTCTGAGAACATCAGTTTGAGACAATATTTCAGGTTAAACATAACTTTTGAAAACAGCTTCGAATAAGTGTTTCTCTTGTTTATTTCAGATGCAAATTGATATATATAGCTATATAAACCCTTTATTTGATGTTTGAAAACTGCTATTCAGAGCTCCAGCAGAATCTTAGAAAACGTCATTCTCTCGGTCTGAGAACATCAGTTTGAGACAATATTTCAGGTTAAACATAACTTTTGAAACCAGCTTCGAATAAGTGTTTCTCTTGTTTATTTCAGATGCAAATTGATATATATAGCTATATAAACCCTTTATTTGATGTTTTAAAACTGTTATTCAGAGCTCCAGCAGAATCTTGGAAAACGTCATTCTCTCAGTCTGAGAACATCAGTTTGAGACAATATTTCAGGTTAAACATAACTTTTGAAAACAGCTTCGAATAAGTGTTTCTCTTGTTTATTTCAGATGCAAATTGATATATATAGCTATATAAACCCTTTATTTGATGTTTGAAAACTGCTATTCAGAGCTCCAGCAGAATCTTAGAAAACGTCATTCTCTCAGTCTGAGAACATCAGTTTGAGACAATATTTCAGGTTAAACATAACTTTTGAAAACAGCTTCGAATAAGTGTTTCTCTTGTTTATTTCAGATGCAAATTGATATATATAGCTATATAAACCCTTTATTTGATGTTTGAAAACTGCTATTCAGAGCTCCAGCAGAATCTTAGAAAACGTCATTCTCTCAGTCTGAGAACATCAGTTTGAGACAATATTTCAGGTTAAACATAACTTTTGAAAACAGCTTCGAATAAGTGTTTCTCTTGTTTATTTCAGATGCAAATTGATATATATAGCTATATAAACCCTTTATTTGATGTTTGAAAACTGCTATTCAGAGCTCCAGCAGAATCTTAGAAAACGTCATTCTCTCAGTCTGAGAACATCAGTTTGAGACAATATTTCAGGTTAAACATAACTTTTGAAAACAGCTTCGAATAAATGTTTCTCTTGTTTATTTCAGATGCAAATTGATATATATAGCTATATAAACCCTTTATTTGATGTTTGAAAACTGCTATGCAGAGCTCCAGCAGAATCTTAGAAAACGTCATTCTCTCAGTCTGAGAACATCAGTTTGAGACAATGTTTCAGGTTAAACATAACTTTTGAAAACAGCTTTGAATAAGTTTTTCTCTTGTTTATTTCAGATGCAAATTGATATATATAGCTATATAAATCCTTTATTTGATGTTTGAAAACTGCTATTCAGAGCTTCAAAAGAATCTTGGAAAACGTCATTCTCTCAGCCTGTGAAGATCAGTTTGAGACAATATTTCAGGTTAAACATAACTTTTGAAAACAGCTTCGAATAAATGTTTCTCTTGTTTATTTCAGATGCAAATTGTTATATATAGCTATATAAACCCTTTATTTGATGTTTGAAAACTGCTATTCAGAGCTCCAGCAGAATCTTAGAAAACGTCATTCTCTCAGTCTGAGAACATCAGTTTGAGACAATATTTCAGGTTAAACATAACTTTTGAAAACAGCTTAGAATAAGTGTTTCTCTTGTTTATTTCAGATGCAAATTGATATATATAGCTATATAAACCCTTTATTTGATGTTTGAAAACTGCTATTCAGAGCTTCAGCAGAATCTTGGAAAACGTCATTCTCTCAGCCTGTGAAGATCAGTTTGAGACAATATTTCAGGTTAAACATAACTTTTGAAAACAGCTTCGAATAAATGTTTCTCTTGTTTATTTCAGATGCAAATTGATATATATAGCTATATAAACCCTTTATTTGATGTTTGAAAACTGCTATTCAGAGCTCCAGCAGAATCTTAGAAAACGTCATTCTCTCAGTCTGAGAACATCAGTTTGAGACAATATTTCAGGTTAAACATAACTTTTGAAAACAGCTTCGAATAAGTGTTTCTCTTGTTTATTTCAGATGCAATTTGTTATATATAGCTATATAAACCCTTTATTTGATGTTTGAAAACTGCTATTCAGAGCTCCAGCAGAATCTTAGAAAACGTCATTCTCTCGGTCTGAGAACATCAGTTTGAGACAATATTTCAGGTTAAACATAACTTTTGAAAACAGCTTTGAATAAGTTTTTCTCTTGTTTATTTCAGATGCAAATTGATATATATAGCTATATAAACCCTTTATTTGATGTTTGAAAACTGCTATTCAGAGCTTCAGCAGAATCTTGGAAAACGTCATTCTCTCAGCCTGTGAAGATCAGTTTGAGACAATATTTCAGGTTAAACATAACTTTTGAAAACAGCTTCGAATAAATGTTTCTCTTGTTTATTTCAGATGCAAATTGATATATATAGCTATATAAACCCTTTATTTGATGTTTGAAAACTGCTATTCAGAGCTCCAGCAGAATCTTAGAAAACGTCATTCTCTCGGTCTGAGAACATCAGTTTGAGACAATATTTCAGGTTAAACATAACTTTTGAAAACAGCTTCGAATAAGTGTTTCTCTTGTTTATTTCAGATGCAAATTGATATATATAGCTATATAAACCCTTTATTTGATGTTTGAAAACTGCTATTCAGAGCTCCAGCAGAATCTTAGAAAACGTCATTCTCTCAGTCTGAGAACATCAGTTTGAGACAATGTTTCAGGTTAAACATAACTTTTGAAAACAGCTTCGAATAAGTGTTTCTCTTGTTTATTTCAGATGCAAATTGATATATATAGCTATATAAACCCTTTATTTGATGTTTGAAAACTGCTATTCAGAGCTCCAGCAGAATCTTGGAAAACGTCATTCTCTCAGCCTGTGAAGATCAGTTTGAGACAATATTTCAGGTTAAACATAACTTTTGAAAACAGCTTCGAATAAATGTTTCTCTTGTTTATTTCAGATGCAAATTGATATATATAGCTATATAAACCCTTTATTTGATGTTTGAAAACTGCTATTCAGAGCTCCAGCAGAATCTTAGAAAACGTGATTCTCTCGGTCTGAGAACATCAGTTTGAGACAATATTTCAGGTTAAACATAACTTTTGAAAACAGCTTCGAATAAGTGTTTCTCTTGTTTATTTCAGATGCAAATTGATATATATAGCTATATAAACCCTTTATTTGATGTTTGAAAACTGCTATTCAGAGCTCCAGCAGAATCTTAGAAAACGTCATTCTCTCGGTCTGAGAACATCAGTTTGAGACAATATTTCAGGTTAAACATAACTTTTGAAACCAGCTTCGAATAAGTGTTTCTCTTGTTTATTTCAGATGCAAATTGATATATATAGCTATATAAACCCTTTATTTGATGTTTTAAAACTGTTATTCAGAGCTCCAGCAGAATCTTGGAAAACGTCATTCTCTCAGTCTGAGAACATCAGTTTGAGACAATATTTCAGGTTAAACATAACTTTTGAAAACAGCTTCGAATAAGTGTTTCTCTTGTTTATTTCAGATGCAAATTGATATATATAGCTATATAAACCCTTTATTTGATGTTTGAAAACTGCTATTCAGAGCTCCAGCAGAATCTTAGAAAACGTCATTCTCTCAGTCTGAGAACATCAGTTTGAGACAATATTTCAGGTTAAACATAACTTTTGAAAACAGCTTCGAATAAGTGTTTCTCTTGTTTATTTCAGATGCAAATTGATATATATAGCTATATAAACCCTTTATTTGATGTTTGAAAACTGCTATTCAGAGCTCCAGCAGAATCTTAGAAAACGTCATTCTCTCAGTCTGAGAACATCAGTTTGAGACAATATTTCAGGTTAAACATAACTTTTGAAAACAGCTTCGAATAAGTGTTTCTCTTGTTTATTTCAGATGCAAATTGATATATATAGCTATATAAACCCTTTATTTGATGTTTGAAAACTGCTATTCAGAGCTCCAGCAGAATCTTAGAAAACGTCATTCTCTCAGTCTGAGAACATCAGTTTGAGACAATATTTCAGGTTAAACATAACTTTTGAAAACAGCTTCGAATAAATGTTTCTCTTGTTTATTTCAGATGCAAATTGATATATATAGCTATATAAACCCTTTATTTGATGTTTGAAAACTGCTATTCAGAGCTCCAGCAGAATCTTAGAAAACGTCATTCTCTCAGTCTGAGAACATCAGTTTGAGACAATGTTTCAGGTTAAACATAACTTTTGAAAACAGCTTTGAATAAGTTTTTCTCTTGTTTATTTCAGATGCAAATTGATATATATAGCTATATAAATCCTTTATTTGATGTTTGAAAACTGCTATTCAGAGCTTCAAAAGAATCTTGGAAAACGTCATTCTCTCAGCCTGTGAAGATCAGTTTGAGACAATATTTCAGGTTAAACATAACTTTTGAAAACAGCTTCGAATAAATGTTTCTCTTGTTTATTTCAGATGCAAATTGTTATATATAGCTATATAAACCCTTTATTTGATGTTTGAAAACTGCTATTCAGAGCTCCAGCAGAATCTTAGAAAACGTCATTCTCTCAGTCTGAGAACATCAGTTTGAGACAATATTTCAGGTTAAACATAACTTTTGAAAACAGCTTCGAATAAGTGTTTCTCTTGTTTATTTCAGATGCAAATTGATATATATAGCTATATAAACCCTTTATTTGATGTTTGAAAACTGCTATTCAGAGCTTCAGCAGAATCTTGGAAAACGTCATTCTCTCAGCCTGTGAAGATCAGTTTGAGACAATATTTCAGGTTAAACATAACTTTTGAAAACAGCTTCGAATAAATGTTTCTCTTGTTTATTTCAGATGCAAATTGATATATATAGCTATATAAACCCTTTATTTGATGTTTGAAAACTGCTATTCAGAGCTCCAGCAGAATCTTAGAAAACGTCATTCTCTCAGTCTGAGAACATCAGTTTGAGACAATATTTCAGGTTAAACATAACTTTTGAAAACAGCTTCGAATAAGTGTTTCTCTTGTTTATTTCAGATGCAATTTGTTATATATAGCTATATAAACCCTTTATTTGATGTTTGAAAACTGCTATTCAGAGCTCCAGCAGAATCTTAGAAAACGTCATTCTCTCGGTCTGAGAACATCAGTTTGAGACAATATTTCAGGTTAAACATAACTTTTGAAAACAGCTTTGAATAAGTTTTTCTCTTGTTTATTTCAGATGCAAATTGATATATATAGCTATATAAACCCTTTATTTGATGTTTGAAAACTGCTATTCAGAGCTTCAGCAGAATCTTGGAAAACGTCATTCTCTCAGCCTGTGAAGATCAGTTTGAGACAATATTTCAGGTTAAACATAACTTTTGAAAACAGCTTCGAATAAATGTTTCTCTTGTTTATTTCAGATGCAAATTGATATATATAGCTATATAAACCCTTTATTTGATGTTTGAAAACTGCTATTCAGAGCTCCAGCAGAATCTTAGAAAACGTCATTCTCTCGGTCTGAGAACATCAGTTTGAGACAATATTTCAGGTTAAACATAACTTTTGAAAACAGCTTCGAATAAGTGTTTCTCTTGTTTATTTCAGATGCAAATTGATATATATAGCTATATAAACCCTTTATTTGATGTTTGAAAACTGCTATTCAGAGCTCCAGCAGAATCTTAGAAAACGTCATTCTCTCAGTCTGAGAACATCAGTTTGAGACAATGTTTCAGGTTAAACATAACTTTTGAAAACAGCTTCGAATAAGTGTTTCTCTTGTTTATTTCAGATGCAAATTGATATATATAGCTATATAAACCCTTTATTTGATGTTTGAAAACTGCTATTCAGAGCTCCAGCAGAATCTTGGAAAACGTCATTCTCTCAGCCTGTGAAGATCAGTTTGAGACAATATTTCAGGTTAAACATAACTTTTGAAAACAGCTTCGAATAAATGTTTCTCTTGTTTATTTCAGATGCAAATTGATATATATAGCTATATAAACCCTTTATTTGATGTTTGAAAACTGCTATTCAGAGCTCCAGCAGAATCTTAGAAAACGTGATTCTCTCGGTCTGAGAACATCAGTTTGAGACAATATTTCAGGTTAAACATAACTTTTGAAAACAGCTTCGAATAAGTGTTTCTCTTGTTTATTTCAGATGCAAATTGATATATATAGCTATATAAACCCTTTATTTGATGTTTGAAAACTGCTATTCAGAGCTCCAGCAGAATCTTAGAAAACGTCATTCTCTCGGTCTGAGAACATCAGTTTGAGACAATATTTCAGGTTAAACATAACTTTTGAAACCAGCTTCGAATAAGTGTTTCTCTTGTTTATTTCAGATGCAAATTGATATATATAGCTATATAAACCCTTTATTTGATGTTTTAAAACTGTTATTCAGAGCTCCAGCAGAATCTTGGAAAACGTCATTCTCTCAGTCTGAGAACATCAGTTTGAGACAATATTTCAGGTTAAACATAACTTTTGAAAACAGCTTCGAATAAGTGTTTCTCTTGTTTATTTCAGATGCAAATTGATATATATAGCTATATAAACCCTTTATTTGATGTTTGAAAACTGCTATTCAGAGCTCCAGCAGAATCTTAGAAAACGTCATTCTCTCAGTCTGAGAACATCAGTTTGAGACAATATTTCAGGTTAAACATAACTTTTGAAAACAGCTTCGAATAAATGTTTCTCTTGTTTATTTCAGATGCAAATTGATATATATAGCTATATAAACCCTTTATTTGATGTTTGAAAACTGCTATTCAGAGCTCCAGCAGAATCTTAGAAAACGTCATTCTCTCAGTCTGAGAACATCAGTTTGAGACAATGTTTCAGGTTAAACATAACTTTTGAAAACAGCTTTGAATAAGTTTTTCTCTTGTTTATTTCAGATGCAAATTGATATATATAGCTATATAAATCCTTTATTTGATGTTTGAAAACTGCTATTCAGAGCTTCAGCAGAATCTTGGAAAACGTCATTCTCTCAGCCTGTGAAGATCAGTTTGAGACAATATTTAAGGTTAAACATAACTTTTGAAAACAGCTTCGAATAAATGTTTCTCTTGTTTATTTCAGATGCAAATTGTTATATATAGCTATATAAACCCTTTATTTGATGTTTGAAAACTGCTATTCAGAGCTCCAGCAGAATCTTAGAAAACGTCATTCTCTCGGTCTGAGAACATCAGTTTGAGACAATATTTCAGGTTAAACATAACTTTTGAAAACAGCTTTGAATAAGTTTTTCTCTTGTTTATTTCAGATGCAAATTGATATATATAGCTATATAAACCCTTTATTTGATGTTTGAAAACTGCTATTCAGAGCTTCAGCAGAATCTTGGAAAACGTCATTCTCTCAGCCTGTGAAGATCAGTTTGAGACAATATTTCAGGTTAAACATAACTTTTGAAAACAGCTTCGAATAAATGTTTCTCTTGTTTATTTCAGATGCAAATTGATATATATAGCTATATAAACCCTTTATTTGATGTTTGAAAACTGCTATTCAGAGCTCCAGCAGAATCTTAGAAAACGTCATTCTCTCGGTCTGAGAACATCAGTTTGAGACAATATTTCAGGTTAAACATAACTTTTGAAAACAGCTTCGAATAAGTGTTTCTCTTGTTTATTTCAGATGCAAATTGATATATATAGCTATATAAACCCTTTATTTGATGTTTGAAAACTGCTATTCAGAGCTTCAGCAGAATCTTGGAAAACGTCATTCTCTCAGCCTGTGAAGATCAGTTTGAGACAATATTTCAGGTTAAACATAACTTTTGAAAACAGCTTCGAATAAATGTTTCTCTTGTTTATTTCAGATGCAAATTGATATATATAGCTATATAAACCCTTTATTTGATGTTTGAAAACTGCTATTCAGAGCTCCAGCAGAATCTTAGAAAACGTCATTCTCTCAGTCTGAGAACATCAGTTTGAGACAATATTTCAGGTTAAACATAACTTTTGAAAACAGCTTCGAATAAGTGTTTCTCTTGTTTATTTCAGATGCAATTTGTTATATATAGCTATATAAACCCTTTATTTGATGTTTGAAAACTGCTATTCAGAGCTCCAGCAGAATCTTAGAAAACGTCATTCTCTCGGTCTGAGAACATCAGTTTGAGACAATATTTCAGGTTAAACATAACTTTTGAAAACAGCTTTGAATAAGTTTTTCTCTTGTTTATTTCAGATGCAAATTGATATATATAGCTATATAAACCCTTTATTTGATGTTTGAAAACTGCTATTCAGAGCTTCAGCAGAATCTTGGAAAACGTCATTCTCTCAGCCTGTGAAGATCAGTTTGAGACAATATTTCAGGTTAAACATAACTTTTGAAAACAGCTTCGAATAAATGTTTCTCTTGTTTATTTCAGATGCAAATTGATATATATAGCTATATAAACCCTTTATTTGATGTTTGAAAACTGCTATTCAGAGCTCCAGCAGAATCTTAGAAAACGTCATTCTCTCGGTCTGAGAACATCAGTTTGAGACAATATTTCAGGTTAAACATAACTTTTGAAAACAGCTTCGAATAAGTGTTTCTCTTGTTTATTTCAGATGCAAATTGATATATATAGCTATATAAACCCTTTATTTGATGTTTGAAAACTGCTATTCAGAGCTCCAGCAGAATCTTAGAAAACGTCATTCTCTCAGTCTGAGAACATCAGTTTGAGACAATGTTTCAGGTTAAACATAACTTTTGAAAACAGCTTTGAATAAGTTTTTCTCTTGTTTATTTCAGATGCAAATTGATATATATAGCTATATAAATCCTTTATTTGATGTTTGAAAACTGCTATTCAGAGCTTCAGCAGAATCTTGGAAAACGTCATTCTCTCAGTCTGAGAACATCAGTTTGAGACAATGTTTCAGGTTAAACATAACTTTTGAAAACAGCTTCGAATAAGTGTTTCTCTTGTTTATTTCAGATGCAAATTGATATATATAGCTATATAAACCCTTTATTTGATGTTTGAAAACTGCTATTCAGAGCTCCAGCAGAATCTTAGAAAACGTGATTCTCTCGGTCTGAGAACATCAGTTTGAGACAATATTTCAGGTTAAACATAACTTTTGAAAACAGCTTCGAATAAGTGTTTCTCTTGTTTATTTCAGATGCAAATTGATATATATAGCTATATAAACCCTTTATTTGATGTTTGAAAACTGCTATTCAGAGCTCCAGCAGAATCTTAGAAAACGTCATTCTCTCGGTCTGAGAACATCAGTTTGAGACAATATTTCAGGTTAAACATAACTTTTGAAACCAGCTTCGAATAAGTGTTTCTCTTGTTTATTTCAGATGCAAATTGATATATATAGCTATATAAACCCTTTATTTGATGTTTTAAAACTGTTATTCAGAGCTCCAGCAGAATCTTGGAAAACGTCATTCTCTCAGTCTGAGAACATCAGTTTGAGACAATATTTCAGGTTAAACATAACTTTTGAAAACAGCTTCGAATAAGTGTTTCTCTTGTTTATTTCAGATGCAAATTGATATATATAGCTATATAAACCCTTTATTTGATGTTTGAAAACTGCTATTCAGAGCTCCAGCAGAATCTTAGAAAACGTCATTCTCTCAGTCTGAGAACATCAGTTTGAGACAATATTTCAGGTTAAACATAACTTTTGAAAACAGCTTCGAATAAGTGTTTCTCTTGTTTATTTCAGATGCAAATTGATATATATAGCTATATAAACCCTTTATTTGATGTTTGAAAACTGCTATTCAGAGCTCCAGCAGAATCTTAGAAAACGTCATTCTCTCAGTCTGAGAACATCAGTTTGAGACAATATTTCAGGTTAAACATAACTTTTGAAAACAGCTTCGAATAAATGTTTCTCTTGTTTATTTCAGATGCAAATTGATATATATAGCTATATAAACCCTTTATTTGATGTTTGAAAACTGCTATTCAGAGCTCCAGCAGAATCTTAGAAAACGTCATTCTCTCAGTCTGAGAACATCAGTTTGAGACAATGTTTCAGGTTAAACATAACTTTTGAAAACAGCTTTGAATAAGTTTTTCTCTTGTTTATTTCAGATGCAAATTGATATATATAGCTATATAAATCCTTTATTTGATGTTTGAAAACTGCTATTCAGAGCTTCAAAAGAATCTTGGAAAACGTCATTCTCTCAGCCTGTGAAGATCAGTTTGAGACAATATTTCAGGTTAAACATAACTTTTGAAAACAGCTTCGAATAAATGTTTCTCTTGTTTATTTCAGATGCAAATTGTTATATATAGCTATATAAACCCTTTATTTGATGTTTGAAAACTGCTATTCAGAGCTCCAGCAGAATCTTAGAAAACGTCATTCTCTCAGTCTGAGAACATCAGTTTGAGACAATATTTCAGGTTAAACATAACTTTTGAAAACAGCTTCGAATAAGTGTTTCTCTTGTTTATTTCAGATGCAAATTGATATATATAGCTATATAAACCCTTTATTTGATGTTTGAAAACTGCTATTCAGAGCTTCAGCAGAATCTTGGAAAACGTCATTCTCTCAGCCTGTGAAGATCAGTTTGAGACAATATTTCAGGTTAAACATAACTTTTGAAAACAGCTTCGAATAAATGTTTCTCTTGTTTATTTCAGATGCAAATTGATATATATAGCTATATAAACCCTTTATTTGATGTTTGAAAACTGCTATTCAGAGCTCCAGCAGAATCTTAGAAAACGTCATTCTCTCAGTCTGAGAACATCAGTTTGAGACAATATTTCAGGTTAAACATAACTTTTGAAAACAGCTTCGAATAAGTGTTTCTCTTGTTTATTTCAGATGCAATTTGTTATATATAGCTATATAAACCCTTTATTTGATGTTTGAAAACTGCTATTCAGAGCTCCAGCAGAATCTTAGAAAACGTCATTCTCTCGGTCTGAGAACATCAGTTTGAGACAATATTTCAGGTTAAACATAACTTTTGAAAACAGCTTTGAATAAGTTTTTCTCTTGTTTATTTCAGATGCAAATTGATATATATAGCTATATAAACCCTTTATTTGATGTTTGAAAACTGCTATTCAGAGCTTCAGCAGAATCTTGGAAAACGTCATTCTCTCAGCCTGTGAAGATCAGTTTGAGACAATATTTCAGGTTAAACATAACTTTTGAAAACAGCTTCGAATAAATGTTTCTCTTGTTTATTTCAGATGCAAATTGATATATATAGCTATATAAACCCTTTATTTGATGTTTGAAAACTGCTATTCAGAGCTCCAGCAGAATCTTAGAAAACGTCATTCTCTCGGTCTGAGAACATCAGTTTGAGACAATATTTCAGGTTAAACATAACTTTTGAAAACAGCTTCGAATAAGTGTTTCTCTTGTTTATTTCAGATGCAAATTGATATATATAGCTATATAAACCCTTTATTTGATGTTTGAAAACTGCTATTCAGAGCTCCAGCAGAATCTTAGAAAACGTCATTCTCTCAGTCTGAGAACATCAGTTTGAGACAATGTTTCAGGTTAAACATAACTTTTGAAAACAGCTTCGAATAAGTGTTTCTCTTGTTTATTTCAGATGCAAATTGATATATATAGCTATATAAACCCTTTATTTGATGTTTGAAAACTGCTATTCAGAGCTCCAGCAGAATCTTGGAAAACGTCATTCTCTCAGCCTGTGAAGATCAGTTTGAGACAATATTTCAGGTTAAACATAACTTTTGAAAACAGCTTCGAATAAATGTTTCTCTTGTTTATTTCAGATGCAAATTGATATATATAGCTATATAAACCCTTTATTTGATGTTTGAAAACTGCTATTCAGAGCTCCAGCAGAATCTTAGAAAACGTGATTCTCTCGGTCTGAGAACATCAGTTTGAGACAATATTTCAGGTTAAACATAACTTTTGAAAACAGCTTCGAATAAGTGTTTCTCTTGTTTATTTCAGATGCAAATTGATATATATAGCTATATAAACCCTTTATTTGATGTTTGAAAACTGCTATTCAGAGCTCCAGCAGAATCTTAGAAAACGTCATTCTCTCGGTCTGAGAACATCAGTTTGAGACAATATTTCAGGTTAAACATAACTTTTGAAACCAGCTTCGAATAAGTGTTTCTCTTGTTTATTTCAGATGCAAATTGATATATATAGCTATATAAACCCTTTATTTGATGTTTTAAAACTGTTATTCAGAGCTCCAGCAGAATCTTGGAAAACGTCATTCTCTCAGTCTGAGAACATCAGTTTGAGACAATATTTCAGGTTAAACATAACTTTTGAAAACAGCTTCGAATAAGTGTTTCTCTTGTTTATTTCAGATGCAAATTGATATATATAGCTATATAAACCCTTTATTTGATGTTTGAAAACTGCTATTCAGAGCTCCAGCAGAATCTTAGAAAACGTCATTCTCTCAGTCTGAGAACATCAGTTTGAGACAATATTTCAGGTTAAACATAACTTTTGAAAACAGCTTCGAATAAATGTTTCTCTTGTTTATTTCAGATGCAAATTGATATATATAGCTATATAAACCCTTTATTTGATGTTTGAAAACTGCTATTCAGAGCTCCAGCAGAATCTTAGAAAACGTCATTCTCTCAGTCTGAGAACATCAGTTTGAGACAATGTTTCAGGTTAAACATAACTTTTGAAAACAGCTTTGAATAAGTTTTTCTCTTGTTTATTTCAGATGCAAATTGATATATATAGCTATATAAATCCTTTATTTGATGTTTGAAAACTGCTATTCAGAGCTTCAGCAGAATCTTGGAAAACGTCATTCTCTCAGCCTGTGAAGATCAGTTTGAGACAATATTTAAGGTTAAACATAACTTTTGAAAACAGCTTCGAATAAATGTTTCTCTTGTTTATTTCAGATGCAAATTGTTATATATAGCTATATAAACCCTTTATTTGATGTTTGAAAACTGCTATTCAGAGCTCCAGCAGAATCTTAGAAAACGTCATTCTCTCGGTCTGAGAACATCAGTTTGAGACAATATTTCAGGTTAAACATAACTTTTGAAAACAGCTTTGAATAAGTTTTTCTCTTGTTTATTTCAGATGCAAATTGATATATATAGCTATATAAACCCTTTATTTGATGTTTGAAAACTGCTATTCAGAGCTTCAGCAGAATCTTGGAAAACGTCATTCTCTCAGCCTGTGAAGATCAGTTTGAGACAATATTTCAGGTTAAACATAACTTTTGAAAACAGCTTCGAATAAATGTTTCTCTTGTTTATTTCAGATGCAAATTGATATATATAGCTATATAAACCCTTTATTTGATGTTTGAAAACTGCTATTCAGAGCTCCAGCAGAATCTTAGAAAACGTCATTCTCTCGGTCTGAGAACATCAGTTTGAGACAATATTTCAGGTTAAACATAACTTTTGAAAACAGCTTCGAATAAGTGTTTCTCTTGTTTATTTCAGATGCAAATTGATATATATAGCTATATAAACCCTTTATTTGATGTTTGAAAACTGCTATTCAGAGCTTCAGCAGAATCTTGGAAAACGTCATTCTCTCAGCCTGTGAAGATCAGTTTGAGACAATATTTCAGGTTAAACATAACTTTTGAAAACAGCTTCGAATAAATGTTTCTCTTGTTTATTTCAGATGCAAATTGATATATATAGCTATATAAACCCTTTATTTGATGTTTGAAAACTGCTATTCAGAGCTCCAGCAGAATCTTAGAAAACGTCATTCTCTCAGTCTGAGAACATCAGTTTGAGACAATATTTCAGGTTAAACATAACTTTTGAAAACAGCTTCGAATAAGTGTTTCTCTTGTTTATTTCAGATGCAATTTGTTATATATAGCTATATAAACCCTTTATTTGATGTTTGAAAACTGCTATTCAGAGCTCCAGCAGAATCTTAGAAAACGTCATTCTCTCGGTCTGAGAACATCAGTTTGAGACAATATTTCAGGTTAAACATAACTTTTGAAAACAGCTTTGAATAAGTTTTTCTCTTGTTTATTTCAGATGCAAATTGATATATATAGCTATATAAACCCTTTATTTGATGTTTGAAAACTGCTATTCAGAGCTTCAGCAGAATCTTGGAAAACGTCATTCTCTCAGCCTGTGAAGATCAGTTTGAGACAATATTTCAGGTTAAACATAACTTTTGAAAACAGCTTCGAATAAATGTTTCTCTTGTTTATTTCAGATGCAAATTGATATATATAGCTATATAAACCCTTTATTTGATGTTTGAAAACTGCTATTCAGAGCTCCAGCAGAATCTTAGAAAACGTCATTCTCTCGGTCTGAGAACATCAGTTTGAGACAATATTTCAGGTTAAACATAACTTTTGAAAACAGCTTCGAATAAGTGTTTCTCTTGTTTATTTCAGATGCAAATTGATATATATAGCTATATAAACCCTTTATTTGATGTTTGAAAACTGCTATTCAGAGCTCCAGCAGAATCTTAGAAAACGTCATTCTCTCAGTCTGAGAACATCAGTTTGAGACAATGTTTCAGGTTAAACATAACTTTTGAAAACAGCTTTGAATAAGTTTTTCTCTTGTTTATTTCAGATGCAAATTGATATATATAGCTATATAAATCCTTTATTTGATGTTTGAAAACTGCTATTCAGAGCTTCAGCAGAATCTTGGAAAACGTCATTCTCTCAGTCTGAGAACATCAGTTTGAGACAATGTTTCAGGTTAAACATAACTTTTGAAAACAGCTTCGAATAAGTGTTTCTCTTGTTTATTTCAGATGCAAATTGATATATATAGCTATATAAACCCTTTATTTGATGTTTGAAAACTGCTATTCAGAGCTCCAGCAGAATCTTAGAAAACGTGATTCTCTCGGTCTGAGAACATCAGTTTGAGACAATATTTCAGGTTAAACATAACTTTTGAAAACAGCTTCGAATAAGTGTTTCTCTTGTTTATTTCAGATGCAAATTGATATATATAGCTATATAAACCCTTTATTTGATGTTTGAAAACTGCTATTCAGAGCTCCAGCAGAATCTTAGAAAACGTCATTCTCTCGGTCTGAGAACATCAGTTTGAGACAATATTTCAGGTTAAACATAACTTTTGAAACCAGCTTCGAATAAGTGTTTCTCTTGTTTATTTCAGATGCAAATTGATATATATAGCTATATAAACCCTTTATTTGATGTTTTAAAACTGTTATTCAGAGCTCCAGCAGAATCTTGGAAAACGTCATTCTCTCAGTCTGAGAACATCAGTTTGAGACAATATTTCAGGTTAAACATAACTTTTGAAAACAGCTTCGAATAAGTGTTTCTCTTGTTTATTTCAGATGCAAATTGATATATATAGCTATATAAACCCTTTATTTGATGTTTGAAAACTGCTATTCAGAGCTCCAGCAGAATCTTAGAAAACGTCATTCTCTCAGTCTGAGAACATCAGTTTGAGACAATATTTCAGGTTAAACATAACTTTTGAAAACAGCTTCGAATAAGTGTTTCTCTTGTTTATTTCAGATGCAAATTGATATATATAGCTATATAAACCCTTTATTTGATGTTTGAAAACTGCTATTCAGAGCTCCAGCAGAATCTTAGAAAACGTCATTCTCTCAGTCTGAGAACATCAGTTTGAGACAATATTTCAGGTTAAACATAACTTTTGAAAACAGCTTCGAATAAATGTTTCTCTTGTTTATTTCAGATGCAAATTGATATATATAGCTATATAAACCCTTTATTTGATGTTTGAAAACTGCTATTCAGAGCTCCAGCAGAATCTTAGAAAACGTCATTCTCTCAGTCTGAGAACATCAGTTTGAGACAATGTTTCAGGTTAAACATAACTTTTGAAAACAGCTTCGAATAAGTGTTTCTCTTGTTTATTTCAGATGCAAATTGATATATATAGCTATATAAACCCTTTATTTGATGTTTGAAAACTGCTATTCAGAGCTCCAGCAGAATCTTGGAAAACGTCATTCTCTCAGCCTGTGAAGATCAGTTTGAGACAATATTTCAGGTTAAACATAACTTTTGAAAACAGCTTCGAATAAATGTTTCTCTTGTTTATTTCAGATGCAAATTGATATATATAGCTATATAAACCCTTTATTTGATGTTTGAAAACTGCTATTCAGAGCTCCAGCAGAATCTTAGAAAACGTGATTCTCTCGGTCTGAGAACATCAGTTTGAGACAATATTTCAGGTTAAACATAACTTTTGAAAACAGCTTCGAATAAGTGTTTCTCTTGTTTATTTCAGATGCAAATTGATATATATAGCTATATAAACCCTTTATTTGATGTTTGAAAACTGCTATTCAGAGCTCCAGCAGAATCTTAGAAAACGTCATTCTCTCGGTCTGAGAACATCAGTTTGAGACAATATTTCAGGTTAAACATAACTTTTGAAACCAGCTTCGAATAAGTGTTTCTCTTGTTTATTTCAGATGCAAATTGATATATATAGCTATATAAACCCTTTATTTGATGTTTTAAAACTGTTATTCAGAGCTCCAGCAGAATCTTGGAAAACGTCATTCTCTCAGTCTGAGAACATCAGTTTGAGACAATATTTCAGGTTAAACATAACTTTTGAAAACAGCTTCGAATAAGTGTTTCTCTTGTTTATTTCAGATGCAAATTGATATATATAGCTATATAAACCCTTTATTTGATGTTTGAAAACTGCTATTCAGAGCTCCAGCAGAATCTTAGAAAACGTCATTCTCTCAGTCTGAGAACATCAGTTTGAGACAATATTTCAGGTTAAACATAACTTTTGAAAACAGCTTCGAATAAATGTTTCTCTTGTTTATTTCAGATGCAAATTGATATATATAGCTTTATAAACCCTTTATTTGATGTTTGAAAACTGCTATTCAGAGCTCCAGCAGAATCTTAGAAAACGTCATTCTCTCAGTCTGAGAACATCAGTTTGAGACAATATTTCAGGTTAAACATAACTTTTGAAAACAGCTTCGAATAAATGTTTCTCTTGTTTATTTCAGATGCAAATTGATATATATAGCTTTATAAACCCTTTATTTGATGTTTGAAAACTGCTATTCAGAGCTCCAGCAGAATCTTAGAAAACGTCATTCTCTCAGTCTGAGAACATCAGTTTGAGACAATGTTTCAGGTTAAACATAACTTTTGAAAACAGCTTTGAATAAGTTTTTCTCTTGTTTATTTCAGATGCAAATTGATATATATAGCTATATAAATCCTTTATTTGATGTTTGAAAACTGCTATTCAGAGCTTCAGCAGAATCTTGGAAAACGTCATTCTCTCAGCCTGTGAAGATCAGTTTGAGACAATATTTAAGGTTAAACATAACTTTTGAAAACAGCTTCGAATAAATGTTTCTCTTGTTTATTTCAGATGCAAATTGTTATATATAGCTATATAAACCCTTTATTTGATGTTTGAAAACTGCTATTCAGAGCTCCAGCAGAATCTTAGAAAACGTCATTCTCTCGGTCTGAGAACATCAGTTTGAGACAATATTTCAGGTTAAACATAACTTTTGAAAACAGCTTTGAATAAGTTTTTCTCTTGTTTATTTCAGATGCAAATTGATATATATAGCTATATAAACCCTTTATTTGATGTTTGAAAACTGCTATTCAGAGCTTCAGCAGAATCTTGGAAAACGTCATTCTCTCAGCCTGTGAAGATCAGTTTGAGACAATATTTCAGGTTAAACATAACTTTTGAAAACAGCTTCGAATAAATGTTTCTCTTGTTTATTTCAGATGCAAATTGATATATATAGCTATATAAACCCTTTATTTGATGTTTGAAAACTGCTATTCAGAGCTCCAGCAGAATCTTAGAAAACGTCATTCTCTCGGTCTGAGAACATCAGTTTGAGACAATATTTCAGGTTAAACATAACTTTTGAAAACAGCTTCGAATAAGTGTTTCTCTTGTTTATTTCAGATGCAAATTGATATATATAGCTATATAAACCCTTTATTTGATGTTTGAAAACTGCTATTCAGAGCTTCAGCAGAATCTTGGAAAACGTCATTCTCTCAGCCTGTGAAGATCAGTTTGAGACAATATTTCAGGTTAAACATAACTTTTGAAAACAGCTTCGAATAAATGTTTCTCTTGTTTATTTCAGATGCAAATTGATATATATAGCTATATAAACCCTTTATTTGATGTTTGAAAACTGCTATTCAGAGCTCCAGCAGAATCTTAGAAAACGTCATTCTCTCAGTCTGAGAACATCAGTTTGAGACAATATTTCAGGTTAAACATAACTTTTGAAAACAGCTTCGAATAAGTGTTTCTCTTGTTTATTTCAGATGCAATTTGTTATATATAGCTATATAAACCCTTTATTTGATGTTTGAAAACTGCTATTCAGAGCTCCAGCAGAATCTTAGAAAACGTCATTCTCTCGGTCTGAGAACATCAGTTTGAGACAATATTTCAGGTTAAACATAACTTTTGAAAACAGCTTTGAATAAGTTTTTCTCTTGTTTATTTCAGATGCAAATTGATATATATAGCTATATAAACCCTTTATTTGATGTTTGAAAACTGCTATTCAGAGCTTCAGCAGAATCTTGGAAAACGTCATTCTCTCAGCCTGTGAAGATCAGTTTGAGACAATATTTCAGGTTAAACATAACTTTTGAAAACAGCTTCGAATAAATGTTTCTCTTGTTTATTTCAGATGCAAATTGATATATATAGCTATATAAACCCTTTATTTGATGTTTGAAAACTGCTATTCAGAGCTCCAGCAGAATCTTAGAAAACGTCATTCTCTCGGTCTGAGAACATCAGTTTGAGACAATATTTCAGGTTAAACATAACTTTTGAAAACAGCTTCGAATAAGTGTTTCTCTTGTTTATTTCAGATGCAAATTGATATATATAGCTATATAAACCCTTTATTTGATGTTTGAAAACTGCTATTCAGAGCTCCAGCAGAATCTTAGAAAACGTCATTCTCTCAGTCTGAGAACATCAGTTTGAGACAATGTTTCAGGTTAAACATAACTTTTGAAAACAGCTTTGAATAAGTTTTTCTCTTGTTTATTTCAGATGCAAATTGATATATATAGCTATATAAATCCTTTATTTGATGTTTGAAAACTGCTATTCAGAGCTTCAGCAGAATCTTGGAAAACGTCATTCTCTCAGTCTGAGAACATCAGTTTGAGACAATGTTTCAGGTTAAACATAACTTTTGAAAACAGCTTCGAATAAGTGTTTCTCTTGTTTATTTCAGATGCAAATTGATATATATAGCTATATAAACCCTTTATTTGATGTTTGAAAACTGCTATTCAGAGCTCCAGCAGAATCTTAGAAAACGTGATTCTCTCGGTCTGAGAACATCAGTTTGAGACAATATTTCAGGTTAAACATAACTTTTGAAAACAGCTTCGAATAAGTGTTTCTCTTGTTTATTTCAGATGCAAATTGATATATATAGCTATATAAACCCTTTATTTGATGTTTGAAAACTGCTATTCAGAGCTCCAGCAGAATCTTAGAAAACGTCATTCTCTCGGTCTGAGAACATCAGTTTGAGACAATATTTCAGGTTAAACATAACTTTTGAAACCAGCTTCGAATAAGTGTTTCTCTTGTTTATTTCAGATGCAAATTGATATATATAGCTATATAAACCCTTTATTTGATGTTTTAAAACTGTTATTCAGAGCTCCAGCAGAATCTTGGAAAACGTCATTCTCTCAGTCTGAGAACATCAGTTTGAGACAATATTTCAGGTTAAACATAACTTTTGAAAACAGCTTCGAATAAGTGTTTCTCTTGTTTATTTCAGATGCAAATTGATATATATAGCTATATAAACCCTTTATTTGATGTTTGAAAACTGCTATTCAGAGCTCCAGCAGAATCTTAGAAAACGTCATTCTCTCAGTCTGAGAACATCAGTTTGAGACAATATTTCAGGTTAAACATAACTTTTGAAAACAGCTTCGAATAAGTGTTTCTCTTGTTTATTTCAGATGCAAATTGATATATATAGCTATATAAACCCTTTATTTGATGTTTGAAAACTGCTATTCAGAGCTCCAGCAGAATCTTAGAAAACGTCATTCTCTCAGTCTGAGAACATCAGTTTGAGACAATATTTGAGGTTAAACATAACTTTTGAAAACAGCTTCGAATAAATGTTTCTCTTGTTTATTTCAGATGCAAATTGATATATATAGCTATATAAACCCTTTATTTGATGTTTGAAAACTGCTATTCAGAGCTCCAGCAGAATCTTAGAAAACGTCATTCTCTCAGTCTGAGAACATCAGTTTGAGACAATGTTTCAGGTTAAACATAACTTTTGAAAACAGCTTTGAATAAGTTTTTCTCTTGTTTATTTCAGATGCAAATTGATATATATAGCTATATAAATCCTTTATTTGATGTTTGAAAACTGCTATTCAGAGCTTCAAAAGAATCTTGGAAAACGTCATTCTCTCAGCCTGTGAAGATCAGTTTGAGACAATATTTCAGGTTAAACATAACTTTTGAAAACAGCTTCGAATAAATGTTTCTCTTGTTTATTTCAGATGCAAATTGTTATATATAGCTATATAAACCCTTTATTTGATGTTTGAAAACTGCTATTCAGAGCTCCAGCAGAATCTTAGAAAACGTCATTCTCTCAGTCTGAGAACATCAGTTTGAGACAATATTTCAGGTTAAACATAACTTTTGAAAACAGCTTCGAATAAGTGTTTCTCTTGTTTATTTCAGATGCAAATTGATATATATAGCTATATAAACCCTTTATTTGATGTTTGAAAACTGCTATTCAGAGCTTCAGCAGAATCTTGGAAAACGTCATTCTCTCAGCCTGTGAAGATCAGTTTGAGACAATATTTCAGGTTAAACATAACTTTTGAAAACAGCTTCGAATAAATGTTTCTCTTGTTTATTTCAGATGCAAATTGATATATATAGCTATATAAACCCTTTATTTGATGTTTGAAAACTGCTATTCAGAGCTCCAGCAGAATCTTAGAAAACGTCATTCTCTCAGTCTGAGAACATCAGTTTGAGACAATATTTCAGGTTAAACATAACTTTTGAAAACAGCTTCGAATAAGTGTTTCTCTTGTTTATTTCAGATGCAATTTGTTATATATAGCTATATAAACCCTTTATTTGATGTTTGAAAACTGCTATTCAGAGCTCCAGCAGAATCTTAGAAAACGTCATTCTCTCGGTCTGAGAACATCAGTTTGAGACAATATTTCAGGTTAAACATAACTTTTGAAAACAGCTTTGAATAAGTTTTTCTCTTGTTTATTTCAGATGCAAATTGATATATATAGCTATATAAACCCTTTATTTGATGTTTGAAAACTGCTATTCAGAGCTTCAGCAGAATCTTGGAAAACGTCATTCTCTCAGCCTGTGAAGATCAGTTTGAGACAATATTTCAGGTTAAACATAACTTTTGAAAACAGCTTCGAATAAATGTTTCTCTTGTTTATTTCAGATGCAAATTGATATATATAGCTATATAAACCCTTTATTTGATGTTTGAAAACTGCTATTCAGAGCTCCAGCAGAATCTTAGAAAACGTCATTCTCTCGGTCTGAGAACATCAGTTTGAGACAATATTTCAGGTTAAACATAACTTTTGAAAACAGCTTCGAATAAGTGTTTCTCTTGTTTATTTCAGATGCAAATTGATATATATAGCTATATAAACCCTTTATTTGATGTTTGAAAACTGCTATTCAGAGCTCCAGCAGAATCTTAGAAAACGTCATTCTCTCAGTCTGAGAACATCAGTTTGAGACAATGTTTCAGGTTAAACATAACTTTTGAAAACAGCTTCGAATAAGTGTTTCTCTTGTTTATTTCAGATGCAAATTGATATATATAGCTATATAAACCCTTTATTTGATGTTTGAAAACTGCTATTCAGAGCTCCAGCAGAATCTTGGAAAACGTCATTCTCTCAGCCTGTGAAGATCAGTTTGAGACAATATTTCAGGTTAAACATAACTTTTGAAAACAGCTTCGAATAAATGTTTCTCTTGTTTATTTCAGATGCAAATTGATATATATAGCTATATAAACCCTTTATTTGATGTTTGAAAACTGCTATTCAGAGCTCCAGCAGAATCTTAGAAAACGTGATTCTCTCGGTCTGAGAACATCAGTTTGAGACAATATTTCAGGTTAAACATAACTTTTGAAAACAGCTTCGAATAAGTGTTTCTCTTGTTTATTTCAGATGCAAATTGATATATATAGCTATATAAACCCTTTATTTGATGTTTGAAAACTGCTATTCAGAGCTCCAGCAGAATCTTAGAAAACGTCATTCTCTCGGTCTGAGAACATCAGTTTGAGACAATATTTCAGGTTAAACATAACTTTTGAAACCAGCTTCGAATAAGTGTTTCTCTTGTTTATTTCAGATGCAAATTGATATATATAGCTATATAAACCCTTTATTTGATGTTTTAAAACTGTTATTCAGAGCTCCAGCAGAATCTTGGAAAACGTCATTCTCTCAGTCTGAGAACATCAGTTTGAGACAATATTTCAGGTTAAACATAACTTTTGAAAACAGCTTCGAATAAGTGTTTCTCTTGTTTATTTCAGATGCAAATTGATATATATAGCTATATAAACCCTTTATTTGATGTTTGAAAACTGCTATTCAGAGCTCCAGCAGAATCTTAGAAAACGTCATTCTCTCAGTCTGAGAACATCAGTTTGAGACAATATTTCAGGTTAAACATAACTTTTGAAAACAGCTTCGAATAAATGTTTCTCTTGTTTATTTCAGATGCAAATTGATATATATAGCTATATAAACCCTTTATTTGATGTTTGAAAACTGCTATTCAGAGCTCCAGCAGAATCTTAGAAAACGTCATTCTCTCAGTCTGAGAACATCAGTTTGAGACAATGTTTCAGGTTAAACATAACTTTTGAAAACAGCTTTGAATAAGTTTTTCTCTTGTTTATTTCAGATGCAAATTGATATATATAGCTATATAAATCCTTTATTTGATGTTTGAAAACTGCTATTCAGAGCTTCAGCAGAATCTTGGAAAACGTCATTCTCTCAGCCTGTGAAGATCAGTTTGAGACAATATTTAAGGTTAAACATAACTTTTGAAAAC
Organism: Callionymus lyra; assembly: GCF_982586985.1. Taxonomy (NCBI): domain Eukaryota; kingdom Metazoa; phylum Chordata; class Actinopteri; order Syngnathiformes; family Callionymidae; genus Callionymus; species Callionymus lyra. The sequence continues at coordinate 237,114 of NW_028258569.1, forward strand.
AGCTTCGAATAAATGTTTCTCTTGTTTATTTCAGATGCAAATTGTTATATATAGCTATATAAACCCTTTATTTGATGTTTGAAAACTGCTATTCAGAGCTCCAGCAGAATCTTAGAAAACGTCATTCTCTCGGTCTGAGAACATCAGTTTGAGACAATATTTCAGGTTAAACATAACTTTTGAAAACAGCTTTGAATAAGTTTTTCTCTTGTTTATTTCAGATGCAAATTGATATATATAGCTATATAAACCCTTTATTTGATGTTTGAAAACTGCTATTCAGAGCTTCAGCAGAATCTTGGAAAACGTCATTCTCTCAGCCTGTGAAGATCAGTTTGAGACAATATTTCAGGTTAAACATAACTTTTGAAAACAGCTTCGAATAAATGTTTCTCTTGTTTATTTCAGATGCAAATTGATATATATAGCTATATAAACCCTTTATTTGATGTTTGAAAACTGCTATTCAGAGCTCCAGCAGAATCTTAGAAAACGTCATTCTCTCGGTCTGAGAACATCAGTTTGAGACAATATTTCAGGTTAAACATAACTTTTGAAAACAGCTTCGAATAAGTGTTTCTCTTGTTTATTTCAGATGCAAATTGATATATATAGCTATATAAACCCTTTATTTGATGTTTGAAAACTGCTATTCAGAGCTTCAGCAGAATCTTGGAAAACGTCATTCTCTCAGCCTGTGAAGATCAGTTTGAGACAATATTTCAGGTTAAACATAACTTTTGAAAACAGCTTCGAATAAATGTTTCTCTTGTTTATTTCAGATGCAAATTGATATATATAGCTATATAAACCCTTTATTTGATGTTTGAAAACTGCTATTCAGAGCTCCAGCAGAATCTTAGAAAACGTCATTCTCTCAGTCTGAGAACATCAGTTTGAGACAATATTTCAGGTTAAACATAACTTTTGAAAACAGCTTCGAATAAGTGTTTCTCTTGTTTATTTCAGATGCAATTTGTTATATATAGCTATATAAACCCTTTATTTGATGTTTGAAAACTGCTATTCAGAGCTCCAGCAGAATCTTAGAAAACGTCATTCTCTCGGTCTGAGAACATCAGTTTGAGACAATATTTCAGGTTAAACATAACTTTTGAAAACAGCTTTGAATAAGTTTTTCTCTTGTTTATTTCAGATGCAAATTGATATATATAGCTATATAAACCCTTTATTTGATGTTTGAAAACTGCTATTCAGAGCTTCAGCAGAATCTTGGAAAACGTCATTCTCTCAGCCTGTGAAGATCAGTTTGAGACAATATTTCAGGTTAAACATAACTTTTGAAAACAGCTTCGAATAAATGTTTCTCTTGTTTATTTCAGATGCAAATTGATATATATAGCTATATAAACCCTTTATTTGATGTTTGAAAACTGCTATTCAGAGCTCCAGCAGAATCTTAGAAAACGTCATTCTCTCGGTCTGAGAACATCAGTTTGAGACAATATTTCAGGTTAAACATAACTTTTGAAAACAGCTTCGAATAAGTGTTTCTCTTGTTTATTTCAGATGCAAATTGATATATATAGCTATATAAACCCTTTATTTGATGTTTGAAAACTGCTATTCAGAGCTCCAGCAGAATCTTAGAAAACGTCATTCTCTCAGTCTGAGAACATCAGTTTGAGACAATGTTTCAGGTTAAACATAACTTTTGAAAACAGCTTTGAATAAGTTTTTCTCTTGTTTATTTCAGATGCAAATTGATATATATAGCTATATAAATCCTTTATTTGATGTTTGAAAACTGCTATTCAGAGCTTCAGCAGAATCTTGGAAAACGTCATTCTCTCAGTCTGAGAACATCAGTTTGAGACAATGTTTCAGGTTAAACATAACTTTTGAAAACAGCTTCGAATAAGTGTTTCTCTTGTTTATTTCAGATGCAAATTGATATATATAGCTATATAAACCCTTTATTTGATGTTTGAAAACTGCTATTCAGAGCTCCAGCAGAATCTTAGAAAACGTCATTCTCTCAGTCTGAGAACATCAGTTTGAGACAATATTTCAGGTTAAACATAACTTTTGAAAACAGCTTCGAATAAATGTTTCTCTTGTTTATTTCAGATGCAAATTGATATATATAGCTATATAAACCCTTTATTTGATGTTTGAAAACTGCTATTCAGAGCTCCAGCAGAATCTTAGAAAACGTCATTCTCTCAGTCTGAGAACATCAGTTTGAGACAATGTTTCAGGTTAAACATAACTTTTGAAAACAGCTTTGAATAAGTTTTTCTCTTGTTTATTTCAGATGCAAATTGATATATATAGCTATATAAATCCTTTATTTGATGTTTGAAAACTGCTATTCAGAGCTTCAGCAGAATCTTGGAAAACGTCATTCTCTCAGCCTGTGAAGATCAGTTTGAGACAATATTTCAGGTTAAACATAACTTTTGAAAACAGCTTCGAATAAATGTTTCTCTTGTTTATTTCAGATGCAAATTGTTATATATAGCTATATAAACCCTTTATTTGATGTTTGAAAACTGCTATTCAGAGCTCCAGCAGAATCTTAGAAAACGTCATTCTCTCGGTCTGAGAACATCAGTTTGAGACAATATTTCAGGTTAAACATAACTTTTGAAAACAGCTTTGAATAAGTTTTTCTCTTGTTTATTTCAGATGCAAATTGATATATATAGCTATATAAACCCTTTATTTGATGTTTGAAAACTGCTATTCAGAGCTTCAGCAGAATCTTGGAAAACGTCATTCTCTCAGCCTGTGAAGATCAGTTTGAGACAATATTTCAGGTTAAACATAACTTTTGAAAACAGCTTCGAATAAATGTTTCTCTTGTTTATTTCAGATGCAAATTGATATATATAGCTATATAAACCCTTTATTTGATGTTTGAAAACTGCTATTCAGAGCTCCAGCAGAATCTTAGAAAACGTCATTCTCTCGGTCTGAGAACATCAGTTTGAGACAATATTTCAGGTTAAACATAACTTTTGAAAACAGCTTCGAATAAGTGTTTCTCTTGTTTATTTCAGATGCAAATTGATATATATAGCTATATAAACCCTTTATTTGATGTTTGAAAACTGCTATTCAGAGCTTCAGCAGAATCTTGGAAAACGTCATTCTCTCAGCCTGTGAAGATCAGTTTGAGACAATATTTCAGGTTAAACATAACTTTTGAAAACAGCTTCGAATAAATGTTTCTCTTGTTTATTTCAGATGCAAATTGATATATATAGCTATATAAACCCTTTATTTGATGTTTGAAAACTGCTATTCAGAGCTCCAGCAGAATCTTAGAAAACGTCATTCTCTCGGTCTGAGAACATCAGTTTGAGACAATATTTCAGGTTAAACATAACTTTTGAAAACAGCTTCGAATAAGTGTTTCTCTTGTTTATTTCAGATGCAAATTGATATATATAGCTATATAAACCCTTTATTTGATGTTTGAAAACTGCTATTCAGAGCTCCAGCAGAATCTTAGAAAACGTCATTCTCTCAGTCTGAGAACATCAGTTTGAGACAATGTTTCAGGTTAAACATAACTTTTGAAAACAGCTTTGAATAAGTTTTTCTCTTGTTTATTTCAGATGCAAATTGATATATATAGCTATATAAATCCTTTATTTGATGTTTGAAAACTGCTATTCAGAGCTTCAGCAGAATCTTGGAAAACGTCATTCTCTCAGCCTGTGAAGATCAGTTTGAGACAATATTTCAGGTTAAACATAACTTTTGAAAACAGCTTCGAATAAATGTTTCTCTTGTTTATTTCAGATGCAAATTGTTATATATAGCTATATAAACCCTTTATTTGATGTTTGAAAACTGCTATTCAGAGCTCCAGCAGAATCTTAGAAAACGTCATTCTCTCGGTCTGAGAACATGAGTTTGAGACAATATTTCAGGTTAAACATAACTTTTGAAAACAGCTTTGAATAAGTTTTTCTCTTGTTTATTTCAGATGCAAATTGATATATATAGCTATATAAATCCTTTATTTGATGTTTGAAAACTGCTATTCAGAGCTTCAGCAGAATCTTGGAAAACGTCATTCTCTCAGCCTGTGAAGATCAGTTTGAGACAATATTTCAGGTTAAACATAACTTTTGAAAACAGCTTCGAATAAATGTTTCTCTTGTTTATTTCAGATGCAGATTGTTATATATAGCTATATAAACCCTTTATTTGATGTTTGAAAACTGCTATTCAGAGCTCCAGCAGAATCTTAGAAAACGTCATTCTCTCGGTCTGAGAACATCAGTTTGAGACAATATTTCAGGTTAAACATAACTTTTTAAAACAGCTTCGAATAAGTGTTTCTCTTGTTTATTTCAGATGCAAATTGATATATATAGCTATATAAACCCTTTATTTGATGTTTGAAAACTGCTATTCAGAGCTTCAGCAGAATCTTGGAAAACGTCATTCTCTCAGCCTGTGAAGATCAGTTTGAGACAATATTTCAGGTTAAACATAACTTTTGAAAACAGCTTCGAATAAATGTTTCTCTTGTTTATTTCAGATGCAAATTGATATATATAGCTATATAAACCCTTTATTTGATGTTTGAAAACTGCTATTCAGAGCTCCAGCAGAATCTTAGAAAACGTCATTCTCTCGGTCTGAGAACATCAGTTTGAGACAATATTTCAGGTTAAACATAACTTTTGAAAACAGCTTCGAATAAGTGTTTCTCTTGTTTATTTCAGATGCAAATTGATATATATAGTTATATAAACCCTTTATTTGATGTTTGAAAACTGCTATTCAGAGCTCCAGCAGAATCTTAGAAAACGTCATTCTCTCAGTCTGAGAACATCAGTTTGAGACAATATTTCAGGTTAAACATAACTTTTGAAAACAGCTTCGAATAAATGTTTCTCTTGTTTATTTCAGATGCAAATTGATATATATAGCTATATAAACCCTTTATTTGATGTTTGAAAACTGCTATTCAGAGCTCCAGCAGAATCTTAGAAAACGTCATTCTCTCAGTCTGAGAACATCAGTTTGAGACAATGTTTCAGGTTAAACATAACTTTTGAAAACAGCTTTGAATAAGTTTTTCTCTTGTTTATTTCAGATGCAAATTGATATATATAGCTATATAAATCCTTTATTTGATGTTTGAAAACTGCTATTCAGAGCTTCAGCAGAATCTTGGAAAACGTCATTCTCTCAGCCTGTGAAGATCAGTTTGAGACAATATTTCAGGTTAAACATAACTTTTGAAAACAGCTTCGAATAAATGTTTCTCTTGTTTATTTCAGATGCAAATTGTTATATATAGCTATATAAACCCTTTATTTGATGTTTGAAAACTGCTATTCAGAGCTCCAGCAGAATCTTAGAAAACGTCATTCTCTCGGTCTGAGAACATCAGTTTGAGACAATATTTCAGGTTAAACATAACTTTTGAAAACAGCTTCGAATAAGTGTTTCTCTTGTTTATTTCTGATGCAAATTGATATATATAGCTATATAAACCCTTTATTTGATGTTTGAAAACTGTTATTCAGAGCTCCAGTAGAATCTTAGAAAACGTCATTCTCTCAGTCTGAGAACATCAGTTTGAGACAATGTTTCAGGTTAAACATAACTTTTGAAAACAGCTTTGAATAAGTTTTTCTCTTGTTTATTTCAGATACAAATTGATATATATAGCTATATAAATCCTTTATTTGATGTTTGAAAACTGCTATTCAGAGCTCCAGCAGAATCTTAGAAAACGTCATTCTCTCAGTCTGAGAACATCAGTTTGAGACAATGTTTCAGGTTAAACATAACTTTTGAAAACAGCTTTGAATAAGTTTTTCTCTTGTTTATTTCAGATGCAAATTGATATATATAGCTATATAAATCCTTTATTTGATGTTTGAAAACTGCTATTCAGAGCTTCAGCAGAATCTTGGAAAACGTCATTCTCTCAGCCTGTGAAGATCAGTTTGAGACAATATTTCAGGTTAAACATAACTTTTGAAAACAGCTTCGAATAAATGTTTCTCTTGTTTATTTCAGATGCAAATTGTTATATATAGCTATATAAACCCTTTATTTGATGTTTGAAAACTGCTATTCAGAGCTCCAGCAGAATCTTAGAAAACGTCATTCTCTCGGTCTGAGAACATCAGTTTGAGATAATATTTCAGGTTAAACATAACTTTTGAAAACAGCTTCGAATAAGTGTTTCTCTTGTTTATTTCAGATGCAAATTGATATATATAGCTATATAAACCCTTTATTTGATGTTTGAAAACTGCTATTCAGAGCTCCAGCAGAATCTTAGAAAACGTCATTCTCTCGGTCTGAGAACATCAGTTTGAGACAATATTTCAGGTTAAACATAACTTTTGAAACCAGCTTCGAATAAGTGTTTCTCTTGTTTATTTCAGATGCAAATTGATATATATAGCTATATAAACCCTTTATTTGATGTTTGAAAACTGCTATTCAGAGCTTCAGCAGAATCTTGGAAAACGTCATTCTCTCAGCCTGTGAAGATCAGTTTGAGACAATATTTCAGGTTAAACATAACTTTTGAAAACAGCTTCGAATAAATGTTTCTCTTGTTTATTTCAGATGCAAATTGATATATATAGCTATATAAACCCTTTATTTGATGTTTGAAAACTGCTATTCAGAGCTCCAGCAGAATCTTAGAAAACGTCATTCTCTCGGTCTGAGAACATCAGTTTGAGACAATATTTCAGGTTAAACATAACTTTTGAAAACAGCTTCGAATAAGTGTTTCTCTTGTTTATTTCAGATGCAAATTGATATATATAGCTATATAAACCCTTTATTTGATGTTTGAAAACTGCTATTCAGAGCTCCAGCAGAATCTTAGAAAACGTCATTCTCTCGGTCTGAGAACATCAGTTTGAGACAATATTTCAGGTTAAACATAACTTTTGAAACCAGCTTCGAATAAGTGTTTCTCTTGTTTATTTCAGATGCAAATTGATATATATAGCTATATAAATCCTTTATTTGATGTTTGAAAACTGCTATTCAGAGCTCCAGCAGAATCTTAGAAAACGTCATTCTCTCAGTCTGAGAACATCAGTTTGAGACAATATTTCAGGTTAAACATAACTTTTGAAAACAGCTTCGAATAAATGTTTCTCTTGTTTATTTCAGATGCAAATTGATATATATAGCTATATAAACCCTTTATTTGATGTTTGAAAACTGCTATTCAGAGCTCCAGCAGAATCTTAGAAAACGTCATTCTCTCAGTCTGAGAACATCAGTTTGAGACAATGTTTCAGGTTAAACATAACTTTTGAAAACAGCTTTGAATAAGTTTTTCTCTTGTTTATTTCAGATGCAAATTGATATATATAGCTATATAAATCCTTTATTTGATGTTTGAAAACTGCTATTCAGAGCTTCAGCAGAATCTTGGAAAACGTCATTCTCTCAGCCTGTGAAGATCAGTTTGAGACAATATTTCAGGTTAAACATAACTTTTGAAAACAGCTTCGAATAAATGTTTCTCTTGTTTATTTCAGATGCAAATTGTTATATATAGCTATATAAACCCTTTATTTGATGTTTGAAAACTGCTATTCAGAGCTCCAGCAGAATCTTAGAAAACGTCATTCTCTCGGTCTGAGAACATCAGTTTGAGACAATATTTCAGGTTAAACATAACTTTTGAAAACAGCTTTGAATAAGTTTTTCTCTTGTTTATTTCAGATGCAAATTGATATATATAGCTATATAAACCCTTTATTTGATGTTTGAAAACTGCTATTCAGAGCTTCAGCAGAATCTTGGAAAACGTCATTCTCTCAGCCTGTGAAGATCAGTTTGAGACAATATTTCAGGTTAAACATAACTTTTGAAAACAGCTTCGAATAAATGTTTCTCTTGTTTATTTCAGATGCAAATTGATATATATAGCTATATAAACCCTTTATTTGATGTTTGAAAACTGCTATTCAGAGCTCCAGCAGAATCTTAGAAAACGTCATTCTCTCGGTCTGAGAACATCAGTTTGAGACAATATTTCAGGTTAAACATAACTTTTGAAAACAGCTTCGAATAAGTGTTTCTCTTGTTTATTTCAGATGCAAATTGATATATATAGCTATATAAACCCTTTATTTGATGTTTGAAAACTGCTATTCAGAGCTTCAGCAGAATCTTGGAAAACGTCATTCTCTCAGCCTGTGAAGATCAGTTTGAGACAATATTTCAGGTTAAACATAACTTTTGAAAACAGCTTCGAATAAATGTTTCTCTTGTTTATTTCAGATGCAAATTGATATATATAGCTATATAAACCCTTTATTTGATGTTTGAAAACTGCTATTCAGAGCTTCAGCAGAATCTTGGAAAACGTCATTCTCTCAGCCTGTGAAGATCAGTTTGAGACAATATTTCAGGTTAAACATAACTTTTGAAAACAGCTTCGAATAAATGTTTCTCTTGTTTATTTCAGATGCAAATTGATATATATAGCTATATAAACCCTTTATTTGATGTTTGAAAACTGCTATTCAGAGCTCCAGCAGAATCTTAGAAAACGTCATTCTCTCGGTCTGAGAACATCAGTTTGAGACAATATTTCAGGTTAAACATAACTTTTGAAAACAGCTTCGAATAAGTGTTTCTCTTGTTTATTTCAGATGCAAATTGATATATATAGTTATATAAACCCTTTATTTGATGTTTGAAAACTGCTATTCAGAGCTCCAGCAGAATCTTAGAAAACGTCATTCTCTCAGTCTGAGAACATCAGTTTGAGACAATATTTCAGGTTAAACATAACTTTTGAAAACAGCTTCGAATAAATGTTTCTCTTGTTTATTTCAGATGCAAATTGATATATATAGCTATATAAACCCTTTATTTGATGTTTGAAAACTGCTATTCAGAGCTCCAGCAGAATCTTAGAAAACGTCATTCTCTCAGTCTGAGAACATCAGTTTGAGACAATGTTTCAGGTTAAACATAACTTTTGAAAACAGCTTTGAATAAGTTTTTCTCTTGTTTATTTCAGATGCAAATTGATATATATAGCTATATAAATCCTTTATTTGATGTTTGAAAACTGCTATTCAGAGCTTCAGCAGAATCTTGGAAAACGTCATTCTCTCAGCCTGTGAAGATCAGTTTGAGACAATATTTCAGGTTAAACATAACTTTTGAAAACAGCTTCGAATAAATGTTTCTCTTGTTTATTTCAGATGCAAATTGTTATATATAGCTATATAAACCCTTTATTTGATGTTTGAAAACTGCTATTCAGAGCTCCAGCAGAATCTTAGAAAACGTCATTCTCTCGGTCTGAGAACATGAGTTTGAGACAATATTTCAGGTTAAACATAACTTTTGAAAACAGCTTTGAATAAGTTTTTCTCTTGTTTATTTCAGATGCAAATTGATATATATAGCTATATAAATCCTTTATTTGATGTTTGAAAACTGCTATTCAGAGCTTCAGCAGAATCTTGGAAAACGTCATTCTCTCAGCCTGTGAAGATCAGTTTGAGACAATATTTCAGGTTAAACATAACTTTTGAAAACAGCTTCGAATAAATGTTTCTCTTGTTTATTTCAGATGCAAATTGTTATATATAGCTATATAAACCCTTTATTTGATGTTTGAAAACTGCTATTCAGAGCTCCAGCAGAATCTTAGAAAACGTCATTCTCTCGGTCTGAGAACATCAGTTTGAGACAATATTTCAGGTTAAACATAACTTTTGAAAACAGCTTCGAATAAGTGTTTCTCTTGTTTATTTCAGATGCAAATTGATATATATAGCTATATAAACCCTTTATTTGATGTTTGAAAACTGCTATTCAGAGCTTCAGCAGAATCTTGGAAAACGTCATTCTCTCAGCCTGTGAAGATCAGTTTGAGACAATATTTCAGGTTAAACATAACTTTTGAAAACAGCTTCGAATAAATGTTTCTCTTGTTTATTTCAGATGCAAATTGATATATATAGCTATATAAACCCTTTATTTGATGTTTGAAAACTGCTATTCAGAGCTCCAGCAGAATCTTAGAAAACGTCATTCTCTCGGTCTGAGAACATCAGTTTGAGACAATATTTCAGGTTAAACATAACTTTTGAAAACAGCTTCGAATAAGTGTTTCTCTTGTTTATTTCAGATGCAAATTGATATATATAGTTATATAAACCCTTTATTTGATGTTTGAAAACTGCTATTCAGAGCTCCAGCAGAATCTTAGAAAACGTCATTCTCTCAGTCTGAGAACATCAGTTTGAGACAATATTTCAGGTTAAACATAACTTTTGAAAACAGCTTCGAATAAATGTTTCTCTTGTTTATTTCAGATGCAAATTGATATATATAGCTATATAAACCCTTTATTTGATGTTTGAAAACTGCTATTCAGAGCTCCAGCAGAATCTTAGAAAACGTCATTCTCTCAGTCTGAGAACATCAGTTTGAGACAATGTTTCAGGTTAAACATAACTTTTGAAAACAGCTTTGAATAAGTTTTTCTCTTGTTTATTTCAGATGCAAATTGATATATATAGCTATATAAATCCTTTATTTGATGTTTGAAAACTGCTATTCAGAGCTTCAGCAGAATCTTGGAAAACGTCATTCTCTCAGCCTGTGAAGATCAGTTTGAGACAATATTTCAGGTTAAACATAACTTTTGAAAACAGCTTCGAATAAATGTTTCTCTTGTTTATTTCAGATGCAAATTGTTATATATAGCTATATAAACCCTTTATTTGATGTTTGAAAACTGCTATTCAGAGCTCCAGCAGAATCTTAGAAAACGTCATTCTCTCAGTCTGAGAACATCAGTTTGAGACAATGTTTCAGGTTAAACATAACTTTTGAAAACAGCTTTGAATAAGTTTTTCTCTTGTTTATTTCAGATGCAAATTGATATATATAGCTATATAAATCCTTTATTTGATGTTTGAAAACTGCTATTCAGAGCTTCAGCAGAATCTTGGAAAACGTCATTCTCTCAGCCTGTGAAGATCAGTTTGAGACAATATTTCAGGTTAAACATAACTTTTGAAAACAGCTTCGAATAAATGTTTCTCTTGTTTATTTCAGATGCAAATTGTTATATATAGCTATATAAACCCTTTATTTGATGTTTGAAAACTGCTATTCAGAGCTCCAGCAGAATCTTAGAAAACGTCATTCTCTCGGTCTGAGAACATCAGTTTGAGACAATATTTCAGGTTAAACATAACTTTTGAAAACAGCTTCGAATAAGTGTTTCTCTTGTTTATTTCAGATGCAAATTGATATATATAGCTATATAAACCCTTTATTTGATGTTTGAAAACTGCTATTCAGAGCTCCAGCAGAATCTTAGAAAACGTCATTCTCTCGGTCTGAGAACATCAGTTTGAGACAATATTTCAGGTTAAACATAACTTTTGAAACCAGCTTCGAATAAGTGTTTCTCTTGTTTATTTCAGATGCAAATTGATATATATAGCTATATAAACCCTTTATTTGATGTTTGAAAACTGCTATTCAGAGCTTCAGCAGAATCTTGGAAAACGTCATTCTCTCAGCCTGTGAAGATCAGTTTGAGACAATATTTCAGGTTAAACATAACTTTTGAAAACAGCTTCGAATAAATGTTTCTCTTGTTTATTTCAGATGCAAATTGATATATATAGCTATATAAACCCTTTATTTGATGTTTGAAAACTGCTATTCAGAGCTCCAGCAGAATCTTAGAAAACGTCATTCTCTCGGTCTGAGAACATCAGTTTGAGACAATATTTCAGGTTAAACATAACTTTTGAAAACAGCTTCGAATAAGTGTTTCTCTTGTTTATTTCAGATGCAAATTGATATATATAGCTATATAAACCCTTTATTTGATGTTTGAAAACTGCTATTCAGAGCTCCAGCAGAATCTTAGAAAACGTCATTCTCTCGGTCTGAGAACATCAGTTTGAGACAATATTTCAGGTTAAACATAACTTTTGAAACCAGCTTCGAATAAGTGTTTCTCTTGTTTATTTCAGATGCAAATTGATATATATAGCTATATAAATCCTTTATTTGATGTTTGAAAACTGCTATTCAGAGCTCCAGCAGAATCTTAGAAAACGTCATTCTCTCAGTCTGAGAACATCAGTTTGAGACAATATTTCAGGTTAAACATAACTTTTGAAAACAGCTTCGAATAAATGTTTCTCTTGTTTATTTCAGATGCAAATTGATATATATAGCTATATAAACCCTTTATTTGATGTTTGAAAACTGCTATTCAGAGCTCCAGCAGAATCTTAGAAAACGTCATTCTCTCAGTCTGAGAACATCAGTTTGAGACAATGTTTCAGGTTAAACATAACTTTTGAAAACAGCTTTGAATAAGTTTTTCTCTTGTTTATTTCAGATGCAAATTGATATATATAGCTATATAAATCCTTTATTTGATGTTTGAAAACTGCTATTCAGAGCTTCAGCAGAATCTTGGAAAACGTCATTCTCTCAGCCTGTGAAGATCAGTTTGAGACAATATTTCAGGTTAAACATAACTTTTGAAAACAGCTTCGAATAAATGTTTCTCTTGTTTATTTCAGATGCAAATTGTTATATATAGCTATATAAACCCTTTATTTGATGTTTGAAAACTGCTATTCAGAGCTCCAGCAGAATCTTAGAAAACGTCATTCTCTCGGTCTGAGAACATGAGTTTGAGACAATATTTCAGGTTAAACATAACTTTTGAAAACAGCTTTGAATAAGTTTTTCTCTTGTTTATTTCAGATGCAAATTGATATATATAGCTATATAAATCCTTTATTTGATGTTTGAAAACTGCTATTCAGAGCTTCAGCAGAATCTTGGAAAACGTCATTCTCTCAGCCTGTGAAGATCAGTTTGAGACAATATTTCAGGTTAAACATAACTTTTGAAAACAGCTTCGAATAAATGTTTCTCTTGTTTATTTCAGATGCAAATTGTTATATATAGCTATATAAACCCTTTATTTGATGTTTGAAAACTGCTATTCAGAGCTCCAGCAGAATCTTAGAAAACGTCATTCTCTCGGTCTGAGAACATCAGTTTGAGACAATATTTCAGGTTAAACATAACTTTTGAAAACAGCTTCGAATAAGTGTTTCTCTTGTTTATTTCAGATGCAAATTGATATATATAGCTATATAAACCCTTTATTTGATGTTTGAAAACTGCTATTCAGAGCTTCAGCAGAATCTTGGAAAACGTCATTCTCTCAGCCTGTGAAGATCAGTTTGAGACAATATTTCAGGTTAAACATAACTTTTGAAAACAGCTTCGAATAAATGTTTCTCTTGTTTATTTCAGATGCAAATTGATATATATAGCTATATAAACCCTTTATTTGATGTTTGAAAACTGCTATTCAGAGCTCCAGCAGAATCTTAGAAAACGTCATTCTCTCAGTCTGAGAACATCAGTTTGAGACAATATTTCAGGTTAAACATAACTTTTGAAAACAGCTTCGAATAAATGTTTCTCTTGTTTATTTCAGATGCAAATTGATATATATAGTTATATAAACCCTTTATTTGATGTTTGAAAACTGCTATTCAGAGCTCCAGCAGAATCTTAGAAAACGTCATTCTCTCAGTCTGAGAACATCAGTTTGAGACAATATTTCAGGTTAAACATAACTTTTGAAAACAGCTTCGAATAAATGTTTCTCTTGTTTATTTCAGATGCAAATTGATATATATAGCTATATAAACCCTTTATTTGATGTTTGAAAACTGCTATTCAGAGCTCCAGCAGAATCTTAGAAAACGTCATTCTCTCAGTCTGAGAACATCAGTTTGAGACAATGTTTCAGGTTAAACATAACTTTTGAAAACAGCTTTGAATAAGTTTTTCTCTTGTTTATTTCAGATGCAAATTGATATATATAGCTATATAAATCCTTTATTTGATGTTTGAAAACTGCTATTCAGAGCTTCAGCAGAATCTTGGAAAACGTCATTCTCTCAGCCTGTGAAGATCAGTTTGAGACAATATTTCAGGTTAAACATAACTTTTGAAAACAGCTTCGAATAAATGTTTCTCTTGTTTATTTCAGATGCAAATTGTTATATATAGCTATATAAACCCTTTATTTGATGTTTGAAAACTGCTATTCAGAGCTCCAGCAGAATCTTAGAAAACGTCATTCTCTCAGTCTGAGAACATCAGTTTGAGACAATGTTTCAGGTTAAACATAACTTTTGAAAACAGCTTTGAATAAGTTTTTCTCTTGTTTATTTCAGATGCAAATTGATATATATAGCTATATAAATCCTTTATTTGATGTTTGAAAACTGCTATTCAGAGCTTCAGCAGAATCTTGGAAAACGTCATTCTCTCAGCCTGTGAAGATCAGTTTGAGACAATATTTCAGGTTAAACATAACTTTTGAAAACAGCTTCGAATAAATGTTTCTCTTGTTTATTTCAGATGCAAATTGTTATATATAGCTATATAAACCCTTTATTTGATGTTTGAAAACTGCTATTCAGAGCTCCAGCAGAATCTTAGAAAACGTCATTCTCTCGGTCTGAGAACATCAGTTTGAGACAATATTTCAGGTTAAACATAACTTTTGAAAACAGCTTCGAATAAGTGTTTCTCTTGTTTATTTCAGATGCAAATTGATATATATAGCTATATAAACCCTTTATTTGATGTTTGAAAACTGCTATTCAGAGCTCCAGCAGAATCTTAGAAAACGTCATTCTCTCGGTCTGAGAACATCAGTTTGAGACAATATTTCAGGTTAAACATAACTTTTGAAACCAGCTTCGAATAAGTGTTTCTCTTGTTTATTTCAGATGCAAATTGATATATATAGCTATATAAACCCTTTATTTGATGTTTGAAAACTGCTATTCAGAGCTTCAGCAGAATCTTGGAAAACGTCATTCTCTCAGCCTGTGAAGATCAGTTTGAGACAATATTTCAGGTTAAACATAACTTTTGAAAACAGCTTCGAATAAATGTTTCTCTTGTTTATTTCAGATGCAAATTGATATATATAGCTATATAAACCCTTTATTTGATGTTTGAAAACTGCTATTCAGAGCTCCAGCAGAATCTTAGAAAACGTCATTCTCTCGGTCTGAGAACATCAGTTTGAGACAATATTTCAGGTTAAACATAACTTTTGAAAACAGCTTCGAATAAGTGTTTCTCTTGTTTATTTCAGATGCAAATTGATATATATAGCTATATAAACCCTTTATTTGATGTTTGAAAACTGCTATTCAGAGCTCCAGCAGAATCTTAGAAAACGTCATTCTCTCGGTCTGAGAACATCAGTTTGAGACAATATTTCAGGTTAAACATAACTTTTGAAACCAGCTTCGAATAAGTGTTTCTCTTGTTTATTTCAGATGCAAATTGATATATATAGCTATATAAATCCTTTATTTGATGTTTGAAAACTGCTATTCAGAGCTCCAGCAGAATCTTAGAAAACGTCATTCTCTCAGTCTGAGAACATCAGTTTGTGACAATATTTCAGGTTAAACATAACTTTTGAAAACAGCTTCGAATAAATGTTTCTCTTGTTTATTTCAGATGCAAATTGATATATATAGCTATATAAACCCTTTATTTGATGTTTGAAAACTGCTATTCAGAGCTCCAGCAGAATCTTAGAAAACGTCATTCTCTCAGTCTGAGAACATCAGTTTGAGACAATGTTTCAGGTTAAACATAACTTTTGAAAACAGCTTTGAATAAGTTTTTCTCTTGTTTATTTCAGATGCAAATTGATATATATAGCTATATAAATCCTTTATTTGATGTTTGAAAACTGCTATTCAGAGCTTCAGCAGAATCTTGGAAAACGTCATTCTCTCAGCCTGTGAAGATCAGTTTGAGACAATATTTCAGGTTAAACATAACTTTTGAAAACAGCTTCGAATAAATGTTTCTCTTGTTTATTTCAGATGCAAATTGTTATATATAGCTATATAAACCCTTTATTTGATGTTTGAAAACTGCTATTCAGAGCTCCAGCAGAATCTTAGAAAACGTCATTCTCTCGGTCTGAGAACATCAGTTTGAGACAATATTTCAGGTTAAACATAACTTTTGAAAACAGCTTTGAATAAGTTTTTCTCTTGTTTATTTCAGATGCAAATTGATATATATAGCTATATAAACCCTTTATTTGATGTTTGAAAACTGCTATTCAGAGCTTCAGCAGAATCTTGGAAAACGTCATTCTCTCAGCCTGTGAAGATCAGTTTGAGACAATATTTCAGGTTAAACATAACTTTTGAAAACAGCTTCGAATAAATGTTTCTCTTGTTTATTTCAGATGCAAATTGATATATATAGCTATATAAACCCTTTATTTGATGTTTGAAAACTGCTATTCAGAGCTCCAGCAGAATCTTAGAAAACGTCATTCTCTCGGTCTGAGAACATCAGTTTGAGACAATATTTCAGGTTAAACATAACTTTTGAAACCAGCTTCGAATAAGTGTTTCTCTTGTTTATTTCAGATGCAAATTGATATATATAGCTATATAAACCCTTTATTTGATGTTTGAAAACTGCTATTCAGAGCTTCAGCAGAATCTTGGAAAACGTCATTCTCTCAGCCTGTGAAGATCAGTTTGAGACAATATTTCAGGTTAAACATAACTTTTGAAAACAGCTTCGAATAAATGTTTCTCTTGTTTATTTCAGATGCAAATTGATATATATAGCTATATAAACCCTTTATTTGATGTTTGAAAACTGCTATTCAGAGCTCCAGCAGAATCTTAGAAAACGTCATTCTCTCAGTCTGAGAACATCAGTTTGAGACAATATTTCAGGTTAAACATAACTTTTGAAAACAGCTTCGAATAAGTGTTTCTCTTGTTTATTTCAGATGCAAATTGTTATATATAGCTATATAAACCCTTTATTTGATGTTTGAAAACTGCTATTCAGAGCTCCAGCAGAATCTTAGAAAACGTCATTCTCTCGGTCTGAGAACATCAGTTTGAGACAATATTTCAGGTTAAACATAACTTTTGAAAACAGCTTTGAATAAGTTTTTCTCTTGTTTATTTCAGATGCAAATTGATATATATAGCTATATAAACCCTTTATTTGATGTTTGAAAACTGCTATTCAGAGCTTCAGCAGAATCTTGGAAAACGTCATTCTCTCAGCCTGTGAAGATCAGTTTGAGACAATATTTCAGGTTAAACATAACTTTTGAAAACAGCTTCGAATAAATGTTTCTCTTGTTTATTTCAGATGCAAATTGATATATATAGCTATATAAACCCTTTATTTGATGTTTGAAAACTGCTATTCAGAGCTCCAGCAGAATCTTAGAAAACGTCATTCTCTCGGTCTGAGAACATCAGTTTGAGACAATATTTCAGGTTAAACATAACTTTTGAAAACAGCTTCGAATAAGTGTTTCTCTTGTTTATTTCAGATGCAAATTGATATATATAGCTATATAAACCCTTTATTTGATGTTTGAAAACTGCTATTCAGAGCTCCAGCAGAATCTTAGAAAACGTCATTCTCTCAGTCTGAGAACATCAGTTTGAGACAATGTTTCAGGTTAAACATAACTTTTGAAAACAGCTTTGAATAAGTTTTTCTCTTGTTTATTTCAGATGCAAATTGATATATATAGCTATATAAATCCTTTATTTGATGTTTGAAAACTGCTATTCAGAGCTTCAGCAGAATCTTGGAAAACGTCATTCTCTCAGCCTGTGAAGATCAGTTTGAGACAATATTTCAGGTTAAACATAACTTTTGAAAACAGCTTCGAATAAATGTTTCTCTTGTTTATTTCAGATGCAAATTGTTATATATAGCTATATAAACCCTTTATTTGATGTTTGAAAACTGCTATTCAGAGCTCCAGCAGAATCTTAGAAAACGTCATTCTCTCGGTCTGAGAACATGAGTTTGAGACAATATTTCAGGTTAAACATAACTTTTGAAAACAGCTTTGAATAAGTTTTTCTCTTGTTTATTTCAGATGCAAATTGATATATATAGCTATATAAATCCTTTATTTGATGTTTGAAAACTGCTATTCAGAGCTTCAGCAGAATCTTGGAAAACGTCATTCTCTCAGCCTGTGAAGATCAGTTTGAGACAATATTTCAGGTTAAACATAACTTTTGAAAACAGCTTCGAATAAATGTTTCTCTTGTTTATTTCAGATGCAAATTGTTATATATAGCTATATAAACCCTTTATTTGATGTTTGAAAACTGCTACTCAGAGCTCCAGCAGAATCTTAGAAAACGTCATTCTCTCGGTCTGAGAACATCAGTTTGAGACAATATTTCAGGTTAAACATAACTTTTGAAAACAGCTTCGAATAAGTGTTTCTCTTGTTTATTTCAGATGCAAATTGATATATATAGCTATATAAACCCTTTATTTGATGTTTGAAAACTGCTATTCAGAGCTTCAGCAGAATCTTGGAAAACGTCATTCTCTCAGCCTGTGAAGATCAGTTTGAGACAATATTTCAGGTTAAACATAACTTTTGAAAACAGCTTCGAATAAATGTTTCTCTTGTTTATTTCAGATGCAAATTGATATATATAGCTATATAAACCCTTTATTTGATGTTTGAAAACTGCTATTCAGAGCTCCAGCAGAATCTTAGAAAACGTCATTCTCTCGGTCTGAGAACATCAGTTTGAGACAATATTTCAGGTTAAACATAACTTTTGAAAACAGCTTCGAATAAGTGTTTCTCTTGTTTATTCCAGATGCAAATTGATATATATAGCTATATAAATCCTTTATTTGATGTTTGAAAACTGCTATTCAGAGCTTCAGCAGAATCTTGGAAAACGTCATTCTCTCAGCCTGTGAAGATCAGTTTGAGACAATATTTCAGGTTAAACATAACTTTTGAAAACAGCTTCGAATAAATGTTTCTCTTGTTTATTTCAGATGCAAATTGTTATATATAGCTATATAAACCCTTTATTTGATGTTTGAAAACTGCTATTCAGAGCTCCAGCAGAATCTTAGAAAACGTCATTCTCTCGGTCTGAGAACATCAGTTTGAGACAATATTTCAGGTTAAACATAACTTTTGAAAACAGCTTCGAATAAGTGTTTCTCTTGTTTATTTCTGATGCAAATTGATATATATAGCTATATAAACCCTTTATTTGATGTTTGAAAACTGTTATTCAGAGCTCCAGTAGAATCTTAGAAAACGTCATTCTCTCAGTCTGAGAACATCAGTTTGAGACAATGTTTCAGGTTAAACATAACTTTTGAAAACAGCTTTGAATAAGTTTTTCTCTTGTTTATTTCAGATACAAATTGATATATATAGCTATATAAATCCTTTATTTGATGTTTGAAAACTGCTATTCAGAGCTCCAGCAGAAATCTTAGAAAACGTCATTCTCTCAGTCTGAGAACATCAGTTTGAGACAATGTTTCAGGTTAAACATAACTTTTGAAAACAGCTTTGAATAAGTTTTTCTCTTGTTTATTTCAGATGCAAATTGATATATATAGCTATATAAATCCTTTATTTGATGTTTGAAAACTGCTATTCAGAGCTTCAGCAGAATCTTGGAAAACGTCATTCTCTCAGCCTGTGAAGATCAGTTTGAGACAATATTTCAGGTTAAACATAACTTTTGAAAACAGCTTCTAATAAATGTTTCTCTTGTTTATTTCAGATGCAAATTGTTATATATAGCTATATAAACCCTTTATTTGATGTTTGAAAACTGCTATTCAGAGCTCCAGCAGAATCTTAGAAAACGTCATTCTCTCGGTCTGAGAACATCAGTTTGAGACAATATTTCAGGTTAAACATAACTTTTGAAAACAGCTTCGAATAAGTGTTTCTCTTGTTTATTTCAGATGCAAATTGATATATATAGCTATATAAACCCTTTATTTGATGTTTGAAAACTGCTATTCAGAGCTCCAGCAGAATCTTAGAAAACGTCATTCTCTCGGTCTGAGAACATCAGTTTGAGACAATATTTCAGGTTAAACATAACTCTTGAAACCAGCTTCGAATAAGTGTTTCTCTTGTTTATTTCAGATGCAAATTGATATATATAGCTATATAAACCCTTTATTTGATGTTTGAAAACTGCTATTCAGAGCTTCAGCAGAATCTTGGAAAACGTCATTCTCTCAGCCTGTGAAGATCAGTTTGAGACAATATTTCAGGTTAAACATAACTTTTGAAAACAGCTTCGAATAAATGTTTCTCTTGTTTATTTCAGATGCAAATTGATATATATAGCTATATAAACCCTTTATTTGATGTTTGAAAACTGCTATTCAGAGCTCCAGCAGAATCTTAGAAAACGTCATTCTCTCGGTCTGAGAACATCAGTTTGAGACAATATTTCAGGTTAAACATAACTTTTGAAAACAGCTTCGAATAAGTGTTTCTCTTGTTTATTTCAGATGCAAATTGATATATATAGCTATATAAACCCTTTATTTGATGTTTGAAAACTGCTATTCAGAGCTCCAGCAGAATCTTAGAAAACGTCATTCTCTCGGTCTGAGAACATCAGTTTGAGACAATATTTCAGGTTAAACATAACTTTTGAAACCAGCTTCGAATAAGTGTTTCTCTTGTTTATTTCAGATGCAAATTGATATATATAGCTATATAAACCCTTTATTTGATGTTTGAAAACTGCTATTCAGAGCTCCAGCAGAATCTTAGAAAACGTCATTCTCTCAGTCTGAGAACATCATTTTGAGACAATGTTTCAGGTTAAACATAACTTTTGAAAACAGCTTTGAATAAGTTTTTCTCTTGTTTATTTCAGATGCAAATTGATATATATAGCTATATAAATCCTTTATTTGATGTTTGAAAACTGCTATTCAGAGCTCCAGCAGAATTTTAGAAAACGTCATTCTCTCAGTCTGAGAACATCAGTTTGAGACAATATTTCAGGTTAAACATAACTTTTGAAAACAGCTTCGAATAAGTGTTTCTCTTGTTTATTTCAGATGCAAATTGATATATATAGCTATATAAACCCTTTATTTGATGTTTTAAAACTGTTATTCAGAGCTCCAGCAGAATCTTGGAAAAGGTCATTCTCTCAGTCTGAGAACATCAGTTTGAGACAATATTTCAGGTTAAACATAACTTTTGAAAACAGCTTCGAATAAATGTTTCTCTTGTTTATTTCAGATGCAAATTGATATATATAGCTATATAAACCCTTTATTTGATGTTTGAAAACTGCTATTAAGAGCTCCAGCAGAATCTTAGAAAACGTCATTCTCTCGGTCTGAGAACATCAGTTTGAGACAATATTTCAGGTTAAACATAACTTTTGAAACCAGCTTCGAATAAGTGTTTCTCTTGTTTATTTCAGATGCAAATTGATATATATAGCTATATAAACCCTTTATTTGATGTTTGAAAACTGCTATTCAGAGCTTCAGCAGAATCTTGGAAAACGTCATTCTCTCAGCCTGTGAAGATCAGTTTGAGACAATATTTCAGGTTAAACATAACTTTTGAAAACAGCTTCGAATAAATGTTTCTCTTGTTTATTTCAGATGCAAATTGATATATATAGCTATATAAACCCTTTATTTGATGTTTGAAAACTGCTATTCAGAGCTCCAGCAGAATCTTAGAAAACGTGATTCTCTCGGTCTGAGAACATCAGTTTGAGACAATATTTCAGGTTAAACATAACTTTTGAAAACAGCTTCGAATAAGTGTTTCTCTTGTTTATTTCAGATGCAAATTGATATATATAGCTATATAAACCCTTTATTTGATGTTTGAAAACTGCTATTCAGAGCTCCAGCAGAATCTTAGAAAACGTCATTCTCTCGGTCTGAGAACATCAGTTTGAGACAATATTTCAGGTTAAACATAACTTTTGAAACCAGCTTCGAATAAGTGTTTCTCTTGTTTATTTCAGATGCAAATTGATATATATAGCTATATAAACCCTTTATTTGATGTTTGAAAACTGCTATTCAGAGCTCCAGCAGAATCTTAGAAAACGTCATTCTCTCAGTCTGAGAACATCATTTTGAGACAATGTTTCAGGTTAAACATAACTTTTGAAAACAGCTTTGAATAAGTTTTTCTCTTGTTTATTTCAGATGCAAATTGATATATATAGCTATATAAATCCTTTATTTGATGTTTGAAAACTGCTATTCAGAGCTCCAGCAGAATTTTAGAAAACGTCATTCTCTCAGTCTGAGAACATCAGTTTGAGACAATATTTCAGGTTAAACATAACTTTTGAAAACAGCTTCGAATAAGTGTTTCTCTTGTTTATTTCAGATGCAAATTGATATATATAGCTATATAAACCCTTTATTTGATGTTTTAAAACTGTTATTCAGAGCTCCAGCAGAATCTTGGAAAACGTCATTCTCTCAGTCTGAGAACATCAGTTTGAGACAATATTTCAGGTTAAACATAACTTTTGAAAACAGCTTCGAATAAATGTTTCTCTTGTTTATTTCAGATGCAAATTGATATATATAGCTATATAAACCCTTTATTTGATGTTTGAAAACTGCTATTCAGAGCTCCAGCAGAATCTTAGAAAACGTCATTCTCTCGGTCTGAGAACATCAGTTTGAGACAATATTTCAGGTTAAACATAACTTTTGAAAACAGCTTCGAATAAGTGTTTCTCTTGTTTATTTCAGATGCAAATTGATATATATAGCTATATAAACCCTTTATTTGATGTTTTAAAACTGTTATTCAGAGCTCCAGCAGAATCTTGGAAAAGGTCATTCTCTCAGTCTGAGAACATCAGTTTGAGACAATATTTCAGGTTAAACATAACTTTTGAAAACAGCTTCGAATAAATGTTTCTCTTGTTTATTTCAGATGCAAATTGATATATATAGCTATATAAACCCTTTATTTGATGTTTGAAAACTGCTATTAAGAGCTCCAGCAGAATCTTAGAAAACGTCATTCTCTCGGTCTGAGAACATCAGTTTGAGACAATATTTCAGGTTAAACATAACTTTTGAAACCAGCTTCGAATAAGTGTTTCTCTTGTTTATTTCAGATGCAAATTGATATATATAGCTATATAAACCCTTTATTTGATGTTTGAAAACTGCTATTCAGAGCTTCAGCAGAATCTTGGAAAACGTCATTCTCTCAGCCTGTGAAGATCAGTTTGAGACAATATTTCAGGTTAAACATAACTTTTGAAAACAGCTTCGAATAAATGTTTCTCTTGTTTATTTCAGATGCAAATTGATATATATAGCTATATAAACCCTTTATTTGATGTTTGAAAACTGCTATTCAGAGCTCCAGCAGAATCTTAGAAAACGTGATTCTCTCGGTCTGAGAACATCAGTTTGAGACAATATTTCAGGTTAAACATAACTTTTGAAAACAGCTTCGAATAAGTGTTTCTCTTGTTTATTTCAGATGCAAATTGATATATATAGCTATATAAACCCTTTATTTGATGTTTGAAAACTGCTATTCAGAGCTCCAGCAGAATCTTAGAAAACGTCATTCTCTCGGTCTGAGAACATCAGTTTGAGACAATATTTCAGGTTAAACATAACTTTTGAAACCAGCTTCGAATAAGTGTTTCTCTTGTTTATTTCAGATGCAAATTGATATATATAGCTATATAAACCCTTTATTTGATGTTTGAAAACTGCTATTCAGAGCTCCAGCAGAATCTTAGAAAACGTCATTCTCTCAGTCTGAGAACATCATTTTGAGACAATGTTTCAGGTTAAACATAACTTTTGAAAACAGCTTTGAATAAGTTTTTCTCTTGTTTATTTCAGATGCAAATTGATATATATAGCTATATAAATCCTTTATTTGATGTTTGAAAACTGCTATTCAGAGCTCCAGCAGAATTTTAGAAAACGTCATTCTCTCAGTCTGAGAACATCAGTTTGAGACAATATTTCAGGTTAAACATAACTTTTGAAAACAGCTTCGAATAAGTGTTTCTCTTGTTTATTTCAGATGCAAATTGATATATATAGCTATATAAACCCTTTATTTGATGTTTTAAAACTGTTATTCAGAGCTCCAGCAGAATCTTGGAAAACGTCATTCTCTCAGTCTGAGAACATCAGTTTGAGACAATATTTCAGGTTAAACATAACTTTTGAAAACAGCTTCGAATAAATGTTTCTCTTGTTTATTTCAGATGCAAATTGATATATATAGCTATATAAACCCTTTATTTGATGTTTGAAAACTGCTATTCAGAGCTCCAGCAGAATCTTAGAAAACGTCATTCTCTCGGTCTGAGAACATCAGTTTGAGACAATATTTCAGGTTAAACATAACTTTTGAAAACAGCTTCGAATAAGTGTTTCTCTTGTTTATTTCAGATGCAAATTGATATATATAGCTATATAAACCCTTTATTTGATGTTTGAAAACTGCTATTCAGAGCTCCAGCAGAATCTTAGAAAACGTCATTCTCTCAGTCTGAGAACATCAGTTTGAGACAATATTTCAGGTTAAACATAACTTTTGAAAACAGCTTCGAATAAATGTTTCTCTTGTTTATTTCAGATGCAAATTGATATATATAGCTATATAAACCCTTTATTTGATGTTTGAAAACTGCTATTCAGAGCTCCAGCAGAATCTTAGAAAACGTCATTCTCTCAGTCTGAGAACATCAGTTTGAGACAATGTTTCAGGTTAAACATAACTTTTGAAAACAGCTTTGAATAAGTTTTTCTCTTGTTTATTTCAGATGCAAATTGATATATATAGCTATATAAATCCTTTATTTGATGTTTGAAAACTGCTATTCAGAGCTTCAGCAGAATCTTGGAAAACGTCATTCTCTCAGCCTGTGAAGATCAGTTTGAGACAATATTTCAGGTTAAACATAACTTTTGAAAACAGCTTCGAATAAATGTTTCTCTTGTTTATTTCAGATGTAAATTGTTATATATAGCTATATAAACCCTTTATTTGATGTTTGAAAACTGCTATTCAGAGCTCCAGCAGAATCTTAGAAAACGTCATTCTCTCGGTCTGAGAACATCAGTTTGAGACAATATTTCAGGTTAAACATAACTTTTGAAAACAGCTTTGAATAAGTTTTTCTCTTGTTTATTTCAGATGCAAATTGATATATATAGCTATATAAACCCTTTATTTGATGTTTGAAAACTGCTATTCAGAGCTTCAGCAGAATCTTGGAAAACGTCATTCTCTCAGCCTGTGAAGATCAGTTTGAGACAATATTTCAGGTTAAACATAACTTTTGAAAACAGCTTCGAATAAATGTTTCTCTTGTTTATTTCAGATGCAAATTGATATATATAGCTATATAAACCCTTTATTTGATGTTTGAAAACTGCTATTCAGAGCTCCAGCAGAATCTTAGAAAACGTCATTCTCTCGGTCTGAGAACATCAGTTTGAGACAATATTTCAGGTTAAACATAACTTTTGAAAACAGCTTCGAATAAGTGTTTCTCTTGTTTATTTCAGATGCAAATTGATATATATAGCTATATAAACCCTTTATTTGATGTTTGAAAACTGCTATTCAGAGCTTCAGCAGAATCTTGGAAAACGTCATTCTCTCAGCCTGTGAAGATCAGTTTGAGACAATATTTCAGGTTAAACATAACTTTTGAAAACAGCTTCGAATAAATGTTTCTCTTGTTTATTTCAGATGCAAATTGATATATATAGCTATATAAACCCTTTATTTGATGTTTGAAAACTGCTATTCAGAGCTCCAGCAGAATCTTAGAAAACGTCATTCTCTCGGTCTGAGAACATCAGTTTGAGACAATATTTCAGGTTAAACATAACTTTTGAAAACAGCTTCGAATAATTGTTTCTCTTGTTTATTTCAGATGCAAATTGATATATATAGCTATATAAACCCTTTATTTGATGTTTGAAAACTGCTATTCAGAGCTCCAGCAGAATCTTAGAAAACGTCATTCTCTCGGTCTGAGAACATCAGTTTGAGACAATATTTCAGGTTAAACATAACTTTTGAAACCAGCTTCGAATAAGTGTTTCTCTTGTTTATTTCAGATGCAAATTGATATATATAGCTATATAAATCCTTTATTTGATGTTTGAAAACTGCTATTCAGAGCTCCAGCAGAATCTTAGAAAACGTCATTCTCTCAGTCTGAGAACATCAGTTTGAGACAATATTTCAGGTTAAACATAACTTTTGAAAACAGCTTCGAATAAATGTTTCTCTTGTTTATTTCAGATGCAAATTGATATATATAGCTATATAAACCCTTTATTTGATGTTTGAAAACTGCTATTCAGAGCTCCAGCAGAATCTTAGAAAACGTCATTCTCTCAGTCTGAGAACATCAGTTTGAGACAATGTTTCAGGTTAAACATAACTTTTGAAAACAGCTTTGAATAAGTTTTTCTCTTGTTTATTTCAGATGCAAATTGATATATATAGCTATATAAATCCTTTATTTGATGTTTGAAAACTGCTATTCAGAGCTTCAGCAGAATCTTGGAAAACGTCATTCTCTCAGCCTGTGAAGATCAGTTTGAGACAATATTTCAGGTTAAACATAACTTTTGAAAACAGCTTCGAATAAATGTTTCTCTTGTTTATTTCAGATGCAAATTGTTATATATAGCTATATAAACCCTTTATTTGATGTTTGAAAACTGCTATTCAGAGCTCCAGCAGAATCTTAGAAAACGTCATTCTCTCGGTCTGAGAACATGAGTTTGAGACAATATTTCAGGTTAAACATAACTTTTGAAAACAGCTTTGAATAAGTTTTTCTCTTGTTTATTTCAGATGCAAATTGATATATATAGCTATATAAATCCTTTATTTGATGTTTGAAAACTGCTATTCAGAGCTTCAGCAGAATCTTGGAAAACGTCATTCTCTCAGCCTGTGAAGATCAGTTTGAGACAATATTTCAGGTTAAACATAACTTTTGAAAACAGCTTCGAATAAATGTTTCTCTTGTTTATTTCAGATGCAAATTGATATATATAGCTATATAAACCCTTTATTTGATGTTTGAAAACTGCTATTCAGAGCTCCAGCAGAATCTTAGAAAACGTCATTCTCTCAGTCTGAGAACATCAGTTTGAGACAATGTTTCAGGTTAAACATAACTTTTGAAAACAGCTTTGAATAAGTTTTTCTCTTGTTTATTTCAGATGCAAATTGATATATATAGCTATATAAATCCTTTATTTGATGTTTGAAAACTGCTATTCAGAGCTTCAGCAGAATCTTGGAAAACGTCATTCTCTCAGCCTGTGAAGATCAGTTTGAGACAATATTTCAGGTTAAACATAACTTTTGAAAACAGCTTCGAATAAATGTTTCTCTTGTTTATTTCAGATGCAAATTGTTATATATAGCTATATAAACCCTTTATTTGATGTTTGAAAACTGCTATTCAGAGCTCCAGCAGAATCTTAGAAAACGTCATTCTCTCGGTCTGAGAACATCAGTTTGAGACAATATTTCAGGTTAAACATAACTTTTGAAAACAGCTTTGAATAAGTTTTTCTCTTGTTTATTTCAGATGCAAATTGATATATATAGCTATATAAACCCTTTATTTGATGTTTGAAAACTGCTATTCAGAGCTTCAGCAGAATCTTGGAAAACGTCATTCTCTCAGCCTGTGAAGATCAGTTTGAGACAATATTTCAGGTTAAACATAACTTTTGAAAACAGCTTCGAATAAATGTTTCTCTTGTTTATTTCAGATGCAAATTGATATATATAGCTATATAAACCCTTTATTTGATGTTTGAAAACTGCTATTCAGAGCTCCAGCAGAATCTTAGAAAACGTCATTCTCTCGGTCTGAGAACATCAGTTTGAGACAATATTTCAGGTTAAACATAACTTTTGAAACCAGCTTCGAATAAGTGTTTCTCTTGTTTATTTCAGATGCAAATTGATATATATAGCTATATAAACCCTTTATTTGATGTTTGAAAACTGCTATTCAGAGCTTCAGCAGAATCTTGGAAAACGTCATTCTCTCAGCCTGTGAAGATCAGTTTGAGACAATATTTCAGGTTAAACATAACTTTTGAAAACAGCTTCGAATAAATGTTTCTCTTGTTTATTTCAGATGCAAATTGATATATATAGCTATATAAACCCTTTATTTGATGTTTGAAAACTGCTATTCAGAGCTCCAGCAGAATCTTAGAAAACGTCATTCTCTCAGTCTGAGAACATCAGTTTGAGACAATATTTCAGGTTAAACATAACTTTTGAAAACAGCTTCGAATAAGTGTTTCTCTTGTTTATTTCAGATGCAAATTGTTATATATAGCTATATAAACCCTTTATTTGATGTTTGAAAACTGCTATTCAGAGCTCCAGCAGAATCTTAGAAAACGTCATTCTCTCGGTCTGAGAACATCAGTTTGAGACAATATTTCAGGTTAAACATAACTTTTGAAAACAGCTTTGAATAAGTTTTTCTCTTGTTTATTTCAGATGCAAATTGATATATATAGCTATATAAACCCTTTATTTGATGTTTGAAAACTGCTATTCAGAGCTTCAGCAGAATCTTGGAAAACGTCATTCTCTCAGCCTGTGAAGATCAGTTTGAGACAATATTTCAGGTTAAACATAACTTTTGAAAACAGCTTCGAATAAATGTTTCTCTTGTTTATTTCAGATGCAAATTGATATATATAGCTATATAAACCCTTTATTTGATGTTTGAAAACTGCTATTCAGAGCTCCAGCAGAATCTTAGAAAACGTCATTCTCTCGGTCTGAGAACATCAGTTTGAGACAATATTTCAGGTTAAACATAACTTTTGAAAACAGCTTCGAATAAGTGTTTCTCTTGTTTATTTCAGATGCAAATTGATATATATAGCTATATAAACCCTTTATTTGATGTTTGAAAACTGCTATTCAGAGCTCCAGCAGAATCTTAGAAAACGTCATTCTCTCAGTCTGAGAACATCAGTTTGAGACAATGTTTCAGGTTAAACATAACTTTTGAAAACAGCTTTGAATAAGTTTTTCTCTTGTTTATTTCAGATGCAAATTGATATATATAGCTATATAAATCCTTTATTTGATGTTTGAAAACTGCTATTCAGAGCTTCAGCAGAATCTTGGAAAACGTCATTCTCTCAGCCTGTGAAGATCAGTTTGAGACAATATTTCAGGTTAAACATAACTTTTGAAAACAGCTTCGAATAAATGTTTCTCTTGTTTATTTCAGATGCAAATTGTTATATATAGCTATATAAACCCTTTATTTGATGTTTGAAAACTGCTATTCAGAGCTCCAGCAGAATCTTAGAAAACGTCATTCTCTCGGTCTGAGAACATGAGTTTGAGACAATATTTCAGGTTAAACATAACTTTTGAAAACAGCTTTGAATAAGTTTTTCTCTTGTTTATTTCAGATGCAAATTGATATATATAGCTATATAAATCCTTTATTTGATGTTTGAAAACTGCTATTCAGAGCTTCAGCAGAATCTTGGAAAACGTCATTCTCTCAGCCTGTGAAGATCAGTTTGAGACAATATTTCAGGTTAAACATAACTTTTGAAAACAGCTTCGAATAAATGTTTCTCTTGTTTATTTCAGATGCAAATTGTTATATATAGCTATATAAACCCTTTATTTGATGTTTGAAAACTGCTACTCAGAGCTCCAGCAGAATCTTAGAAAACGTCATTCTCTCGGTCTGAGAACATCAGTTTGAGACAATATTTCAGGTTAAACATAACTTTTGAAAACAGCTTCGAATAAGTGTTTCTCTTGTTTATTTCAGATGCAAATTGATATATATAGCTATATAAACCCTTTATTTGATGTTTGAAAACTGCTATTCAGAGCTTCAGCAGAATCTTGGAAAACGTCATTCTCTCAGCCTGTGAAGATCAGTTTGAGACAATATTTCAGGTTAAACATAACTTTTGAAAACAGCTTCGAATAAATGTTTCTCTTGTTTATTTCAGATGCAAATTGATATATATAGCTATATAAACCCTTTATTTGATGTTTGAAAACTGCTATTCAGAGCTCCAGCAGAATCTTAGAAAACGTCATTCTCTCGGTCTGAGAACATCAGTTTGAGACAATATTTCAGGTTAAACATAACTTTTGAAAACAGCTTCGAATAAGTGTTTCTCTTGTTTATTCCAGATGCAAATTGATATATATAGCTATATAAATCCTTTATTTGATGTTTGAAAACTGCTATTCAGAGCTTCAGCAGAATCTTGGAAAACGTCATTCTCTCAGCCTGTGAAGATCAGTTTGAGACAATATTTCAGGTTAAACATAACTTTTGAAAACAGCTTCGAATAAATGTTTCTCTTGTTTATTTCAGATGCAAATTGTTATATATAGCTATATAAACCCTTTATTTGATGTTTGAAAACTGCTATTCAGAGCTCCAGCAGAATCTTAGAAAACGTCATTCTCTCGGTCTGAGAACATCAGTTTGAGACAATATTTCAGGTTAAACATAACTTTTGAAAACAGCTTCGAATAAGTGTTTCTCTTGTTTATTTCTGATGCAAATTGATATATATAGCTATATAAACCCTTTATTTGATGTTTGAAAACTGTTATTCAGAGCTCCAGTAGAATCTTAGAAAACGTCATTCTCTCAGTCTGAGAACATCAGTTTGAGACAATGTTTCAGGTTAAACATAACTTTTGAAAACAGCTTTGAATAAGTTTTTCTCTTGTTTATTTCAGATACAAATTGATATATATAGCTATATAAATCCTTTATTTGATGTTTGAAAACTGCTATTCAGAGCTCCAGCAGAAATCTTAGAAAACGTCATTCTCTCAGTCTGAGAACATCAGTTTGAGACAATGTTTCAGGTTAAACATAACTTTTGAAAACAGCTTTGAATAAGTTTTTCTCTTGTTTATTTCAGATGCAAATTGATATATATAGCTATATAAATCCTTTATTTGATGTTTGAAAACTGCTATTCAGAGCTTCAGCAGAATCTTGGAAAACGTCATTCTCTCAGCCTGTGAAGATCAGTTTGAGACAATATTTCAGGTTAAACATAACTTTTGAAAACAGCTTCTAATAAATGTTTCTCTTGTTTATTTCAGATGCAAATTGTTATATATAGCTATATAAACCCTTTATTTGATGTTTGAAAACTGCTATTCAGAGCTCCAGCAGAATCTTAGAAAACGTCATTCTCTCGGTCTGAGAACATCAGTTTGAGACAATATTTCAGGTTAAACATAACTTTTGAAAACAGCTTCGAATAAGTGTTTCTCTTGTTTATTTCAGATGCAAATTGATATATATAGCTATATAAACCCTTTATTTGATGTTTGAAAACTGCTATTCAGAGCTCCAGCAGAATCTTAGAAAACGTCATTCTCTCGGTCTGAGAACATCAGTTTGAGACAATATTTCAGGTTAAACATAACTCTTGAAACCAGCTTCGAATAAGTGTTTCTCTTGTTTATTTCAGATGCAAATTGATATATATAGCTATATAAACCCTTTATTTGATGTTTGAAAACTGCTATTCAGAGCTTCAGCAGAATCTTGGAAAACGTCATTCTCTCAGCCTGTGAAGATCAGTTTGAGACAATATTTCAGGTTAAACATAACTTTTGAAAACAGCTTCGAATAAATGTTTCTCTTGTTTATTTCAGATGCAAATTGATATATATAGCTATATAAACCCTTTATTTGATGTTTGAAAACTGCTATTCAGAGCTCCAGCAGAATCTTAGAAAACGTCATTCTCTCGGTCTGAGAACATCAGTTTGAGACAATATTTCAGGTTAAACATAACTTTTGAAAACAGCTTCGAATAAGTGTTTCTCTTGTTTATTTCAGATGCAAATTGATATATATAGCTATATAAACCCTTTATTTGATGTTTGAAAACTGCTATTCAGAGCTCCAGCAGAATCTTAGAAAACGTCATTCTCTCGGTCTGAGAACATCAGTTTGAGACAATATTTCAGGTTAAACATAACTTTTGAAACCAGCTTCGAATAAGTGTTTCTCTTGTTTATTTCAGATGCAAATTGATATATATAGCTATATAAACCCTTTATTTGATGTTTGAAAACTGCTATTCAGAGCTCCAGCAGAATCTTAGAAAACGTCATTCTCTCAGTCTGAGAACATCATTTTGAGACAATGTTTCAGGTTAAACATAACTTTTGAAAACAGCTTTGAATAAGTTTTTCTCTTGTTTATTTCAGATGCAAATTGATATATATAGCTATATAAATCCTTTATTTGATGTTTGAAAACTGCTATTCAGAGCTCCAGCAGAATTTTAGAAAACGTCATTCTCTCAGTCTGAGAACATCAGTTTGAGACAATATTTCAGGTTAAACATAACTTTTGAAAACAGCTTCGAATAAGTGTTTCTCTTGTTTATTTCAGATGCAAATTGATATATATAGCTATATAAACCCTTTATTTGATGTTTTAAAACTGTTATTCAGAGCTCCAGCAGAATCTTGGAAAAGGTCATTCTCTCAGTCTGAGAACATCAGTTTGAGACAATATTTCAGGTTAAACATAACTTTTGAAAACAGCTTCGAATAAATGTTTCTCTTGTTTATTTCAGATGCAAATTGATATATATAGCTATATAAACCCTTTATTTGATGTTTGAAAACTGCTATTAAGAGCTCCAGCAGAATCTTAGAAAACGTCATTCTCTCGGTCTGAGAACATCAGTTTGAGACAATATTTCAGGTTAAACATAACTTTTGAAACCAGCTTCGAATAAGTGTTTCTCTTGTTTATTTCAGATGCAAATTGATATATATAGCTATATAAACCCTTTATTTGATGTTTGAAAACTGCTATTCAGAGCTTCAGCAGAATCTTGGAAAACGTCATTCTCTCAGCCTGTGAAGATCAGTTTGAGACAATATTTCAGGTTAAACATAACTTTTGAAAACAGCTTCGAATAAATGTTTCTCTTGTTTATTTCAGATGCAAATTGATATATATAGCTATATAAACCCTTTATTTGATGTTTGAAAACTGCTATTCAGAGCTCCAGCAGAATCTTAGAAAACGTGATTCTCTCGGTCTGAGAACATCAGTTTGAGACAATATTTCAGGTTAAACATAACTTTTGAAAACAGCTTCGAATAAGTGTTTCTCTTGTTTATTTCAGATGCAAATTGATATATATAGCTATATAAACCCTTTATTTGATGTTTGAAAACTGCTATTCAGAGCTCCAGCAGAATCTTAGAAAACGTCATTCTCTCGGTCTGAGAACATCAGTTTGAGACAATATTTCAGGTTAAACATAACTTTTGAAACCAGCTTCGAATAAGTGTTTCTCTTGTTTATTTCAGATGCAAATTGATATATATAGCTATATAAACCCTTTATTTGATGTTTGAAAACTGCTATTCAGAGCTCCAGCAGAATCTTAGAAAACGTCATTCTCTCAGTCTGAGAACATCATTTTGAGACAATGTTTCAGGTTAAACATAACTTTTGAAAACAGCTTTGAATAAGTTTTTCTCTTGTTTATTTCAGATGCAAATTGATATATATAGCTATATAAATCCTTTATTTGATGTTTGAAAACTGCTATTCAGAGCTCCAGCAGAATTTTAGAAAACGTCATTCTCTCAGTCTGAGAACATCAGTTTGAGACAATATTTCAGGTTAAACATAACTTTTGAAAACAGCTTCGAATAAGTGTTTCTCTTGTTTATTTCAGATGCAAATTGATATATATAGCTATATAAACCCTTTATTTGATGTTTTAAAACTGTTATTCAGAGCTCCAGCAGAATCTTGGAAAACGTCATTCTCTCAGTCTGAGAACATCAGTTTGAGACAATATTTCAGGTTAAACATAACTTTTGAAAACAGCTTCGAATAAATGTTTCTCTTGTTTATTTCAGATGCAAATTGATATATATAGCTATATAAACCCTTTATTTGATGTTTGAAAACTGCTATTCAGAGCTCCAGCAGAATCTTAGAAAACGTCATTCTCTCGGTCTGAGAACATCAGTTTGAGACAATATTTCAGGTTAAACATAACTTTTGAAAACAGCTTCGAATAAGTGTTTCTCTTGTTTATTTCAGATGCAAATTGATATATATAGCTATATAAACCCTTTATTTGATGTTTTAAAACTGTTATTCAGAGCTCCAGCAGAATCTTGGAAAAGGTCATTCTCTCAGTCTGAGAACATCAGTTTGAGACAATATTTCAGGTTAAACATAACTTTTGAAAACAGCTTCGAATAAATGTTTCTCTTGTTTATTTCAGATGCAAATTGATATATATAGCTATATAAACCCTTTATTTGATGTTTGAAAACTGCTATTAAGAGCTCCAGCAGAATCTTAGAAAACGTCATTCTCTCGGTCTGAGAACATCAGTTTGAGACAATATTTCAGGTTAAACATAACTTTTGAAACCAGCTTCGAATAAGTGTTTCTCTTGTTTATTTCAGATGCAAATTGATATATATAGCTATATAAACCCTTTATTTGATGTTTGAAAACTGCTATTCAGAGCTTCAGCAGAATCTTGGAAAACGTCATTCTCTCAGCCTGTGAAGATCAGTTTGAGACAATATTTCAGGTTAAACATAACTTTTGAAAACAGCTTCGAATAAATGTTTCTCTTGTTTATTTCAGATGCAAATTGATATATATAGCTATATAAACCCTTTATTTGATGTTTGAAAACTGCTATTCAGAGCTCCAGCAGAATCTTAGAAAACGTGATTCTCTCGGTCTGAGAACATCAGTTTGAGACAATATTTCAGGTTAAACATAACTTTTGAAAACAGCTTCGAATAAGTGTTTCTCTTGTTTATTTCAGATGCAAATTGATATATATAGCTATATAAACCCTTTATTTGATGTTTGAAAACTGCTATTCAGAGCTCCAGCAGAATCTTAGAAAACGTCATTCTCTCGGTCTGAGAACATCAGTTTGAGACAATATTTCAGGTTAAACATAACTTTTGAAACCAGCTTCGAATAAGTGTTTCTCTTGTTTATTTCAGATGCAAATTGATATATATAGCTATATAAACCCTTTATTTGATGTTTGAAAACTGCTATTCAGAGCTCCAGCAGAATCTTAGAAAACGTCATTCTCTCAGTCTGAGAACATCATTTTGAGACAATGTTTCAGGTTAAACATAACTTTTGAAAACAGCTTTGAATAAGTGTTTCTCTTGTTTATTTCAGATGCAAATTGATATATATAGCTATATAAATCCTTTATTTGATGTTTGAAAACTGCTATTCAGAGCTCCAGCAGAATTTTAGAAAACGTCATTCTCTCAGTCTGAGAACATCAGTTTGAGACAATATTTCAGGTTAAACATAACTTTTGAAAACAGCTTCGAATAAGTGTTTCTCTTGTTTATTTCAGATGCAAATTGATATATATAGCTATATAAACCCTTTATTTGATGTTTTAAAACTGTTATTCAGAGCTCCAGCAGAATCTTGGAAAACGTCATTCTCTCAGTCTGAGAACATCAGTTTGAGACAATATTTCAGGTTAAACATAACTTTTGAAAACAGCTTCGAATAAATGTTTCTCTTGTTTATTTCAGATGCAAATTGATATATATAGCTATATAAACCCTTTATTTGATGTTTGAAAACTGCTATTAAGAGCTCCAGCAGAATCTTAGAAAACGTCATTCTCTCGGTCTGAGAACATCAGTTTGAGACAATATTTCAGGTTAAACATAACTTTTGAAACCAGCTTCGAATAAGTGTTTCTCTTGTTTATTTCAGATGCAAATTGATATATATAGCTATATAAACCCTTTATTTGATGTTTGAAAACTGCTATTCAGAGCTTCAGCAGAATCTTGGAAAACGTCATTCTCTCAGCCTGTGAAGATCAGTTTGAGACAATATTTCAGGTTAAACATAACTTTTGAAAACAGCTTCGAATAAATGTTTCTCTTGTTTATTTCAGATGCAAATTGATATATATAGCTATATAAACCCTTTATTTGATGTTTGAAAACTGCTATTCAGAGCTCCAGCAGAATCTTAGAAAACGTCATTCTCTCGGTCTGAGAACATCAGTTTGAGACAATATTTCAGGTTAAACATAACTTTTGAAAACAGCTTCGAATAAGTGTTTCTCTTGTTTATTTCAGATGCAAATTGATATATATAGTTATATAAACCCTTTATTTGATGTTTGAAAACTGCTATTCAGAGCTCCAGCAGAATCTTAGAAAACGTCATTCTCTCAGTCTGAGAACATCAGTTTGAGACAATATTTCAGGTTAAACATAACTTTTGAAAACAGCTTCGAATAAATGTTTCTCTTGTTTATTTCAGATGCAAATTGATATATATAGCTATATAAACCCTTTATTTGATGTTTGAAAACTGCTATTCAGAGCTCCAGCAGAATCTTAGAAAACGTCATTCTCTCAGTCTGAGAACATCAGTTTGAGACAATGTTTCAGGTTAAACATAACTTTTGAAAACAGCTTTGAATAAGTTTTTCTCTTGTTTATTTCAGATGCAAATTGATATATATAGCTATATAAATCCTTTATTTGATGTTTGAAAACTGCTATTCAGAGCTTCAGCAGAATCTTGGAAAACGTCATTCTCTCAGCCTGTGAAGATCAGTTTGAGACAATATTTCAGGTTAAACATAACTTTTGAAAACAGCTTCGAATAAATGTTTCTCTTGTTTATTTCAGATGCAAATTGTTATATATAGCTATATAAACCCTTTATTTGATGTTTGAAAACTGCTATTCAGAGCTCCAGCAGAATCTTAGAAAACGTCATTCTCTCGGTCTGAGAACATGAGTTTGAGACAATATTTCAGGTTAAACATAACTTTTGAAAACAGCTTTGAATAAGTTTTTCTCTTGTTTATTTCAGATGCAAATTGATATATATAGCTATATAAATCCTTTATTTGATGTTTGAAAACTGCTATTCAGAGCTTCAGCAGAATCTTGGAAAACGTCATTCTCTCAGCCTGTGAAGATCAGTTTGAGACAATATTTCAGGTTAAACATAACTTTTGAAAACAGCTTCGAATAAGTGTTTCTCTTGTTTATTTCAGATGCAAATTGATATATATAGCTATATAAACCCTTTATTTGATGTTTGAAAACTGCTATTCAGAGCTCCAGCAGAATCTTAGAAAACGTCATTCTCTCAGTCTGAGAACATCAGTTTGAGACAATGTTTCAGGTTAAACATAACTTTTGAAAACAGCTTTGAATAAGTTTTTCTCTTGTTTATTTCAGATGCAAATTGATATATATAGCTATATAAATCCTTTATTTGATGTTTGAAAACTGCTATTCAGAGCTTCAGCAGAATCTTGGAAAACGTCATTCTCTCAGCCTGTGAAGATCAGTTTGAGACAATATTTCAGGTTAAACATAACTTTTGAAAACAGCTTCGAATAAATGTTTCTCTTGTTTATTTCAGATGCAAATTGTTATATATAGCTATATAAACCCTTTATTTGATGTTTGAAAACTGCTATTCAGAGCTCCAGCAGAATCTTAGAAAACGTCATTCTCTCGGTCTGAGAACATGAGTTTGAGACAATATTTCAGGTTAAACATAACTTTTGAAAACAGCTTTGAATAAGTTTTTCTCTTGTTTATTTCAGATGCAAATTGATATATATAGCTATATAAATCCTTTATTTGATGTTTGAAAACTGCTATTCAGAGCTTCAGCAGAATCTTGGAAAACGTCATTCTCTCAGCCTGTGAAGATCAGTTTGAGACAATATTTCAGGTTAAACATAACTTTTGAAAACAGCTTCGAATAAATGTTTCTCTTGTTTATTTCAGATGCAAATTGTTATATATAGCTATATAAACCCTTTATTTGATGTTTGAAAACTGCTACTCAGAGCTCCAGCAGAATCTTAGAAAACGTCATTCTCTCGGTCTGAGAACATCAGTTTGAGACAATATTTCAGGTTAAACATAACTTTTGAAAACAGCTTCGAATAAGTGTTTCTCTTGTTTATTTCAGATGCAAATTGATATATATAGCTATATAAACCCTTTATTTGATGTTTGAAAACTGCTATTCAGAGCTTCAGCAGAATCTTGGAAAACGTCATTCTCTCAGCCTGTGAAGATCAGTTTGAGACAATATTTCAGGTTAAACATAACTTTTGAAAACAGCTTCGAATAAATGTTTCTCTTGTTTATTTCAGATGCAAATTGATATATATAGCTATATAAACCCTTTATTTGATGTTTGAAAACTGCTATTCAGAGCTCCAGCAGAATCTTAGAAAACGTCATTCTCTCGGTCTGAGAACATCAGTTTGAGACAATATTTCAGGTTAAACATAACTTTTGAAAACAGCTTCGAATAAGTGTTTCTCTTGTTTATTCCAGATGCAAATTGATATATATAGCTATATAAATCCTTTATTTGATGTTTGAAAACTGCTATTCAGAGCTTCAGCAGAATCTTGGAAAACGTCATTCTCTCAGCCTGTGAAGATCAGTTTGAGACAATATTTCAGGTTAAACATAACTTTTGAAAACAGCTTCGAATAAATGTTTCTCTTGTTTATTTCAGATGCAAATTGTTATATATAGCTATATAAACCCTTTATTTGATGTTTGAAAACTGCTATTCAGAGCTCCAGCAGAATCTTAGAAAACGTCATTCTCTCGGTCTGAGAACATCAGTTTGAGACAATATTTCAGGTTAAACATAACTTTTGAAAACAGCTTCGAATAAGTGTTTCTCTTCTTTATTTCTGATGCAAATTGATATATATAGCTATATAAACCCTTTATTTGATGTTTGAAAACTGTTATTCAGAGCTCCAGTAGAATCTTAGAAAACGTCATTCTCTCAGTCTGAGAACATCAGTTTGAGACAATGTTTCAGGTTAAACATAACTTTTGAAAACAGCTTTGAATAAGTTTTTCTCTTGTTTATTTCAGATACAAATTGATATATATAGCTATATAAATCCTTTATTTGATGTTTGAAAACTGCTATTCAGAGCTCCAGCAGAATCTTAGAAAACGTCATTCTCTCAGTCTGAGAACATCAGTTTGAGACAATGTTTCAGGTTAAACATAACTTTTGAAAACAGCTTTGAATAAGTTTTTCTCTTGTTTATTTCAGATGCAAATTGATATATATAGCTATATAAATCCTTTATTTGATGTTTGAAAACTGCTATTCAGAGCTTCAGCAGAATCTTGGAAAACGTCATTCTCTCAGCCTGTGAAGATCAGTTTGAGACAATATTTCAGGTTAAACATAACTTTTGAAAACAGCTTCGAATAAATGTTTCTCTTGTTTATTTCAGATGCAAATTGTTATATATAGCTATATAAACCCTTTATTTGATGTTTGAAAACTGCTATTCAGAGCTCCAGCAGAATCTTAGAAAACGTCATTCTCTCAGTCTGAGAACATCAGTTTGAGACAATATTTCAGGTTAAACATAACTTTTGAAAACAGCTTCGAATAAGTGTTTCTCTTGTTTATTTCAGATGCAAATTGATATATATAGCTATATAAACCCTTTATTTGATGTTTGAAAACTGCTATTCAGAGCTCCAGCAGAATCTTAGAAAACGTCATTCTCTCGGTCTGAGAACATCAGTTTGAGACAATATTTCAGGTTAAACATAACTTTTGAAACCAGCTTCGAATAAGTGTTTCTCTTGTTTATTTCAGATGCAAATTGATATATATAGCTATATAAACCCTTTATTTGATGTTTGAAAACTGCTATTCAGAGCTTCAGCAGAATCTTGGAAAACGTCATTCTCTCAGCCTGTGAAGATCAGTTTGAGACAATATTTCAGGTTAAACATAACTTTTGAAAACAGCTTCGAATAAATGTTTCTCTTGTTTATTTCAGATGCAAATTGATATATATAGCTATATAAACCCTTTATTTGATGTTTGAAAACTGCTATTCAGAGCTCCAGCAGAATCTTAGAAAACGTCATTCTCTCGGTCTGAGAACATCAGTTTGAGACAATATTTCAGGTTAAACATAACTTTTGAAAACAGCTTCGAATAAGTGTTTCTCTTGTTTATTTCAGATGCAAATTGATATATATAGCTATATAAACCCTTTATTTGATGTTTGAAAACTGCTATTCAGAGCTCCAGCAGAATCTTAGAAAACGTCATTCTCTCGGTCTGAGAACATCAGTTTGAGACAATATTTCAGGTTAAACATAACTTTTGAAACCAGCTTCGAATAAGTGTTTCTCTTGTTTATTTCAGATGCAAATTGATATATATAGCTATATAAACCCTTTATTTGATGTTTGAAAACTGCTATTCAGAGCTCCAGCAGAATCTTAGAAAACGTCATTCTCTCAGTCTGAGAACATCATTTTGAGACAATGTTTCAGGTTAAACATAACTTTTGAAAACAGCTTCGAATAAGTGTTTCTCTTGTTTATTTCAGATGCAAATTGATATATATAGCTATATAAATCCTTTATTTGATGTTTGAAAACTGCTATTCAGAGCTCCAGCAGAATTTTAGAAAACGTCATTCTCTCAGTCTGAGAACATCAGTTTGAGACAATATTTCAGGTTAAACATAACTTTTGAAAACAGCTTCGAATAAGTGTTTCTCTTGTTTATTTCAGATGCAAATTGATATATATAGCTATATAAACCCTTTATTTGATGTTTTAAAACTGTTATTCAGAGCTCCAGCAGAATCTTGGAAAAGGTCATTCTCTCAGTCTGAGAACATCAGTTTGAGACAATATTTCAGGTTAAACATAACTTTTGAAAACAGCTTCGAATAAATGTTTCTCTTGTTTATTTCAGATGCAAATTGATATATATAGCTATATAAACCCTTTATTTGATGTTTGAAAACTGCTATTAAGAGCTCCAGCAGAATCTTAGAAAACGTCATTCTCTCGGTCTGAGAACATCAGTTTGAGACAATATTTCAGGTTAAACATAACTTTTGAAACCAGCTTCGAATAAGTGTTTCTCTTGTTTATTTCAGATGCAAATTGATATATATAGCTATATAAACCCTTTATTTGATGTTTGAAAACTGCTATTCAGAGCTTCAGCAGAATCTTGGAAAACGTCATTCTCTCAGCCTGTGAAGATCAGTTTGAGACAATATTTCAGGTTAAACATAACTTTTGAAAACAGCTTCGAATAAATGTTTCTCTTGTTTATTTCAGATGCAAATTGATATATATAGCTATATAAACCCTTTATTTGATGTTTGAAAACTGCTATTCAGAGCTCCAGCAGAATCTTAGAAAACGTGATTCTCTCGGTCTGAGAACATCAGTTTGAGACAATATTTCAGGTTAAACATAACTTTTGAAAACAGCTTCGAATAAGTGTTTCTCTTGTTTATTTCAGATGCAAATTGATATATATAGCTATATAAACCCTTTATTTGATGTTTGAAAACTGCTATTCAGAGCTCCAGCAGAATCTTAGAAAACGTCATTCTCTCGGTCTGAGAACATCAGTTTGAGACAATATTTCAGGTTAAACATAACTTTTGAAACCAGCTTCGAATAAGTGTTTCTCTTGTTTATTTCAGATGCAAATTGATATATATAGCTATATAAACCCTTTATTTGATGTTTGAAAACTGCTATTCAGAGCTCCAGCAGAATCTTAGAAAACGTCATTCTCTCAGTCTGAGAACATCATTTTGAGACAATGTTTCAGGTTAAACATAACTTTTGAAAACAGCTTTGAATAAGTTTTTCTCTTGTTTATTTCAGATGCAAATTGATATATATAGCTATATAAATCCTTTATTTGATGTTTGAAAACTGCTATTCAGAGCTCCAGCAGAATTTTAGAAAACGTCATTCTCTCAGTCTGAGAACATCAGTTTGAGACAATATTTCAGGTTAAACATAACTTTTGAAAACAGCTTCGAATAAGTGTTTCTCTTGTTTATTTCAGATGCAAATTGATATATATAGCTATATAAACCCTTTATTTGATGTTTTAAAACTGTTATTCAGAGCTCCAGCAGAATCTTGGAAAACGTCATTCTCTCAGTCTGAGAACATCAGTTTGAGACAATATTTCAGGTTAAACATAACTTTTGAAAACAGCTTCGAATAAATGTTTCTCTTGTTTATTTCAGATGCAAATTGATATATATAGCTATATAAACCCTTTATTTGATGTTTGAAAACTGCTATTCAGAGCTCCAGCAGAATCTTAGAAAACGTCATTCTCTCGGTCTGAGAACATCAGTTTGAGACAATATTTCAGGTTAAACATAGCTTTTGAAAACAGCTTCGAATAAGTGTTTCTCTTGTTTATTTCAGATGCAAATTGATATATATAGCTATATAAACCCTTTATTTGATGTTTGAAAACTGCTATTCAGAGCTCCAGCAGAATCTTAGAAAACGTCATTCTCTCAGTCTGAGAACATCAGTTTGAGACAATATTTCAGGTTAAACATAACTTTTGAAAACAGCTTCGAATAAATGTTTCTCTTGTTTATTTCAGATGCAAATTGATATATATAGCTATATAAACCCTTTATTTGATGTTTGAAAACTGCTATTCAGAGCTCCAGCAGAATCTTAGAAAACGTCATTCTCTCAGTCTGAGAACATCAGTTTGAGACAATGTTTCAGGTTAAACATAACTTTTGAAAACAGCTTTGAATAAGTTTTTCTCTTGTTTATTTCAGATGCAAATTGATATATATAGCTATATAAATCCTTTATTTGATGTTTGAAAACTGCTATTCAGAGCTTCAGCAGAATCTTGGAAAACGTCATTCTCTCAGCCTGTGAAGATCAGTTTGAGACAATATTTCAGGTTAAACATAACTTTTGAAAACAGCTTCGAATAAATGTTTCTCTTGTTTATTTCAGATGCAAATTGTTATATATAGCTATATAAACCCTTTATTTGATGTTTGAAAACTGCTATTCAGAGCTCCAGCAGAATCTTAGAAAACGTCATTCTCTCGGTCTGAGAACATCAGTTTGAGACAATATTTCAGGTTAAACATAACTTTTGAAAACAGCTTTGAATAAGTTTTTCTCTTGTTTATTTCAGATGCAAATTGATATATATAGCTATATAAACCCTTTATTTGATGTTTGAAAACTGCTATTCAGAGCTTCAGCAGAATCTTGGAAAACGTCATTCTCTCAGCCTGTGAAGATCAGTTTGAGACAATATTTCAGGTTAAACATAACTTTTGAAAACAGCTTCGAATAAATGTTTCTCTTGTTTATTTCAGATGCAAATTGATATATATAGCTATATAAACCCTTTATTTGATGTTTGAAAACTGCTATTCAGAGCTCCAGCAGAATCTTAGAAAACGTCATTCTCTCGGTCTGAGAACATCAGTTTGAGACAATATTTCAGGTTAAACATAACTTTTGAAAACAGCTTCGAATAAGTGTTTCTCTTGTTTATTTCAGATGCAAATTGATATATATAGCTATATAAACCCTTTATTTGATGTTTGAAAACTGCTATTCAGAGCTTCAGCAGAATCTTGGAAAACGTCATTCTCTCAGCCTGTGAAGATCAGTTTGAGACAATATTTCAGGTTAAACATAACTTTTGAAAACAGCTTCGAATAAATGTTTCTCTTGTTTATTTCAGATGCAAATTGATATATATAGCTATATAAACCCTTTATTTGATGTTTGAAAACTGCTATTCAGAGCTCCAGCAGAATCTTAGAAAACGTCATTCTCTCAGTCTGAGAACATCAGTTTGAGACAATATTTCAGGT
The DNA here is from genome assembly GCF_982586985.1 of Callionymus lyra. NCBI lineage: Eukaryota > Metazoa > Chordata > Actinopteri > Syngnathiformes > Callionymidae > Callionymus > Callionymus lyra. The sequence goes on from NW_028258569.1 coordinate 280,854, forward strand.
TAAACATAACTTTTGAAAACAGCTTCGAATAAGTGTTTCTCTTGTTTATTTCAGATGCAAATTGTTATATATAGCTATATAAACCCTTTATTTGATGTTTGAAAACTGCTATTCAGAGCTCCAGCAGAATCTTAGAAAACGTCATTCTCTCGGTCTGAGAACATCAGTTTGAGACAATATTTCAGGTTAAACATAACTTTTGAAAACAGCTTTAAATAAGTTTTTCTCTTGTTTATTTCAGATGCAAATTGATATATATAGCTATATAAACCCTTTATTTGATGTTTGAAAACTGCTATTCAGAGCTTCAGCAGAATCTTGGAAAACGTCATTCTCTCAGCCTGTGAAGATCAGTTTGAGACAATATTTCAGGTTAAACATAACTTTTGAAAACAGCTTCGAATAAATGTTTCTCTTGTTTATTTCAGATGCAAATTGATATATATAGCTATATAAACCCTTTATTTGATGTTTGAAAACTGCTATTCAGAGCTCCAGCAGAATCTTAGAAAACGTCATTCTCTCGGTCTGAGAACATCAGTTTGAGACAATATTTCAGGTTAAACATAACTTTTGAAAACAGCTTCGAATAAGTGTTTCTCTTGTTTATTTCAGATGCAAATTGATATATATAGCTATATAAACCCTTTATTTGATGTTTGAAAACTGCTATTCAGAGCTCCAGCAGAATCTTAGAAAACGTCATTCTCTCAGTCTGAGAACATCAGTTTGAGACAATGTTTCAGGTTAAACATAACTTTTGAAAACAGCTTTGAATAAGTTTTTCTCTTGTTTATTTCAGATGCAAATTGATATATATAGCTATATAAATCCTTTATTTGATGTTTGAAAACTGCTATTCAGAGCTTCAGCAGAATCTTGGAAAACGTCATTCTCTCAGCCTGTGAAGATCAGTTTGAGACAATATTTCAGGTTAAACATAACTTTTGAAAACAGCTTCGAATAAATGTTTCTCTTGTTTATTTCAGATGCAAATTGTTATATATAGCTATATAAACCCTTTATTTGATGTTTGAAAACTGCTATTCAGAGCTCCAGCAGAATCTTAGAAAACGTCATTCTCTCGGTCTGAGAACATGAGTTTGAGACAATATTTCAGGTTAAACATAACTTTTGAAAACAGCTTTGAATAAGTTTTTCTCTTGTTTATTTCAGATGCAAATTGATATATATAGCTATATAAATCCTTTATTTGATGTTTGAAAACTGCTATTCAGAGCTTCAGCAGAATCTTGGAAAACGTCATTCTCTCAGCCTGTGAAGATCAGTTTGAGACAATATTTCAGGTTAAACATAACTTTTGAAAACAGCTTCGAATAAATGTTTCTCTTGTTTATTTCAGATGCAAATTGTTATATATAGCTATATAAACCCTTTATTTGATGTTTGAAAACTGCTATTCAGAGCTCCAGCAGAATCTTAGAAAACGTCATTCTCTCGGTCTGAGAACATCAGTTAGAGACAATATTTCAGGTTAAACATAACTTTTGAAAACAGCTTCGAATAAGTGTTTCTCTTGTTTATTTCAGATGCAAATTGATATATATAGCTATATAAACCCTTTATTTGATGTTTGAAAACTGCTATTCAGAGCTTCAGCAGAATCTTGGAAAACGTCATTCTCTCAGCCTGTGAAGATCAGTTTGAGACAATATTTCAGGTTAAACATAACTTTTGAAAACAGCTTCGAATAAATGTTTCTCTTGTTTATTTCAGATGCAAATTGATATATATAGCTATATAAACCCTTTATTTGATGTTTGAAAACTGCTATTCAGAGCTCCAGCAGAATCTTAGAAAACGTCATTCTCTCGGTCTGAGAACATCAGTTTGAGACAATATTTCAGGTTAAACATAACTTTTGAAAACAGCTTCGAATAAGTGTTTCTCTTGTTTATTTCAGATGCAAATTGATATATATAGTTATATAAACCCTTTATTTGATGTTTGAAAACTGCTATTCAGAGCTCCAGCAGAATCTTAGAAAACGTCATTCTCTCAGTCTGAGAACATCAGTTTGAGACAATATTTCAGGTTAAACATAACTTTTGAAAACAGCTTCGAATAAATGTTTCTCTTGTTTATTTCAGATGCAAATTGATATATATAGCTATATAAACCCTTTATTTGATGTTTGAAAACTGCTATTCAGAGCTCCAGCAGAATCTTAGAAAACGTCATTCTCTCAGTCTGAGAACATCAGTTTGAGACAATGTTTCAGGTTAAACATAACTTTTGAAAACAGCTTTGAATAAGTTTTTCTCTTGTTTATTTCAGATGCAAATTGATATATATAGCTATATAAATCCTTTATTTGATGTTTGAAAACTGCTATTCAGAGCTTCAGCAGAATCTTGTAAAACGTCATTCTCTCAGCCTGTGAAGATCAGTTTGAGACAATATTTCAGGTTAAACATAACTTTTGAAAACAGCTTCGAATAAATGTTTATCTTGTTTATTTCAGATGCAAATTGTTATATATAGCTATATAAACCCTTTATTTGATGTTTGAAAACTGCTATTCAGAGCTCCAGCAGAATCTTAGAAAACGTCATTCTCTCGGTCTGAGAACATGAGTTTGAGACAATATTTCAGGTTAAACATAACTTTTGAAAACAGCTTTGAATAAGTTTTTCTCTTGTTTATTTCAGATGCAAATTGATATATATAGCTATATAAATCCTTTATTTGATGTTTGAAAACTGCTATTCAGAGCTTCAGCAGAATCTTGGAAAACGTCATTCTCTCAGCCTGTGAAGATCAGTTTGAGACAATATTTCAGGTTAAACATAACTTTTGAAAACAGCTTCGAATAAATGTTTCTCTTGTTTATTTCAGATGCAAATTGTTATATATAGCTATATAAACCCTTTATTTGATGTTTGAAAACTGCTATTCAGAGCTCCAGCAGAATCTTAGAAAACGTCATTCTCTCGGTCTGAGAACATCAGTTTGAGACAATATTTCAGGTTAAACATAACTTTTGAAAACAGCTTCGAATAAGTGTTTCTCTTGTTTATTTCAGATGCAAATTGATATATATAGCTATATAAACCCTTTATTTGATGTTTGAAAACTGCTATTCAGAGCTCCAGCAGAATCTTAGAAAACGTCATTCTCTCGGTCTGAGAACATCAGTTTGAGACAATATTTCAGGTTAAACATAACTTTTGAAACCAGCTTCGAATAAGTGTTTCTCTTGTTTATTTCAGATGCAAATTGATATATATAGCTATATAAACCCTTTATTTGATGTTTGAAAACTGCTATTCAGAGCTTCAGCAGAATCTTGGAAAACGTCATTCTCTCAGCCTGTGAAGATCAGTTTGAGACAATATTTCAGGTTAAACATAACTTTTGAAAACAGCTTTGAATAAATGTTTCTCTTGTTTATTTCAGATGCAAATTGATATATATAGCTATATAAACCCTTTATTTGATGTTTGAAAACTGCTATTCAGAGCTCCAGCAGAATCTTAGAAAACGTCATTCTCTCGGTCTGAGAACATCAGTTTGAGACAATATTTCAGGTTAAACATAACTTTTGAAAACAGCTTCGAATAAGTGTTTCTCTTGTTTATTTCAGATGCAAATTGATATATATAGCTATATAAACCCTTTATTTGATGTTTGAAAACTGCTATTCAGAGCTCCAGCAGAATCTTAGAAAACGTCATTCTCTCGGTCTGAGAACATCAGTTTGAGACAATATTTCAGGTTAAACATAACTTTTGAAACCAGCTTCGAATAAGTGTTTCTCTTGTTTATTTCAGATGCAAATTGATATATATAGCTATATAAACCCTTTATTTGATGTTTGAAAACTGCTATTCAGAGCTCCAGCAGAATCTTAGAAAACGTCATTCTCTCAGTCTGAGAACATCAGTTTGAGACAATGTTTCAGGTTAAACATAACTTTTGAAAACAGCTTCGAATAAATGTTTCTCTTGTTTATTTCAGATGCAAATTGTTATATATAGCTATATAAACCCTTTATTTGATGTTTGAAAACTGCTATTCAGAGCTCCAGCAGAATCTTAGAAAACGTCATTCTCTCGGTCTGAGAACATCAGTTTGAGACAATATTTCAGGTTAAACATAACTTTTGAAAACAGCTTTGAATAAGTTTTTCTCTTGTTTATTTCAGATGCAAATTGATATATATAGCTATATAAACCCTTTATTTGATGTTTGAAAACTGCTATTCAGAGCTTCAGCAGAATCTTGGAAAACGTCATTCTCTCAGCCTGTGAAGATCAGTTTGAGACAATATTTCAGGTTAAACATAACTTTTGAAAACAGCTTCGAATAAATGTTTCTCTTGTTTATTTCAGATGCAAATTGATATATATAGCTATATAAACCCTTTATTTGATGTTTGAAAACTGCTATTCAGAGCTCCAGCAGAATCTTAGAAAACGTCATTCTCTCGGTCTGAGAACATCAGTTTGAGACAATATTTCAGGTTAAACATAACTTTTGAAACCAGCTTCGAATAAGTGTTTCTCTTGTTTATTTCAGATGCAAATTGATATATATAGCTATATAAACCCTTTATTTGATGTTTGAAAACTGCTATTCAGAGCTTCAGCAGAATCTTGGAAAACGTCATTCTCTCAGCCTGTGAAGATCAGTTTGAGACAATATTTCAGGTTAAACATAACTTTTGAAAACAGCTTCGAATAAATGTTTCTCTTGTTTATTTCAGATGCAAATTGATATATATAGCTATATAAACCCTTTATTTGATGTTTGAAAACTGCTATTCAGAGCTCCAGCAGAATCTTAGAAAACGTCATTCTCTCAGTCTGAGAACATCAGTTTGAGACAATATTTCAGGTTAAACATAACTTTTGAAAACAGCTTCGAATAAGTGTTTCTCTTGTTTATTTCAGATGCAAATTGTTATATATAGCTATATAAACCCTTTATTTGATGTTTGAAAACTGCTATTCAGAGCTCCAGCAGAATCTTAGAAAACGTCATTCTCTCGGTCTGAGAACATCAGTTTGAGACAATATTTCAGGTTAAACATAACTTTTGAAAACAGCTTTGAATAAGTTTTTCTCTTGTTTATTTCAGATGCAAATTGATATATATAGCTATATAAACCCTTTATTTGATGTTTGAAAACTGCTATTCAGAGCTTCAGCAGAATCTTGGAAAACGTCATTCTCTCAGCCTGTGAAGATCAGTTTGAGACAATATTTCAGGTTAAACATAACTTTTGAAAACAGCTTCGAATAAATGTTTCTCTTGTTTATTTCAGATGCAAATTGATATATATAGCTATATAAACCCTTTATTTGATGTTTGAAAACTGCTATTCAGAGCTCCAGCAGAATCTTAGAAAACGTCATTCTCTCGGTCTGAGAACATCAGTTTGAGACAATATTTCAGGTTAAACATAACTTTTGAAAACAGCTTCGAATAAGTGTTTCTCTTGTTTATTTCAGATGCAAATTGATATATATAGCTATATAAACCCTTTATTTGATGTTTGAAAACTGCTATTCAGAGCTCCAGCAGAATCTTAGAAAACGTCATTCTCTCAGTCTGAGAACATCAGTTTGAGACAATGTTTCAGGTTAAACATAACTTTTGAAAACAGCTTTGAATAAGTTTTTCTCTTGTTTATTTCAGATGCAAATTGATATATATAGCTATATAAATCCTTTATTTGATGTTTGAAAACTGCTATTCAGAGCTTCAGCAGAATCTTGGAAAACGTCATTCTCTCAGCCTGTGAAGATCAGTTTGAGACAATATTTCAGGTTAAACATAACTTTTGAAAACAGCTTCGAATAAATGTTTCTCTTGTTTATTTCAGATGCAAATTGTTATATATAGCTATATAAACCCTTTATTTGATGTTTGAAAACTGCTATTCAGAGCTCCAGCAGAATCTTAGAAAACGTCATTCTCTCGGTCTGAGAACATGAGTTTGAGACAATATTTCAGGTTAAACATAACTTTTGAAAACAGCTTTGAATAAGTTTTTCTCTTGTTTATTTCAGATGCAAATTGATATATATAGCTATATAAATCCTTTATTTGATGTTTGAAAACTGCTATTCAGAGCTTCAGCAGAATCTTGGAAAACGTCATTCTCTCAGCCTGTGAAGATCAGTTTGAGACAATATTTCAGGTTAAACATAACTTTTGAAAACAGCTTCGAATAAATGTTTCTCTTGTTTATTTCAGATGCAAATTGTTATATATAGCTATATAAACCCTTTATTTGATGTTTGAAAACTGCTACTCAGAGCTCCAGCAGAATCTTAGAAAACGTCATTCTCTCGGTCTGAGAACATCAGTTTGAGACAATATTTCAGGTTAAACATAACTTTTGAAAACAGCTTCGAATAAGTGTTTCTCTTGTTTATTTCAGATGCAAATTGATATATATAGCTATATAAACCCTTTATTTGATGTTTGAAAACTGCTATTCAGAGCTTCAGCAGAATCTTGGAAAACGTCATTCTCTCAGCCTGTGAAGATCAGTTTGAGACAATATTTCAGGTTAAACATAACTTTTGAAAACAGCTTCGAATAAATGTTTCTCTTGTTTATTTCAGATGCAAATTGATATATATAGCTATATAAACCCTTTATTTGATGTTTGAAAACTGCTATTCAGAGCTCCAGCAGAATCTTAGAAAACGTCATTCTCTCGGTCTGAGAACATCAGTTTGAGACAATATTTCAGGTTAAACATAACTTTTGAAAACAGCTTCGAATAAGTGTTTCTCTTGTTTATTCCAGATGCAAATTGATATATATAGCTATATAAATCCTTTATTTGATGTTTGAAAACTGCTATTCAGAGCTTCAGCAGAATCTTGGAAAACGTCATTCTCTCAGCCTGTGAAGATCAGTTTGAGACAATATTTCAGGTTAAACATAACTTTTGAAAACAGCTTCGAATAAATGTTTCTCTTGTTTATTTCAGATGCAAATTGTTATATATAGCTATATAAACCCTTTATTTGATGTTTGAAAACTGCTATTCAGAGCTCCAGCAGAATCTTAGAAAACGTCATTCTCTCGGTCTGAGAACATCAGTTTGAGACAATATTTCAGGTTAAACATAACTTTTGAAAACAGCTTCGAATAAGTGTTTCTCTTGTTTATTTCTGATGCAAATTGATATATATAGCTATATAAACCCTTTATTTGATGTTTGAAAACTGTTATTCAGAGCTCCAGTAGAATCTTAGAAAACGTCATTCTCTCAGTCTGAGAACATCAGTTTGAGACAATGTTTCAGGTTAAACATAACTTTTGAAAACAGCTTTGAATAAGTTTTTCTCTTGTTTATTTCAGATACAAATTGATATATATAGCTATATAAATCCTTTATTTGATGTTTGAAAACTGCTATTCAGAGCTCCAGCAGAATCTTAGAAAACGTCATTCTCTCAGTCTGAGAACATCAGTTTGAGACAATGTTTCAGGTTAAACATAACTTTTGAAAACAGCTTTGAATAAGTTTTTCTCTTGTTTATTTCAGATGCAAATTGATATATATAGCTATATAAATCCTTTATTTGATGTTTGAAAACTGCTATTCAGAGCTTCAGCAGAATCTTGGAAAACGTCATTCTCTCAGCCTGTGAAGATCAGTTTGAGACAATATTTCAGGTTAAACATAACTTTTGAAAACAGCTTCGAATAAATGTTTCTCTTGTTTATTTCAGATGCAAATTGTTATATATAGCTATATAAACCCTTTATTTGATGTTTGAAAACTGCTATTCAGAGCTCCAGCAGAATCTTAGAAAACGTCATTCTCTCGGTCTGAGAACATCAGTTTGAGACAATATTTCAGGTTAAACATAACTTTTGAAAACAGCTTCGAATAAGTGTTTCTCTTGTTTATTTCAGATGCAAATTGATATATATAGCTATATAAACCCTTTATTTGATGTTTGAAAACTGCTATTCAGAGCTCCAGCAGAATCTTAGAAAACGTCATTCTCTCGGTCTGAGCACATCAGTTTGAGACAATATTTCAGGTTAAACATAACTTTTGAAACCAGCTTCGAATAAGTGTTTCTCTTGTTTATTTCAGATGCAAATTGATATATATAGCTATATAAACCCTTTATTTGATGTTTGAAAACTGCTATTCAGAGCTTCAGCAGAATCTTGGAAAACGTCATTCTCTCAGCCTGTGAAGATCAGTTTGAGACAATATTTCAGGTTAAACATAACTTTTGAAAACAGCTTCGAATAAATGTTTCTCTTGTTTATTTCAGATGCAAATTGATATATATAGCTATATAAACCCTTTATTTGATGTTTGAAAACTGCTATTCAGAGCTCCAGCAGAATCTTAGAAAACGTCATTCTCTCGGTCTGAGAACATCAGTTTGAGACAATATTTCAGGTTAAACATAACTTTTGAAAACAGCTTCGAATAAGTGTTTCTCTTGTTTATTTCAGATGCAAATTGATATATATAGCTATATAAACCCTTTATTTGATGTTTGAAAACTGCTATTCAGAGCTCCAGCAGAATCTTAGAAAACGTCATTCTCTCGGTCTGAGAACATCAGTTTGAGACAATATTTCAGGTTAAACATAACTTTTGAAACCAGCTTCGAATAAGTGTTTCTCTTGTTTATTTCAGATGCAAATTGATATATATAGCTATATAAACCCTTTATTTGATGTTTGAAAACTGCTATTCAGAGCTCCAGCAGAATCTTAGAAAACGTCATTCTCTCAGTCTGAGAACATCATTTTGAGACAATGTTTCAGGTTAAACATAACTTTTGAAAACAGCTTTGAATAAGTTTTTCTCTTGTTTATTTCAGATGCAAATTGATATATATAGCTATATAAATCCTTTATTTGATGTTTGAAAACTGCTATTCAGAGCTCCAGCAGAATTTTAGAAAACGTCATTCTCTCAGTCTGAGAACATCAGTTTGAGACAATATTTCAGGTTAAACATAACTTTTGAAAACAGCTTCGAATAAGTGTTTCTCTTGTTTATTTCAGATGCAAATTGATATATATAGCTATATAAACCCTTTATTTGATGTTTTAAAACTGTTATTCAGAGCTCCAGCAGAATCTTGGAAAACGTCATTCTCTCAGTCTGAGAACATCAGTTTGAGACAATATTTCAGGTTAAACATAACTTTTGAAAACAGCTTCGAATAAATGTTTCTCTTGTTTATTTCAGATGCAAATTGATATATATAGCTATATAAACCCTTTATTTGATGTTTGAAAACTGCTATTAAGAGCTCCAGCAGAATCTTAGAAAACGTCATTCTCTCGGTCTGAGAACATCAGTTTGAGACAATATTTCAGGTTAAACATAACTTTTGAAACCAGCTTCGAATAAGTGTTTCTCTTGTTTATTTCAGATGCAAATTGATATATATAGCTATATAAACCCTTTATTTGATGTTTGAAAACTGCTATTCAGAGCTTCAGCAGAATCTTGGAAAACGTCATTCTCTCAGCCTGTGAAGATCAGTTTAAGACAATATTTCAGGTTAAACATAACTTTTGAAAACAGCTTCGAATAAATGTTTCTCTTGTTTATTTCAGATGCAAATTGATATATATAGCTATATAAACCCTTTATTTGATGTTTGAAAACTGCTATTCAGAGCTCCAGCAGAATCTTAGAAAACGTGATTCTCTCGGTCTGAGAACATCAGTTTGAGACAATATTTCAGGTTAAACATAACTTTTGAAAACAGCTTCGAATAAGTGTTTCTCTTGTTTATTTCAGATGCAAATTGATATATATAGCTATATAAACCCTTTATTTGATGTTTGAAAACTGCTATTCAGAGCTCCAGCAGAATCTTAGAAAACGTCATTCTCTCGGTCTGAGAACATCAGTTTGAGACAATATTTCAGGTTAAACATAACTTTTGAAACCAGCTTCGAATAAGTGTTTCTCTTGTTTATTTCTGATGCAAATTGATATATATAGCTATATAAGCCCTTTATTTGATGTTTGAAAACTGCTATTCAGAGCTTCAGCAGAATCTTGGAAAACGTCATTCTCTCAGCCTGTGAAGATCAGTTTGAGACAATATTTCAGGTTTAACATAACTTTTGAAAACAGCTTCGAATAAATGTTTCTCTTGTTTATTTCAGATGCAAATTGTTATATATAGCTATATAAACCCTTTATTTGATGTCTGAAAACTGCTATTCAGAGCTCCAGCAGAATCTTAGAAAACGTGATTCTCTCGGTCTGAGAACATCAGTTTGAGACAATATTTCAGGTTAAACATAACTTTTGAAAACAGCTTCGAATAAGTGTTTCTCTTGTTTATTTCAGATGCAAATTGATATATATAGCTATATAAACCCTTTATTTGATGTTTGAAAACTGCTATTCAGAGCTCCAGCAGAATCTTAGAAAACGTCATTCTCTCGGTCTGAGAACATCAGTTTGAGACAATATTTCAGGTTAAACATAACTTTTGAAACCAGCTTCGAATAAGTGTTTCTCTTGTTTATTTCTGATGCAAATTGATATATATAGCTATATAAGCCCTTTATTTGATGTTTGAAAACTGCTATTCAGAGCTTCAGCAGAATCTTGGAAAACGTCATTCTCTCAGCCTGTGAAGATCAGTTTGAGACAATATTTCAGGTTTAACATAACTTTTGAAAACAGCTTCGAATAAATGTTTCTCTTGTTTATTTCAGATGCAAATTGTTATATATAGCTATATAAACCCTTTATTTGATGTCTGAAAACTGCTATTCAGAGCTCCAGCAGAATCTTAGAAAACGTCATTCTCTCAGTCTGAGAACATCAGTTTGAGACAATATTTCAGGTTAAACATAACTTTTGAAAACAGCTTCGAATAAGTGTTTCTCTTGTTTATTTCAGATGCAAATTGATATATATAGTTATATAAACCCTTTATTTGATGTTTTAAAACTGTTATTCAGAGCTCCAGTAGAATCTTAGAAAACGTCATTCTCTCAGTCTGAGAACATCAGTTTGAGACAATGTTTCAGGTTAAACATAACTTTTGAAAACAGCTTTGAATAAGTTTTTCTCTTGTTTATTTCAGATACAAATTGATATATATAGCTATATAAACCCTTTATTTGATGTTTGAAAACTGCTATTCAGAGCTCCAGCAGAATCTTAGAAAACGTCATTCTCTCGGTTTGAGAACATCAGTTTGAGACAATATTTCAGGTTAAACATAACTTTTGAAAACAGCTTCGAATAAGTGTTTCTCTTGTTTATTTCAGATGCAAATTGATATATATAGCTATATAAACCCTTTATTTGATGTTTGAAAACTGCTATTCAGAGCTTCAGCAGAATCTTGGAAAACGTCATTCTCTCAGCCTGTGAAGATCAGTTTGAGACAATATTTCAGGTTAAACATAACTTTTGAAAACAGCTTCGAATAAATGTTTCTCTTGTTTATTTCAGATGCAAATTGATATATATAGCTATATAAACCCTTTATTTGATGTTTGAAGACTGCTATTCAGAGCTCCAGCAGAATCTTAGAAAACGTCATTCTCTCGGTCTGAGAACATCAGTTTGAGACAATATTTCAGGTTAAACATAACTTTTGAAAACAGCTTCGAATAATTTTTTCTCTTGTTTATTTCAGATGCAAATTGATATATATAGCTATATAAACCCTTTATTTGATGTTTGAAAACTGCTATTCAGAGCTCCAGCAGAATCTTAGAAAACGTCATTCTCTCGGTCTGAGAACATCAGTTTGAGACAATATTTCAGGTTAAACATAACTTTTGAAACCAGCTTCGAATAAGTGTTTCTCTTGTTTATTTCAGATGCAAATTGATATATATAGCTATATAAACCCTTTATTTGATGTTTGAAAACTGCTATTCAGAGCTCCAGCAGAATCTTAGAAAACGTCATTCTCTCAGTCTGAGAACATCATTTTGAGACAATGTTTCAGTTTAAACATAACTTTTGAAAACAGCTTTGAATAAGTTTTTCTCTTGTTTATTTCAGATGCAAATTGATATATATAGCTATATAAATCCTTTATTTGATGTTTGAAAACTGCTATTCAGAGCTCCAGCAGAATTCTAGAAAACGTCATTCTCTCAGTCTGAGAACATCAGTTTGAGACAATATTTCAGGTTAAACATAACTTTTGAAAACAGCTTCGAATAAGTGTTTCTCTTGTTTATTTCAGATGCAAATTGATATATATAGCTATATAAACCCTTTATTTGATGTTTTAAAACTGTTATTCAGAGCTCCAGCAGAATCTTGGAAAACGTCATTCTCTCAGTCTGAGAACATCAGTTTGAGACAATATTTCAGGTTAAACATAACTTTTGAAAACAGCTTCGAATAAATGTTTCTCTTGTTTATTTCAGATGCAAATTGATATATATAGCTATATAAACCCTTTATTTGATGTTTGAAAACTGCTATTCAGAGCTCCAGCAGAATCTTAGAAAACGTCATTCTCTCGGTCTGAGAACATCAGTTTGAGACAATATTTCAGGTTAAACATAACTTTTGAAAACAGCTTCGAATAAGTGTTTCTCTTGTTTATTTCAGATGCAAATTGATATATATAGCTATATAAACCCTTTATTTGATGTTTGAAAACTGCTATTCAGAGCTCCAGCAGAATCTTAGAAAACGTCATTCTCTCAGTCTGAGAACATCAGTTTGAGACAATATTTCAGGTTAAACATAACTTTTGAAAACAGCTTCGAATAAATGTTTCTCTTGTTTATTTCAGATGCAAATTGATATATATAGCTATATAAACCCTTTATTTGATGTTTGAAAACTGCTATTCAGAGCTCCAGCAGAATCTTAGAAAACGTCATTCTCTCGGTCTGAGAACATCAGTTTGAGACAATATTTCAGGTTAAACATAACTTTTGAAAACAGCTTCGAATAAGTGTTTCTCTTGTTTATTTCAGATGCAAATTGATATATATAGCTATATAAACCCTTTATTTGATGTTTGAAAACTGCTATTCAGAGCTCCAGCAGAATCTTAGAAAACGTCATTCTCTCAGTCTGAGAACATCATTTTGAGACAATGTTTCAGGTTAAACATAACTTTTGAAAACAGCTTTGAATAAGTTTTTCTCTTGTTTATTTCAGATGCAAATTGATATATATAGCTATATAAATCCTTTATTTGATGTTTGAAAACTGCTATTCAGAGCTCCAGCAGAATTTTAGAAAATGTCATTCTCTCAGTCTGAGAACATCAGTTTGAGACAATATTTCAGGTTAAACATAACTTTTGAAAACAGCTTCGAATAAGTGTTTCTCTTGTTTATTTCAGATGCAAATTGATATATATAGCTATATAAACCCTTTATTTGATGTTTTAAAACTGTTATTCAGAGCTCCAGCAGAATCTTGGAAAACGTCATTCTCTCAGTCTGAGAAGATCAGTTTGAGACAATATTTCAGGTTAAACATAACTTTTGAAAACAGCTTCGAATAAATGTTTCTCTTGTTTATTTCAGATGCAAATTGATATATATAGCTATATAAACCCTTTATTTGATGTTTGAAAACTGCTATTCAGAGCTCCAGCAGAATCTTAGAAAACGTCATTCTCTCAGTCTGAGAACATCAGTTTGAGACAATGTTTCAGGTTAAACATAACTTTTGAAAACAGCTTTGAATAAGTTTTTCTCTTGTTTATTTCAGATGCAAATTGATATATATAGCTATATAAATCCTTTATTTGATGTTTGAAAACTGCTATTCAGAGCTTCAGCAGAATCTTGGAAAACGTCATTCTCTCAGCCTGTGAAGATCAGTTTGAGACAATATTTCAGGTTAAACATAACTTTTGAAAACAGCTTCGAATAAATGTTTCTCTTGTTTATTTCAGATGCAAATTGTTATATATAGCTATATAAACCCTTTATTTGATGTTTGAAAACTGCTATTCAGAGCTCCAGCAGAATCTTAGAAAACGTCATTCTCTCGGTCTGAGAACATCAGTTTGAGACAATATTTCAGGTTAAACATAACTTTTGAAAACAGCTTCGAATAAGTGTTTCTCTTGTTTATTTCAGATGCAAATTGATATATATAGCTATATAAACCCTTTATTTGATGTTTGAAAACTGCTATTCAGAGCTTCAGCAGAATCTTGGAAAACGTCATTCTCTCAGCCTGTGAAGATCAGTTTGAGACAATATTTCAGGTTAAACATAACTTTTGAAAACAGCTTCGAATAAATGTTTCTCTTGTTTATTTCAGATGCAAATTGATATATATAGCTATATAAACCCTTTATTTGATGTTTGAAAACTGCTATTCAGAGCTCCAGCAGAATCTTAGAAAACGTCATTCTCTCGGTCTGAGAACATCAGTTTGAGACAATATTTCAGGTTAAACATAACTTTTGAAAACAGCTTCGAATAAGTGTTTCTCTTGTTTATTTCAGATGCAAATTGATATATATAGCTATATAAACCCTTTATTTGATGTTTGAAAACTGCTATTCAGAGCTCCAGCAGAATCTTAGAAAACGTCATTCTCTCGGTCTGAGAACATCAGTTTGAGACAATATTTCAGGTTAAACATAACTTTTGAAACCAGCTTCGAATAAGTGTTTCTCTTGTTTATTTCAGATGCAAATTGATATATATAGCTATATAAACCCTTTATTTGATGTTTGAAAACTGCTATTCAGAGCTCCAGCAGAATCTTAGAAAACGTCATTCTCTCAGTCTGAGAACATCATTTTGAGACAATGTTTCAGGTTAAACATAACTTTTGAAAACAGCTTTGAATAAGTTTTTCTCTTGTTTATTTCAGATGCAAATTGATATATATAGCTATATAAATCCTTTATTTGATGTTTGAAAACTGCTATTCAGAGCTCCAGCAGAATTTTAGAAAACGTCATTCTCTCAGTCTGAGAACATCAGTTTGAGACAATATTTCAGGTTAAACATAACTTTTGAAAACAGCTTCGAATAAGTGTTTCTCTTGTTTATTTCAGATGCAAATTGATATATATAGCTATATAAACCCTTTATTTGATGTTTTAAAACTGTTATTCAGAGCTCCAGCAGAATCTTGGAAAACGTCATTCTCTCAGTCTGAGAACATCAGTTTGAGACAATATTTCAGGTTAAACATAACTTTTGAAAACAGCTTCGAATAAATGTTTCTCTTGTTTATTTCAGATGCAAATTGATATATATAGCTATATAAACCCTTTATTTGATGTTTGAAAACTGCTATTCAGAGCTCCAGCAGAATCTTAGAAAACGTCATTCTCTCAGTCTGAGAACATCAGTTTGAGACAATATTTCAGGTTAAACATAACTTTTGAAAACAGCTTCGAATAAGTGTTTCTCTTGTTTATTTCAGATGCAAATTGTTATATATAGCTATATAAACCCTTTATTTGATGTTTGAAAACTGCTATTCAGAGCTCCAGCAGAATCTTAGAAAACGTCATTCTCTCGGTCTGAGAACATCAGTTTGAGACAATATTTCAGGTTAAACATAACTTTTGAAAACAGCTTCGAATAAGTGTTTCTCTTGTTTATTTCAGATGCAAATTGATATATATAGCTATATAAACCCTTTATTTGATGTTTTAAAACTGTTATTCAGAGCTCCAGCAGAATCTTGGAAAACGTCATTCTCTCAGTCTGAGAACATCAGTTTGAGACAATATTTCAGGTTAAACATAACTTTTGAAAACAGCTTCGAATAAATGTTTCTCTTGTTTATTTCAGATGCAAATTGATATATATAGCTATATAAACCCTTTATTTGATGTTTGAAAACTGCTATTCAGAGCTTCAGCAGAATCTTGGAAAACGTCATTCTCTCAGCCTGTGAAGATCAGTTTGAGACAATATTTCAGGTTAAACATAACTTTTGAAAACAGCTTCGAATAAATGTTTCTCTTGTTTATTTCA
This sequence comes from Callionymus lyra, assembly GCF_982586985.1. Lineage (NCBI taxonomy): Eukaryota > Metazoa > Chordata > Actinopteri > Syngnathiformes > Callionymidae > Callionymus > Callionymus lyra. The sequence goes on from NW_028258569.1 coordinate 296,802, forward strand.
GATGCAAATTGATATATATAGCTATATAAACCCTTTATTTGATGTTTGAAAACTGCTATTCAGAGCTCCAGCAGAATCTTAGAAAACGTCATTCTCTCGGTCTGAGAACATCAGTTTGAGACAATATTTCAGGTTAAACATAACTTTTGAAAACAGCTTCGAATAAGTGTTTCTCTTGTTTATTTCAGATGCAAATTGATATATATAGCTATATAAACCCTTTATTTGATGTTTGAAAACTGCTATTCAGAGCTCCAGCAGAATCTTAGAAAACGTCATTCTCTCAGTCTGAGAACATCATTTTGAGACAATGTTTCAGGTTAAACATAACTTTTGAAAACAGCTTTGAATAAGTTTTTCTCTTGTTTATTTCAGATGCAAATTGATATATATAGCTATATAAATCCTTTATTTGATGTTTGAAAACTGCTATTCAGAGCTCCAGCAGAATTTTAGAAAACGTCATTCTCTCAGTCTGAGAACATCAGTTTGAGACAATATTTCAGGTTAAACATAACTTTTGAAAACAGCTTCGAATAAGTGTTTCTCTTGTTTATTTCAGATGCAAATTGATATATATAGCTATATAAACCCTTTATTTGATGTTTGAAAACTGCTATTCAGAGCTCCAGCAGAATCTTAGAAAACGTCATTCTCTCGGTCTGAGAACATCAGTTTGAGACAATATTTCAGGTTAAACATAACTTTTGAAACCAGCTTCGAATAAGTGTTTCTCTTGTTTATTTCAGATGCAAATTGATATATATAGCTATATAAACCCTTTATTTGATGTTTGAAAACTGCTATTCAGAGCTCCAGCAGAATCTTAGAAAACGTCATTCTCTCAGTCTGAGAACATCATTTTGAGACAATGTTTCAGGTTAAACATAACTTTTGAAAACAGCTTTGAATAAGTTTTTCTCTTGTTTATTTCAGATGCAAATTGATATATATAGCTATATAAATCCTTTATTTGATGTTTGAAAACTGCTATTCAGAGCTCCAGCAGAATTTTAGAAAACGTCATTCTCTCAGTCTGAGAACATCAGTTTGAGACAATATTTCAGGTTAAACATAACTTTTGAAAACAGCTTCGAATAAGTGTTTCTCTTGTTTATTTCAGATGCAAATTGATATATATAGCTATATAAACCCTTTATTTGATGTTTTAAAACTGTTATTCAGAGCTCCAGCAGAATCTTGGAAAACGTCATTCTCTCAGTCTGAGAACATCAGTTTGAGACAATATTTCAGGTTAAACATAACTTTTGAAAACAGCTTCGAATAAATGTTTCTCTTGTTTATTTCAGATGCAAATTGATATATATAGCTATATAAACCCTTTATTTGATGTTTGAAAACTGCTATTCAGAGCTCCAGCAGAATCTTAGAAAACGTCATTCTCTCAGTCTGAGAACATCAGTTTGAGACAATATTTCAGGTTAAACATAACTTTTGAAAACAGCTTCGAATAAGTGTTTCTCTTGTTTATTTCAGATGCAAATTGTTATATATAGCTATATAAACCCTTTATTTGATGTTTGAAAACTGCTATTCAGAGCTCCAGCAGAATCTTAGAAAACGTCATTCTCTCGGTCTGAGAACATCAGTTTGAGACAATATTTCAGGTTAAACATAACTTTTGAAAACAGCTTTGAATAAGTTTTTCTCTTGTTTATTTCAGATGCAAATTGATATATATAGCTATATAAACCCTTTATTTGATGTTTGAAAACTGCTATTCAGAGCTTCAGCAGAATCTTGGAAAACGTCATTCTCTCAGCCTGTGAAGATCAGTTTGAGACAATATTTCAGGTTAAACATAACTTTTGAAAACAGCTTCGAATAAATGTTTCTCTTGTTTATTTCAGATGCAAATTGATATATATAGCTATATAAACCCTTTATTTGATGTTTGAAAACTGCTATTCAGAGCTCCAGCAGAATCTTAGAAAACGTCATTCTCTCGGTCTGAGAACATCAGTTTGAGACAATATTTCAGGTTAAACATAACTTTTGAAAACAGCTTCGAATAAGTGTTTCTCTTGTTTATTTCAGATGCAAATTGATATATATAGCTATATAAACCCTTTATTTGATGTTTGAAAACTGCTATTCAGAGCTCCAGCAGAATCTTAGAAAACGTCATTCTCTCAGTCTGAGAACATCAGTTTGAGACAATGTTTCAGGTTAAACATAACTTTTGAAAACAGCTTTGAATAAGTTTTTCTCTTGTTTATTTCAGATGCAAATTGATATATATAGCTATATAAATCCTTTATTTGATGTTTGAAAACTGCTATTCAGAGCTTCAGCAGAATCTTGGAAAACGTCATTCTCTCAGCCTGTGAAGATCAGTTTGAGACAATATTTCAGGTTAAACATAACTTTTGAAAACAGCTTCGAATAAATGTTTCTCTTGTTTATTTCAGATGCAAATTGTTATATATAGCTATATAAACCCTTTATTTGATGTTTGAAAACTGCTATTCAGAGCTCCAGCAGAATCTTAGAAAACGTCATTCTCTCGGTCTGAGAACATGAGTTTGAGACAATATTTCAGGTTAAACATAACTTTTGAAAACAGCTTTGAATAAGTTTTTCTCTTGTTTATTTCAGATGCAAATTGATATATATAGCTATATAAATCCTTTATTTGATGTTTGAAAACTGCTATTCAGAGCTTCAGCAGAATCTTGGAAAACGTCATTCTCTCAGCCTGTGAAGATCAGTTTGAGACAATATTTCAGGTTAAACATAACTTTTGAAAACAGCTTCGAATAAATGTTTCTCTTGTTTATTTCAGATGCAAATTGTTATATATAGCTATATAAACCCTTTATTTGATGTTTGAAAACTGCTATTCAGAGCTCCAGCAGAATCTTAGAAAACGTCATTCTCTCGGTCTGAGAACATCAGTTTGAGACAATATTTCAGGTTAAACATAACTTTTGAAAACAGCTTCGAATAAGTGTTTCTCTTGTTTATTTCAGATGCAAATTGATATATATAGCTATATAAACCCTTTATTTGATGTTTGAAAACTGCTATTCAGAGCTTCAGCAGAATCTTGGAAAACGTCATTCTCTCAGCCTGTGAAGATCAGTTTGAGACAATATTTCAGGTTAAACATAACTTTTGAAAACAGCTTCGAATAAATGTTTCTCTTGTTTATTTCAGATGCAAATTGATATATATAGCTATATAAACCCTTTATTTGATGTTTGAAAACTGCTATTCAGAGCTCCAGCAGAATCTTAGAAAACGTCATTCTCTCGGTCTGAGAACATCAGTTTGAGACAATATTTCAGGTTAAACATAACTTTTGAAAACAGCTTCGAATAAGTGTTTCTCTTGTTTATTTCAGATGCAAATTGATATATATAGTTATATAAACCCTTTATTTGATGTTTGAAAACTGCTATTCAGAGCTCCAGCAGAATCTTAGAAAACGTCATTCTCTCAGTCTGAGAACATCAGTTTGAGACAATATTTCAGGTTAAACATAACTTTTGAAAACAGCTTCGAATAAATGTTTCTCTTGTTTATTTCAGATGCAAATTGATATATATAGCTATATAAACCCTTTATTTGATGTTTGAAAACTGCTATTCAGAGCTCCAGCAGAATCTTAGAAAACGTCATTCTCTCAGTCTGAGAACATCAGTTTGAGACAATGTTTCAGGTTAAACATAACTTTTGAAAACAGCTTTGAATAAGTTTTTCTCTTGTTTATTTCAGATGCAAATTGATATATATAGCTATATAAATCCTTTATTTGATGTTTGAAAACTGCTATTCAGAGCTTCAGCAGAATCTTGGAAAACGTCATTCTCTCAGCCTGTGAAGATCAGTTTGAGACAATATTTAAGGTTAAACATAACTTTTGAAAACAGCTTCGAATAAATGTTTCTCTTGTTTATTTCAGATGCAAATTGTTATATATAGCTATATAAACCCTTTATTTGATGTTTGAAAACTGCTATTCAGAGCTCCAGCAGAATCTTAGAAAACGTCATTCTCTCGGTCTGAGAACATCAGTTTGAGACAATATTTCAGGTTAAACATAACTTTTGAAAACAGCTTCGAATAAGTGTTTCTCTTGTTTATTTCTGATGCAAATTGATATATATAGCTATATAAACCCTTTATTTGATGTTTGAAAACTGTTATTCAGAGCTCCAGTAGAATCTTAGAAAACGTCATTCTCTCAGTCTGAGAACATCAGTTTGAGACAATGTTTCAGGTTAAACATAACTTTTGAAAACAGCTTTGAATAAGTTTTTCTCTTGTTTATTTCAGATACAAATTGATATATATAGCTATATAAATCCTTTATTTGATGTTTGAAAACTGCTATTCAGAGCTCCAGCAGAATCTTAGAAAACGTCATTCTCTCGGTCTGAGAACATCAGTTTGAGACAATATTTCAGGTTAAACATAACTTTTGAAAACAGCTTCGAATAAGTGTTTCTCTTGTTTATTTCAGATGCAAATTGATATATATAGCTATATAAACCCTTTATTTGATGTTTGAAAACTGCTATTCAGAGCTCCAGCAGAATCTTAGAAAACGTCATTCTCTCGGTCTGAGAACATCAGTTTGAGACAATATTTCAGGTTAAACATAACTTTTGAAACCAGCTTCAAATAAGTGTTTCTCTTGTTTATTTCAGATGCAAATTGATATATATAGCTATATAAACCCTTTATTTGATGTTTGAAAACTGCTATTCAGAGCTTCAGCAGAATCTTGGAAAACGTCATTCTCTCAGCCTGTGAAGATCAGTTTGAGACAATATTTCAGGTTAAACATAACTTTTGAAAACAGCTTCGAATAAATGTTTCTCTTGTTTATTTCAGATGCAAATTGATATATATAGCTATATAAACCCTTTATTTGATGTTTGAAAACTGCTATTCAGAGCTCCAGCAGAATCTTAGAAAACGTCATTCTCTCGGTCTGAGAACATCAGTTTGAGACAATATTTCAGGTTAAACATAACTTTTGAAAACAGCTTCGAATAAGTGTTTCTCTTGTTTATTTCAGATGCAAATTGATATATATAGCTATATAAACCCTTTATTTGATGTTTGAAAACTGCTATTCAGAGCTCCAGCAGAATCTTAGAAAACGTCATTCTCTCGGTCTGAGAACATCAGTTTGAGACAATATTTCAGGTTAAACATAACTTTTGAAACCAGCTTCGAATAAGTGTTTCTCTTGTTTATTTCAGATGCAAATTGATATATATAGCTATATAAACCCTTTATTTGATGTTTGAAAACTGCTATTCAGAGCTCCAGCAGAATCTTAGAAAACGTCATTCTCTCAGTCTGAGAACATCATTTTGAGACAATGTTTCAGGTTAAACATAACTTTTGAAAACAGCTTTGAATAAGTTTTTCTCTTGTTTATTTCAGATGCAAATTGATATATATAGCTATATAAATCCTTTATTTGATGTTTGAAAACTGCTATTCAGAGCTCCAGCAGAATTTTAGAAAACGTCATTCTGTCAGTCTGAGAACATCAGTTTGAGACAATATTTCAGGTTAAACATAACTTTTGAAAACAGCTTCGAATAAGTGTTTCTCTTGTTTATTTCAGATGCAAATTGATATATATAGCTATATAAACCCTTTATTTGATGTTTTAAAACTGTTATTCAGAGCTCCAGCAGAATCTTGGAAAACGTCATTCTCTCAGTCTGAGAACATCAGTTTGAGACAATATTTCAGGTTAAACATAACTTTTGAAAACAGCTTCGAATAAATGTTTCTCTTGTTTATTTCAGATGCAAATTGATATATATAGCTATATAAACCCTTTATTTGATGTTTGAAAACTGCTATTAAGAGCTCCAGCAGAATCTTAGAAAACGTCATTCTCTCGGTCTGAGAACATCAGTTTGAGACAATATTTCAGGTTAAACATAACTTTTGAAACCAGCTTCGAATAAGTGTTTCTCTTGTTTATTTCAGATGCAAATTGATATATATAGCTATGTAAACCCTTTATTTGATGTTTGAAAACTGCTATTCAGAGCTCCAGCAGAATCTTAGAAAACGTCATTCTCTCGGTCTGAGAACATCAGTTTGAGACAATATTTCAGGTTAAACATAACTTTTGAAAACAGCTTCGAATAAGTGTTTCTCTTGTTTATTTCTGATGCAAATTGATATATATAGCTATATAAACCCTTTATTTGATGTTTGAAAACTGTTATTCAGAGCTCCAGCAGAATCTTGGAAAACGTCATTCTCTCAGCCTGTGAAGATCAGTTTGAGACAGTATTTCATGTTAAACATAACTTTTGAAAACAGCTTCGAATAAGTGTTTCTCTTGTTTATTTCAGATGCAAATTGATATATATAGCTATATAAACCCTTTATTTGATGTTTGAAAACTGCTATTCAGAGCTCCAGCAGAATCTTAGAAAACGTCATTCTCTCGGTCTGAGAACATCAGTTTGAGACAATATTTCAGGTTAAACATAACTTTTGAAAACAGCTTCGAATAAGTGTTTCTCTTGTTTATTTCTGATGCAAATTGATATATATAGCTATATAAACCCTTTATTTGATGTTTGAAAACTGCTATTCAGAGCTCCAGCAGAATCTTAGAAAACGTCATTCTCTCGGTCTGAGAACATCAGTTTGAGACAATATTTCAGGTTAAACATAACTTTTGAAAACAGCTTCGAATAAGTGTTTCTCTTGTTTATTTCAGATGCAAATTGATATATATAGCTATATAAACCCTTTATTTGATGTTTTAAAACTGTTATTCAGAGCTCCAGCAGAATCTTGGAAAACGTCATTCTCTCAGTCTGAGAAGATCAGTTTGAGACAATATTTCAGGTTAAACATAACTTTTGAAAACAGCTTCGAATAAATGTTTCTCTTGTTTATTTCAGATGCAAATTGATATATATAGCTATATAAACCCTTTATTTGATGTTTGAAAACTGCTATTCAGAGCTCCAGCAGAATCTTAGAAAACGTCATTCTCTCAGTCTGAGAACATCAGTTTGAGACAATGTTTCAGGTTAAACATAACTTTTGAAAACAGCTTTGAATAAGTTTTTCTCTTGTTTATTTCAGATGCAAATTGATATATATAGCTATATAAACCCTTTATTTGATGTTTGAAAAATGCTATTCAGAGCTTCAGCAGAATCTTGGAAAACGTCATTCTCTCAGCCTGTGAAGATCAGTTTGAGACAATATTTCAGGTTAAACATAACTTTTGAAAACAGCTTCGAATAAATGTTTCTCTTGTTTATTTCAGATGCAAATTGATATATATAGCTATATAAACCCTTTATTTGATGTTTGAAAACTGCTATTCAGAGCTCCAGCAGAATCTTAGAAAACGTCATTCTCTCGGTCTGAGAACATCAGCTTGAGACAATATTTCAGGTTAAACATAACTTTTGAAAACAGCTTCGAATAAGTGTTTCTCTTGTTTATTTCAGATGCAAATTGATATATATAGCTATATAAACCCTTTATTTGATGTTTGAAAACTGCTATTCAGAGCTCCAGCAGAATCTTGGAAAACGTCATTCTCTCAGCCTGTGAAGATCAGTTTGAGACAGTATTTCATGTTAAACATAACTTTTGAAAACAGCTTCGAATAAGTGTTTCTCTTGTTTATTTCAGATGCAAATTGATATATATAGCTATATAAACCCTTTATTTGATGTTTGAAAACTGCTATTCAGAGCTCCAGCAGAATCTTAGAAAACGTCATTCTCTCGGTCTGAGAACATCAGTTTGAGACAATATTTCAGGTTAAACATAACTTTTGAAAACAGCTTCGAATAAGTGTTTCTCTTGTTTATTTCTGATGCAAATTGATATATATAGCTATATAAACCCTTTATTTGATGTTTGAAAACTGCTATTCAGAGCTCCAGCAGAATCTTAGAAAACGTCATTCTCTCGGTCTGAGAACATCAGTTTGAGACAATATTTCAGGTTAAACATAACTTTTGAAACCAACTTCGAATAAGTGTTTCTCTTGTTTATTTCAGATGCAAATTGATATATATAGCTATATAAGCCCTTTATTTGATGTTTGAAAACTGCTATTCAGAGCTTCAGCAGAATCCTGGAAAACGTCATTCTCTCAGCCTGTGAAGATCAGTTTGAGACAATATTTCAGGTTAAACATAACTTTTGAAAACAGCTTCGAATAAATGTTTCTCTTGTTTATTTCAGATGCAAATTGTTATATATAGCTATATAAACCCTTTATTTGATGTTTGAAAACTGCTATTCAGAGCTCCAGCAGAATCTTAGAAAACGTCATTCTCTCGGTCTGAGAACATCAGTTTGAGACAATATTTCAGGTTAAACATAACTTTTGAAAACAGCTTCGAATAAGTGTTTCTCTTGTTTATTTCAGATGCAAATTGATATATATAGCTATATAAACCCTTTATTTGATGTTTGAAAACTGCTATTCAGAGCTTCAGCAGAATCTTGGAAAACGTCATTCTCTCAGCCGGTGAAGATCAGTTTGAGACAATATTTCAGGTTAAACATAACTTTTGAAAACAGCTTCGAATAAATGTTTCTCTTGTTTATTTCAGATGCAAATTGATATATATAGCTATATAAACCCTTTATTTGATGTTTGAAAACTGCTATTCAGAGCTCCAGCAGAATCTTAGAAAACGTCATTCTCTCGGTCTGAGAACATCAGTTTGAGACAATATTTCAGGTTAAACATAACTTTTGAAAACAGCTTCGAATAAGTGTTTCTCTTGTTTATTTCAGATGCAAATTGATATATATAGCTATATAAACCCTTTATTTGATGTTTGAAAACTGCTATTCAGAGCTCCAGCAGAATCTTAGAAAACGTCATTCTCTCAGTCTGAGAACATCAGTTTGAGACAATATTTCAGGTTAAACATAACTTTTGAAAACAGCTTCGAATAAATGTTTCTCTTGTTTATTTCAGATGCAAATTGATATATATAGCTATATAAACCCTTTATTTGATGTTTGAAAACTGCTATTCAGAGCTCCAGCAGAATCTTAGAAAACGTCATTCTCTCAGTCTGAGAACATCAGTTTGAGACAATGTTTCAGGTTAAACATAACTTTTGAAAACAGCTTTGAATAAGTTTTTCTCTTGTTTATTTCAGATGCAAATTGATATATATAGCTATATAAATCCTTTATTTGATGTTTGAAAACTGCTATTCAGAGCTTCAGCAGAATCTTGGAAAACGTCATTCTCTCAGCCTGTGAAGATCAGTTTGAGACAATATTTCAGGTTAAACATAACTTTTGAAAACAGCTTCGAATAAATGTTTCTCTTGTTTATTTCAGATGCAAATTGTTATATATAGCTATATAAACCCTTTATTTGATGTTTGAAAACTGCTATTCAGAGCTCCAGCAGAATCTTAGAAAACGTCATTCTCTCGGTCTGAGAACATCAGTTTGAGACAATATTTCAGGTTAAACATAACTTTTGAAAACAGCTTTGAATAAGTTTTTCTCTTGTTTATTTCAGATGCAAATTGATATATATAGCTATATAAACCCTTTATTTGATGTTTGAAAACTGCTATTCAGAGCTTCAGCAGAATCTTGGAAAACGTCATTCTCTCAGCCTGTGAAGATCAGTTTGAGACAATATTTCAGGTTAAACATAACTTTTGAAAACAGCTTCGAATAAATGTTTCTCTTGTTTATTTCAGATGCAAATTGATATATATAGCTATATAAACCCTTTATTTGATGTTTGAAAACTGCTATTCAGAGCTCCAGCAGAATCTTAGAAAACGTCATTCTCTCGGTCTGAGAACATCAGTTTGAGACAATATTTCAGGTTAAACATAACTTTTGAAAACAGCTTCGAATAAGTGTTTCTCTTGTTTATTTCAGATGCAAATTGATATATATAGCTATATAAACCCTTTATTTGATGTTTGAAAACTGCTATTCAGAGCTCCAGCAGAATCTTAGAAAACGTCATTCTCTCAGTCTGTGAACATCAGTTTGAGACAATGTTTCAGGTTAAACATAACTTTTGAAAACAGCTTTGAATAAGTTTTTCTCTTGTTTATTTCAGATGCAAATTGATATATATAGCTATATAAATCCTTTATTTGATGTTTGAAAACTGCTATTCAGAGCTTCAGCAGAATCTTGGAAAACGTCATTCTCTCAGCCTGTGAAGATCAGTTTGAGACAATATTTCAGGTTAAACATAACTTTTGAAAACAGCTTCGAATAAATGTTTCTCTTGTTTATTTCAGATGCAAATTGTTATATATAGCTATATAAACCCTTTATTTGATGTTTGAAAACTGCTATTCAGAGCTCCAGCAGAATCTTAGAAAACGTCATTCTCTCGGTCTGAGAACATCAGTTTGAGACAATATTTCAGGTTAAACATAACTTTTGAAAACAGCTTTGAATAAGTTTTTCTCTTGTTTATTTCAGATGCAAATTGATATATATAGCTATATAAATCCTTTATTTGATGTTTGAAAACTGCTATTCAGAGCTCCAGCAGAATCTTAGAAAACGTCATTCTCTCGGTCTGAGAACATCAGTTTGAGACAATATTTCAGGTTAAACATAACTTTTGAAAACAGCTTCGAATAAGTGTTTCTCTTGTTTATTTCTGATGCAAATTGATATATATAGCTATATAAACCCTTTATTTGATGTTTGAAAACTGCTATTCAGAGCTCCAGCAGAATCTTAGAAAACGTCATTCTCTCGGTCTGAGAACATCAGTTTGAGACAATATTTCAGGTTAAACATAACTTTTGAAAACAGCTTCGAATAAGTGTTTCTCTTGTTTATTTCAGATGCAAATTGATATATATAGCTATATAAACCCTTTATTTGATGTTTTAAAACTGTTATTCAGAGCTCCAGCAGAATCTTGGAAAACGTCATTCTCTCAGTCTGAGAAGATCAGTTTGAGACAATATTTCAGGTTAAACATAACTTTTGAAAACAGCTTCGAATAAATGTTTCTCTTGTTTATTTCAGATGCAAATTGATATATATAGCTATATAAACCCTTTATTTGATGTTTGAAAACTGCTATTCAGAGCTCCAGCAGAATCTTAGAAAACGTCATTCTCTCAGTCTGAGAACATCAGTTTGAGACAATGTTTCAGGTTAAACATAACTTTTGAAAACAGCTTTGAATAAGTTTTTCTCTTGTTTATTTCAGATGCAAATTGATATATATAGCTATATAAACCCTTTATTTGATGTTTGAAAAATGCTATTCAGAGCTTCAGCAGAATCTTAGAAAACGTCATTCTCTCAGCCTGTGAAGATCAGTTTGAGACAGTATTTCATGTTAAACATAACTTTTGAAAACAGCTTCGAATAAGTGTTTCTCTTGTTTATTTCAGATGCAAATTGATATATATAGCTATATAAACCCTTTATTTGATGTTTGAAAACTGCTATTCAGAGCTCCAGCAGAATCTTAGAAAACGTCATTCTCTCGGTCTGAGAACATCAGTTTGAGACAATATTTCAGGTTAAACATAACTTTTGAAAACAGCTTCGAATAAGTGTTTCTCTTGTTTATTTCTGATGCAAATTGATATATATAGCTATATAAACCCTTTATTTGATGTTTGAAAACTGCTATTCAGAGCTCCAGCAGAATCTTAGAAAACGTCATTCTCTCGGTCTGAGAACATCAGTTTGAGACAATATTTCAGGTTAAACATAACTTTTGAAACCAACTTCGAATAAGTGTTTCTCTTGTTTATTTCAGATGCAAATTGATATATATAGCTATATAAGCCCTTTATTTGATGTTTGAAAACTGCTATTCAGAGCTTCAGCAGAATCCTGGAAAACGTCATTCTCTCAGCCTGTGAAGATCAGTTTGAGACAATATTTCAGGTTAAACATAACTTTTGAAAACAGCTTCGAATAAATGTTTCTCTTGTTTATTTCAGATGCAAATTGTTATATATAGCTATATAAACCCTTTATTTGATGTTTGAAAACTGCTATTCAGAGCTCCAGCAGAATCTTAGAAAACGTCATTCTCTCGGTCTGAGAACATCAGTTTGAGACAATATTTCAGGTTAAACATAACTTTTGAAAACAGCTTCGAATAAGTGTTTCTCTTGTTTATTTCAGATGCAAATTGATATATATAGCTATATAAACCCTTTATTTGATGTTTGAAAACTGCTATTCAGAGCTTCAGCAGAATCTTGGAAAACGTCATTCTCTCAGCCGGTGAAGATCAGTTTGAGACAATATTTCAGGTTAAACATAACTTTTGAAAACAGCTTCGAATAAATGTTTCTCTTGTTTATTTCAGATGCAAATTGATATATATAGCTATATAAACCCTTTATTTGATGTTTGAAAACTGCTATTCAGAGCTCCAGCAGAATCTTAGAAAACGTCATTCTCTCGGTCTGAGAACATCAGTTTGAGACAATATTTCAGGTTAAACATAACTTTTGAAAACAGCTTCGAATAAGTGTTTCTCTTGTTTATTTCAGATGCAAATTGATATATATAGCTATATAAACCCTTTATTTGATGTTTGAAAACTGCTATTCAGAGCTCCAGCAGAATCTTAGAAAACGTCATTCTCTCAGTCTGAGAACATCAGTTTGAGACAATATTTCAGGTTAAACATAACTTTTGAAAACAGCTTCGAATAAATGTTTCTCTTGTTTATTTCAGATGCAAATTGATATATATAGCTATATAAACCCTTTATTTGATGTTTGAAAACTGCTATTCAGAGCTCCAGCAGAATCTTAGAAAACGTCATTCTCTCAGTCTGAGAACATCAGTTTGAGACAATGTTTCAGGTTAAACATAACTTTTGAAAACAGCTTTGAATAAGTTTTTCTCTTGTTTATTTCAGATGCAAATTGATATATATAGCTATATAAATCCTTTATTTGATGTTTGAAAACTGCTATTCAGAGCTTCAGCAGAATCTTGGAAAACGTCATTCTCTCAGCCTGTGAAGATCAGTTTGAGACAATATTTCAGGTTAAACATAACTTTTGAAAACAGCTTCGAATAAATGTTTCTCTTGTTTATTTCAGATGCAAATTGTTATATATAGCTATATAAACCCTTTATTTGATGTTTGAAAACTGCTATTCAGAGCTCCAGCAGAATCTTAGAAAACGTCATTCTCTCGGTCTGAGAACATCAGTTTGAGACAATATTTCAGGTTAAACATAACTTTTGAAAACAGCTTTGAATAAGTTTTTCTCTTGTTTATTTCAGATGCAAATTGATATATATAGCTATATAAACCCTTTATTTGATGTTTGAAAACTGCTATTCAGAGCTTCAGCAGAATCTTGGAAAACGTCATTCTCTCAGCCTGTGAAGATCAGTTTGAGACAATATTTCAGGTTAAACATAACTTTTGAAAACAGCTTCGAATAAATGTTTCTCTTGTTTATTTCAGATGCAAATTGATATATATAGCTATATAAACCCTTTATTTGATGTTTGAAAACTGCTATTCAGAGCTCCAGCAGAATCTTAGAAAACGTCATTCTCTCGGTCTGAGAACATCAGTTTGAGACAATATTTCAGGTTAAACATAACTTTTGAAAACAGCTTCGAATAAGTGTTTCTCTTGTTTATTTCAGATGCAAATTGATATATATAGCTATATAAACCCTTTATTTGATGTTTGAAAACTGCTATTCAGAGCTCCAGCAGAATCTTAGAAAACGTCATTCTCTCAGTCTGAGAACATCAGTTTGAGACAATGTTTCAGGTTAAACATAACTTTTGAAAACAGCTTTGAATAAGTTTTTCTCTTGTTTATTTCAGATGCAAATTGATATATATAGCTATATAAATCCTTTATTTGATGTTTGAAAACTGCTATTCAGAGCTTCAGCAGAATCTTGGAAAACGTCATTCTCTCAGCCTGTGAAGATCAGTTTGAGACAATATTTCAGGTTAAACATAACTTTTGAAAACAGCTTCGAATAAATGTTTCTCTTGTTTATTTCAGATGCAAATTGTTATATATAGCTATATAAACCCTTTATTTGATGTTTGAAAACTGCTATTCAGAGCTCCAGCAGAATCTTAGAAAACGTCATTCTCTCGGTCTGAGAACATCAGTTTGAGACAATATTTCAGGTTAAACATAACTTTTGAAAACAGCTTTGAATAAGTTTTTCTCTTGTTTATTTCAGATGCAAATTGATATATATAGCTATATAAATCCTTTATTTGATGTTTGAAAACTGCTATTCAGAGCTTCAGCAGAATCTTGGAAAACGTCATTCTCTCAGCCTGTGAAGATCAGTTTGAGACAATATTTCAGGTTAAACATAACTTTTGAAAACAGCTTCGAATAAATGTTTCTCTTGTTTATTTCAGATGCAAATTGTTATATATAGCTATATAAACCCTTTATTTGATGTTTGAAAACTGCTATTCAGAGCTCCAGCAGAATCTTAGAAAACGTCATTCTCTCGGTCTGAGAACATCAGTTTGAGACAATGTTTCAGGTTAAACATAACTTTTGAAAACAGCTTCGAATAAGTGTTTCTCTTGTTTATTTCTGATGCAAATTGATATATATAGCTATATAAACCCTTTATTTGATGTTTGAAAACTGTTATTCAGAGCTCCAGCAGAATCTTGGAAAACGTCATTCTCTCAGCCTGTGAAGATCAGTTTGAGACAATATTTCAGGTTAAACATAACTTTTGAAAACAGCTTCGAATAAGTGTTTCTCTTGTTTATTTCTGATGCAAATTGATATATATAGTTATATAAACCCTTTATTTGATGTTTGAAAACTGCTATTCAGAGCTCCAGCAGAATCTTAGAAAACGTCATTCTCTCAGTCTGAGAACATCAGTTTGAGACAATATTTCAGGTTAAACATAACTTTTGAAAACAGCTTCGAATAAATGTTTCTGTTGTTTATTTCAGATGCAAATTGTTATATATAGCTATATAAACCCTTTATTTGATGTTTGAAAACTGCTATTCAGAGCTCCAGCAGAATCTTAGAAAACGTCATTCTCTCGGTCTGAGAACATCAGTTTGAGACAATATTTCAGGTTAAACATAACTTTTGAAAACAACTTCGAATAAGTTTTTCTCTTGTTTATTTCTGATGCAAATTGATATATATAGCTATATAAACCCTTTATTTGATGTTTGAAAACTGTTATTCAGAGCTCCAGCAGAATCTTGGAAAACGTCATTCTCTCAGCCTGTGAAGATAAGTTTGAGACAGTATTTCATGTTAAACATAACTTTTGAAAACAGCTTCGAATAAGTGTTTCTCTTGTTTATTTCAGATGCAAATTGATATATATAGCTATATAAACCCTTTATTTGATGTTTGAAAACTGCTATTCAGAGCTCCAGCAGAATCTTAGAAAACGTCATTCTCTCGGTCTGAGAACATCAGTTTGAGACAATATTTCAGGTTAAACATAACTTTTGAAACCAGCTTCGAATAAGTGTTTCTCTTGTTTATTTCTGATGCAAATTGATATATATAGCTATATAAGCCCTTTATTTGATGTTTGAAAACTGCTATTCAGAGCTTCAGCAGAATCTTGGAAAACGTCATTCTCTCAGCCTGTGAAGATCAGTTTGAGACAATATTTCAGGTTTAACATAACTTTTGAAAACAGCTTCGAATAAATGTTTCTCTTGTTTATTTCAGATGCAAATTGTTATATATAGCTATATAAACCCTTTATTTGATGTCTGAAAACTGCTATTCAGAGCTCCAGCAGAATCTTAGAAAACGTCATTCTCTCAGTCTGAGAACATCAGTTTGAGACAATATTTCAGGTTAAACATAACTTTTGAAAACAGCTTCGAATAAGTGTTTCTCTTGTTTATTTCAGATGCAAATTGATATATATAGTTATATAAACCCTTTATTTGATGTTTTAAAACTGTTATTCAGAGCTCCAGTAGAATCTTAGAAAACGTCATTCTCTCAGTCTGAGAACATCAGTTTGAGACAATGTTTCAGGTTAAACATAACTTTTGAAAACAGCTTTGAATAAGTTTTTCTCTTGTTTATTTCAGATACAAATTGATATATATAGCTATATAAACCCTTTATTTGATGTTTGAAAACTGCTATTCAGAGCTCCAGCAGAATCTTAGAAAACGTCATTCTCTCGGTTTGAGAACATCAGTTTGAGACAATATTTCAGGTTAAACATAACTTTTGAAAACAGCTTCGAATAAGTGTTTCTCTTGTTTATTTCAGATGCAAATTGATATATATAGCTATATAAACCCTTTAGTTGATGTTTGAAAACTGCTATTCAGAGCTTCAGCAGAATCTTGGAAAACGTCATTCTCTCAGCCTGTGAAGATCAGTTTGAGACAATATTTCAGGTTAAACATAACTTTTGAAAACAGCTTCGAATAAATGTTTCTCTTGTTTATTTCAGATGCAAATTGATATATATAGCTATATAAACCCTTTATTTGATGTTTGAAAACTGCTATTCAGAGCTCCAGCAGAATCTTAGAAAACGTCATTCCCTCGGTCTGAGAACATCAGTTTGAGACAATATTTCAGGTTAAACATAACTTTTGAAAACAGCTTCGAATAAGTGTTTCTCTTGTTTATTTCAGATGCAAATTGATATATATAGCTATATAAACCCTTTATTTGATGTTTGAAAACTGCTATTCAGAGCTCCAGCAGAATCTTAGAAAACGTCATTCTCTCGGTTTGAGAACATCAGTTTGAGACAATATTTCAGGTTAAACATAACTTTTGAAACCAGCTTCGAATAAGTGTTTCTCTTGTTTATTTCAGATGCAAATTGATATATATAGCTATATAAACCCTTTATTTGATGTTTGAAAACTGCTATTCAGAGCTCCAGCAGAATCTTAGAAAACGTCATTCTCTCAGTCTGAGAACATCATTTTGAGACAATGTTTCAGTTTAAACATAACTTTTGAAAACAGCTTTGAATAAGTTTTTCTCTTGTTTATTTCAGATGCAAATTGATATATATAGCTATATAAATCCTTTATTTG
Source organism: Callionymus lyra (assembly GCF_982586985.1). Lineage (NCBI taxonomy): Eukaryota > Metazoa > Chordata > Actinopteri > Syngnathiformes > Callionymidae > Callionymus > Callionymus lyra. The sequence goes on from NW_028258569.1 coordinate 313,860, forward strand.
ATGTTTGAAAACTGCTATTCAGAGCTCCAGCAGAATTTTAGAAAACGTCATTCTCTCAGTCTGAGAACATCAGTTTGAGACAATATTTCAGGTTAAACATTACTTTTGAAAACAGCTTCGAATAAGTGTTTCTCTTGTTTATTTCAGATGCAAATTGATATATATAGCTATATAAACCCTTTATTTGATGTTTTAAAACTGTTATTCAGAGCTCCAGCAGAATCTTGGAAAACGTCATTCTCAGTCTGAGAACATCAGTTTGAGACAATATTTCAGGTTAAACATAACTTTTGAAAACAGCTTCGAATAAATGTTTCTCTTGTTTATTTCAGATGCAAATTGATATATATAGCTATATAAACCCTTTATTTGATGTTTGAAAACTGCTATTCAGAGCTCCAGCAGAATCTTAGAAAACGTCATTCTCTCGGTCTGAGAACATCAGTTTGAGAAAATATTTCAGGTTAAACATAACTTTTGAAAACAGCTTCGAATAAGTGTTTCTCTTGTTTATTTCAGATGCAAATTGATATATATAGCTATATAAACCCTTTATTTGATGTTTGAAAACTGCTATTCAGAGCTCCAGCAGAATCTTAGAAAACGTCATTCTCTCAGTCTGAGAACATCAGTTTGAGACAATATTTCAGGTTAAACATAACTTTTGAAAACAGCTTCGAATAAATGTTTCTCTTGTTTATTTCAGATGCAAATTGATATATATAGCTATATAAACCCTTTATTTGATGTTTGAAAACTGCTATTCAGAGCTCCAGCAGAATCTTAGAAAACGTCATTCTCTCGGTCTGAGAACATCAGTTTGAGACAATATTTCAGGTTAAACATAACTTTTGAAAACAGCTTCGAATAAGTGTTTCTCTTGTTTATTTCAGATGCAAATTGATATATATAGCTATATAAACCCTTTATTTGATGTTTGAAAACTGCTATTCAGAGCTCCAGCAGAATCTTAGAAAACGTCATTCTCTCAGTCTGAGAACATCATTTTGAGACAATGTTTCAGGTTAAACATAACTTTTGAAAACAGCTTTGAATAAGTTTTTCTCTTGTTTATTTCAGATGCAAATTGATATATATAGCTATATAAATCCTTTATTTGATGTTTGAAAACTGCTATTCAGAGCTCCAGCAGAATTTTAGAAAACGTCATTCTCTCAGTCTGAGAACATCAGTTTGAGACAATATTTCAGGTTAAACATAACTTTTGAAAACAGCTTCGAATAAGTGTTTCTCTTGTTTATTTCAGATGCAAATTGATATATATAGCTATATAAACCCTTTATTTGATGTTTTAAAACTGTTATTCAGAGCTCCAGCAGAATCTTGGAAAACGTCATTCTCTCAGTCTGAGAACATCAGTTTGAGACAATATTTCAGGTTAAACATAACTTTTGAAAACAGCTTCGAATAAATGTTTCTCTTGTTTATTTCAGATGCAAATTGATATATATAGCTATATAAACCCTTTATTTGATGTTTGAAAACTGCTATTCAGAGCTCCAGCAGAATCTTAGAAAACGTCATTTTCTCGGTCTGAGAACATCAGTTTGAGACAATATTTCAGGTTAAACATAACTTTTGAAAACAGCTTCGAATAAGTGTTTCTCTTGTTTATTTCAGATGCAAATTGATATATATAGCTATATAAACCCTTTATTTGATGTTTGAAAACTGCTATTCAGAGCTCCAGCAGAATCTTAGAAAACGTCATTCTCTCAGTCTGAGAACATCAGTTTGAGACAATATTTCAGGTTAAACATAACTTTTGAAAACAGCTTCGAATAAATGTTTCTCTTGTTTATTTCAGATGCAAATTGATATATATAGCTATATAAATCCTTTATTTGATGTTTGAAAACTGCTATTCAGAGCTTCAGCAGAATCTTGGAAAACGTCATTCTCTCAGCCTGTGAAGATCAGTTTGAGACAATATTTCAGGTTAAACATAACTTTTGAAAACAGCTTCGAATAAATGTTTCTCTTGTTTATTTCAGATGCAAATTGTTATATATAGCTATATAAACCCTTTATTTGATGTTTGAAAACTGCTATTCAGAGCTCCAGCAGAATCTTAGAAAACGTCATTCTCTCGGTCTGAGAACATCAGTTTGAGACAATATTTCAGGTTAAACATAACTTTTGAAAACAGCTTTGAATAAGTTTTTCTCTTGTTTATTTCAGATGCAAATTGATATATATAGCTATATAAACCCTTTATTTGATGTTTGAAAACTGCTATTCAGAGCTTCAGCAGAATCTTAGAAAACGTCATTCTCTCAGTCTGAGAACATCAGTTTGAGACAATGTTTCAGGTTAAACATAACTTTTGAAAACAGCTTTGAATAAGTTTTTCTCTTGTTTATTTCAGATACAAATTGATATATATAGCTATATAAACCCTTTATTTGATGTTTGAAAACTGCTATTCAGAGCTCCAGCAGAATCTTAGAAAACGTCATTCTCTCGGTTTGAGAACATCAGTTTGAGACAATATTTCAGGTTAAACATAACTTTTGAAAACAGCTTTGAATAAGTTTTTCTCTTGTTTATTTCAGATACAAATTGATATATATAGCTATATAAACCCTTTATTTGATGTTTGAAAACTGCTATTCAGAGCTCCAGCAGAATCTTAGAAAACGTCATTCTCTCGGTTTGAGAACATCAGTTTGAGACAATATTTCAGGTTAAACATAACTTTTGAAAACAGCTTCGAATAAGTGTTTCTCTTGTTTATTTCAGATGCAAATTGATATATATAGCTATATAAACCCTTTATTTGATGTTTGAAAACTGCTATTCAGAGCTTCAGCAGAATCTTGGAAAACGTCATTCTCTCAGCCTGTGAAGATCAGTTTGAGACAATATTTCAGGTTAAACATAACTTTTGAAAACAGCTTCGAATAAATGTTTCTCTTGTTTATTTCAGATGCAAATTGATATATATAGCTATATAAACCCTTTATTTGATGTTTGAAAACTGCTATTCAGAGCTCCAGCAGAATCTTAGAAAACGTCATTCTCTCGGTCTGAGAACATCAGTTTGAGACAATATTTCAGGTTAAACATAACTTTTGAAAACAGCTTCGAATAAGTGTTTCTCTTGTTTATTTCAGATGCAAATTGATATATATAGCTATATAAACCCTTTATTTGATGTTTGAAAACTGCTATTCAGAGCTCCAGCAGAATCTTAGAAAACGTCATTCTCTCGGTCTGAGAACATCAGTTTGAGACAATATTTCAGGTTAAACATAACTTTTGAAACCAGCTTCGAATAAGTGTTTCTCTTGTTTATTTCAGATGCAAATTGATATATATAGCTATATAAACCCTTTATTTGATGTTTGAAAACTGCTATTCAGAGCTCCAGCAGAATCTTAGAAAACGTCATTCTCTCAGTCTGAGAACATCATTTTGAGACAATGTTTCAGTTTAAACATAACTTTTGAAAACAGCTTTGAATAAGTTTTTCTCTTGTTTATTTCAGATGCAAATTGATATATATAGCTATATAAATCCTTTATTTGATGTTTGAAAACTGCTATTCAGAGCTCCAGCAGAATTTTAGAAAACGTCATTCTCTCAGTCTGAGAACATCAGTTTGAGACAATATTTCAGGTTAAACATAACTTTTGAAAACAGCTTCGAATAAGTGTTTCTCTTGTTTATTTCAGATGCAAATTGATATATATAGCTATATAAACCCTTTATTTGATGTTTTAAAACTGTTATTCAGAGCTCCAGCAGAATCTTGGAAAACGTCATTCTCTCAGTCTGAGAACATCAGTTTGAGACAATATTTCAGGTTAAACATAACTTTTGAAAACAGCTTCGAATAAATGTTTCTCTTGTTTATTTCAGATGCAAATTGATATATATAGCTATATAAACCCTTTATTTGATGTTTGAAAACTGCTATTCAGAGCTCCAGCAGAATCTTAGAAAACGTCATTCTCTCGGTCTGAGAACATCAGTTTGAGAAAATATTTCAGGTTAAACATAACTTTTGAAAACAGCTTCGAATAAGTGTTTCTCTTGTTTATTTCAGATGCAAATTGATATATATAGCTATATAAACCCTTTATTTGATGTTTGAAAACTGCTATTCAGAGCTCCAGCAGAATCTTAGAAAACGTCATTCTCTCAGTCTGAGAACATCAGTTTGAGACAATATTTCAGGTTAAACATAACTTTTGAAAACAGCTTCGAATAAATGTTTCTCTTGTTTATTTCAGATGCAAATTGATATATATAGCTATATAAACCCTTTATTTGATGTTTGAAAACTGCTATTCAGAGCTCCAGCAGAATCTTAGAAAACGTCATTCTCTCGGTCTGAGAACATCAGTTTGAGACAATATTTCAGGTTAAACATAACTTTTGAAAACAGCTTCGAATAAGTGTTTCTCTTGTTTATTTCAGATGCAAATTGATATATATAGCTATATAAACCCTTTATTTGATGTTTGAAAACTGCTATTCAGAGCTCCAGCAGAATCTTAGAAAACGTCATTCTCTCAGTCTGAGAACATCATTTTGAGACAATGTTTCAGGTTAAACATAACTTTTGAAAACAGCTTTGAATAAGTTTTTCTCTTGTTTATTTCAGATGCAAATTGATATATATAGCTATATAAATCCTTTATTTGATGTTTGAAAACTGCTATTCAGAGCTCCAGCAGAATTTTAGAAAACGTCATTCTCTCAGTCTGAGAACATCAGTTTGAGACAATATTTCAGGTTAAACATAACTTTTGAAAACAGCTTCGAATAAGTGTTTCTCTTGTTTATTTCAGATGCAAATTGATATATATAGCTATATAAACCCTTTATTTGATGTTTTAAAACTGTTATTCAGAGCTCCAGCAGAATCTTGGAAAACGTCATTCTCTCAGTCTGAGAACATCAGTTTGAGACAATATTTCAGGTTAAACATAACTTTTGAAAACAGCTTCGAATAAATGTTTCTCTTGTTTATTTCAGATGCAAATTGATATATATAGCTATATAAACCCTTTATTTGATGTTTGAAAACTGCTATTCAGAGCTCCAGCAGAATCTTAGAAAACGTCATTTTCTCGGTCTGAGAACATCAGTTTGAGACAATATTTCAGGTTAAACATAACTTTTGAAAACAGCTTCGAATAAGTGTTTCTCTTGTTTATTTCAGATGCAAATTGATATATATAGCTATATAAACCCTTTATTTGATGTTTGAAAACTGCTATTCAGAGCTCCAGCAGAATCTTAGAAAACGTCATTCTCTCAGTCTGAGAACATCAGTTTGAGACAATATTTCAGGTTAAACATAACTTTTGAAAACAGCTTCGAATAAATGTTTCTCTTGTTTATTTCAGATGCAAATTGATATATATAGCTATATAAATCCTTTATTTGATGTTTGAAAACTGCTATTCAGAGCTTCAGCAGAATCTTGGAAAACGTCATTCTCTCAGCCTGTGAAGATCAGTTTGAGACAATATTTCAGGTTAAACATAACTTTTGAAAACAGCTTCGAATAAATGTTTCTCTTGTTTATTTCAGATGCAAATTGTTATATATAGCTATATAAACCCTTTATTTGATGTTTGAAAACTGCTATTCAGAGCTCCAGCAGAATCTTAGAAAACGTCATTCTCTCGGTCTGAGAACATCAGTTTGAGACAATATTTCAGGTTAAACATAACTTTTGAAAACAGCTTTGAATAAGTTTTTCTCTTGTTTATTTCAGATGCAAATTGATATATATAGCTATATAAACCCTTTATTTGATGTTTGAAAACTGCTATTCAGAGCTTCAGCAGAATCTTGGAAAACGTCATTCTCTCAGCCTGTGAAGATCAGTTTGAGACAATATTTCAGGTTAAACATAACTTTTGAAAACAGCTTCGAATAAATGTTTCTCTTGTTTATTTCAGATGCAAATTGATATATATAGCTATATAAACCCTTTATTTGATGTTTGAAAACTGCTATTCAGAGCTCCAGCAGAATCTTAGAAAACGTCATTCTCTCGGTCTGAGAACATCAGTTTGAGACAATATTTCAGGTTAAACATAACTTTTGAAAACAGCTTCGAATAAGTGTTTCTCTTGTTTATTTCAGATGCAAATTGATATATATAGCTATATAAACCCTTTATTTGATGTTTGAAAACTGCTATTGAGAGCTCCAGCAGAATCTTAGAAAACGTCATTCTCTCAGTCTGAGAACATCAGTTTGAGACAATATTTCAGGTTAAACATAACTTTTGAAAACAGCTTCGAATAAATGTTTCTCTTGTTTATTTCAGATGCAAATTGATATATATAGCTATATAAACCCTTTATTTGATGTTTGAAAACTGCTATTCAGAGCTCCAGCAGAATCTTAGAAAACGTCATTCTCTCAGTCTGAGAACATCAGTTTGAGACAATGTTTCAGGTTAAACATAACTTTTGAAAACAGCTTTGAATAAGTTTTTCTCTTGTTTATTTCAGATGCAAATTGATATATATAGCTATATAAATCCTTTATTTGATGTTTGAAAACTGCTATTCAGAGCTTCAGCAGAATCTTGGAAAACGTCATTCTCTCAGCCTGTGAAGATCAGTTTGAGACAATATTTCAGGTTAAACATAACTTTTGAAAACAGCTTCGAATAAATGTTTCTCTTGTTTATTTCAGATGCAAATTGTTATATATAGCTATATAAACCCTTTATTTGATGTTTGAAAACTGCTATTCAGAGCTCCAGCAGAATCTTAGAAAACGTCATTCTCTCGGTCTGAGAACATCAGTTTGAGACAATATTTCAGGTTAAACATAACTTTTGAAAACAGCTTCGAATAAGTGTTTCTCTTGTTTATTTCTGATGCAAATTGATATATATAGCTATATAAACCCTTTATTTGATGTTTGAAAACTGCTATTCAGAGCTCCAGCAGAATCTTAGAAAACGTCATTCTCTCGGTCTGAGAACATCAGTTTGAGACAATATTTCAGGTTAAACATAACTTTTGAAAACAGCTTCGAATAAGTGTTTCTCTTGTTTATTTCTGATGCAAATTGATATATATAGCTATATAAACCCTTTATTTGATGTTTGAAAACTGTTATTCAGAGCTCCAGCAGAATCTTGGAAAACGTCATTCTCTCAGCCTGTGAAGATCAGTTTGAGACAGTATTTCATGTTAAACATAACTTTTGAAAACAGCTTCGAATAAGTGTTTCTCTTGTTTATTTCAGATGCAAATTGATATATATAGCTATATAAACCCTTTATTTGATGTTTGAAAACTGCTATTCAGAGCTCCAGCAGAATCTTAGAAAACGTCATTCTCTCGGTCTGAGAACATCAGTTTGAGACAATATTTCAGGTTAAACATAACTTTTGAAAACAGCTTCGAATAAGTGTTTCTCTTGTTTATTTCTGATGCAAATTGATATATATAGCTATATAAACCCTTTATTTGATGTTTGAAAACTGCTATTCAGAGCTCCAGCAGAATCTTAGAAAACGTCATTCTCTCGGTCTGAGAACATCAGTTTGAGACAATATTTCAGGTTAAACATAACTTTTGAAAACAGCTTCGAATAAGTGTTTCTCTTGTTTATTTCAGATGCAAATTGATATATATAGCTATATAAACCCTTTATTTGATGTTTTAAAACTGTTATTCAGAGCTCCAGCAGAATCTTGGAAAACGTCATTCTCTCAGTCTGAGAAGATCAGTTTGAGACAATATTTCAGGTTAAACATAACTTTTGAAAACAGCTTCGAATAAATGTTTCTCTTGTTTATTTCAGATGCAAATTGATATATATAGCTATATAAACCCTTTATTTGATGTTTGAAAACTGCTATTCAGAGCTCCAGCAGAATCTTAGAAAACGTCATTCTCTCAGTCTGAGAACATCAGTTTGAGACAATGTTTCAGGTTAAACATAACTTTTGAAAACAGCTTTGAATAAGTTTTTCTCTTGTTTATTTCAGATGCAAATTGATATATATAGCTATATAAACCCTTTATTTGATGTTTGAAAAATGCTATTCAGAGCTTCAGCAGAATCTTGGAAAACGTCATTCTCTCAGCCTGTGAAGATCAGTTTGAGACAATATTTCAGGTTAAACATAACTTTTGAAAACAGCTTCGAATAAATGTTTCTCTTGTTTATTTCAGATGCAAATTGATATATATAGCTATATAAACCCTTTATTTGATGTTTGAAAACTGCTATTCAGAGCTCCAGCAGAATCTTAGAAAACGTCATTCTCTCGGTCTGAGAACATCAGCTTGAGACAATATTTCAGGTTAAACATAACTTTTGAAAACAGCTTCGAATAAGTGTTTCTCTTGTTTATTTCAGATGCAAATTGATATATATAGCTATATAAACCCTTTATTTGATGTTTGAAAACTGCTATTCAGAGCTCCAGCAGAATCTTGGAAAACGTCATTCTCTCAGCCTGTGAAGATCAGTTTGAGACAGTATTTCATGTTAAACATAACTTTTGAAAACAGCTTCGAATAAGTGTTTCTCTTGTTTATTTCAGATGCAAATTGATATATATAGCTATATAAACCCTTTATTTGATGTTTGAAAACTGCTATTCAGAGCTCCAGCAGAATCTTAGAAAACGTCATTCTCTCGGTCTGAGAACATCAGTTTGAGACAATATTTCAGGTTAAACATAACTTTTGAAAACAGCTTCGAATAAGTGTTTCTCTTGTTTATTTCTGATGCAAATTGATATATATAGCTATATAAACCCTTTATTTGATGTTTGAAAACTGCTATTCAGAGCTCCAGCAGAATCTTAGAAAACGTCATTCTCTCGGTCTGAGAACATCAGTTTGAGACAATATTTCAGGTTAAACATAACTTTTGAAACCAACTTCGAATAAGTGTTTCTCTTGTTTATTTCAGATGCAAATTGATATATATAGCTATATAAGCCCTTTATTTGATGTTTGAAAACTGCTATTCAGAGCTTCAGCAGAATCCTGGAAAACGTCATTCTCTCAGCCTGTGAAGATCAGTTTGAGACAATATTTCAGGTTAAACATAACTTTTGAAAACAGCTTCGAATAAATGTTTCTCTTGTTTATTTCAGATGCAAATTGTTATATATAGCTATATAAACCCTTTATTTGATGTTTGAAAACTGCTATTCAGAGCTCCAGCAGAATCTTAGAAAACGTCATTCTCTCGGTCTGAGAACATCAGTTTGAGACAATATTTCAGGTTAAACATAACTTTTGAAAACAGCTTCGAATAAGTGTTTCTCTTGTTTATTTCAGATGCAAATTGATATATATAGCTATATAAACCCTTTATTTGATGTTTGAAAACTGCTATTCAGAGCTTCAGCAGAATCTTGGAAAACGTCATTCTCTCAGCCGGTGAAGATCAGTTTGAGACAATATTTCAGGTTAAACATAACTTTTGAAAACAGCTTCGAATAAATGTTTCTCTTGTTTATTTCAGATGCAAATTGATATATATAGCTATATAAACCCTTTATTTGATGTTTGAAAACTGCTATTCAGAGCTCCAGCAGAATCTTAGAAAACGTCATTCTCTCGGTCTGAGAACATCAGTTTGAGACAATATTTCAGGTTAAACATAACTTTTGAAAACAGCTTCGAATAAGTGTTTCTCTTGTTTATTTCAGATGCAAATTGATATATATAGCTATATAAACCCTTTATTTGATGTTTGAAAACTGCTATTCAGAGCTCCAGCAGAATCTTAGAAAACGTCATTCTCTCAGTCTGAGAACATCAGTTTGAGACAATATTTCAGGTTAAACATAACTTTTGAAAACAGCTTCGAATAAATGTTTCTCTTGTTTATTTCAGATGCAAATTGATATATATAGCTATATAAACCCTTTATTTGATGTTTGAAAACTGCTATTCAGAGCTCCAGCAGAATCTTAGAAAACGTCATTCTCTCAGTCTGAGAACATCAGTTTGAGACAATGTTTCAGGTTAAACATAACTTTTGAAAACAGCTTTGAATAAGTTTTTCTCTTGTTTATTTCAGATGCAAATTGATATATATAGCTATATAAATCCTTTATTTGATGTTTGAAAACTGCTATTCAGAGCTTCAGCAGAATCTTGGAAAACGTCATTCTCTCAGCCTGTGAAGATCAGTTTGAGACAATATTTCAGGTTAAACATAACTTTTGAAAACAGCTTCGAATAAATGTTTCTCTTGTTTATTTCAGATGCAAATTGTTATATATAGCTATATAAACCCTTTATTTGATGTTTGAAAACTGCTATTCAGAGCTCCAGCAGAATCTTAGAAAACGTCATTCTCTCGGTCTGAGAACATCAGTTTGAGACAATATTTCAGGTTAAACATAACTTTTGAAAACAGCTTCGAATAAGTGTTTCTCTTGTTTATTTCTGATGCAAATTGATATATATAGCTATATAAACCCTTTATTTGATGTTTGAAAACTGTTATTCAGAGCTCCAGCAGAATCTTGGAAAACGTCATTCTCTCAGCCTGTGAAGATCAGTTTGAGACAGTATTTCATGTTAAACATAACTTTTGAAAACAGCTTCGAATAAGTGTTTCTCTTGTTTATTTCAGATGCAAATTGATATATATAGCTATATAAACCCTTTATTTGATGTTTGAAAACTGCTATTCAGAGCTCCAGCAGAATCTTAGAAAACGTCATTCTCTCGGTCTGAGAACATCAGTTTGAGACAATATTTCAGGTTAAACATAACTTTTGAAACCAGCTTCGAATAAGTGTTTCTCTTGTTTATTTCAGATGCAAATTGATATATATAACTATATAAGCCCTTTATTTGATGTTTGAAAACTGCTATTCAGAGCTTCAGCAGAATCTTGGAAAACGTCATTCTCTCAGCCTGTGAAGATCAGTTTGAGACAATATTTCAGGTTAAACATAACTTTTGAAAACAGCTTCGAATAAATGTTTCTCTTGTTTATTTCAGATGCAAATTGTTATATATAGCTATATAAACCCTTTATTTGATGTTTGAAAACTGCTATTCAGAGCTCCAGCAGAATCTTAGAAAACGTCATTCTCTCAGTCTGAGAACATCAGTTTGAGACAATATTTCAGGTTAAACATAACTTTTGAAAACAGCTTCGAATAAGTGTTTCTCTTGTTTATTTCAGATGCAAATTGATATATATAGCTATATAAACCCTTTATTTGATGTTTTAAAACTGTTATTCAGAGCTCCAGCAGAATCTTGGAAAACGTCATTCTCTCAGTCTGAGAAGATCAGTTTGAGACAATATTTCAGGTTAAACATAACTTTTGAAAACAGCTTCGAATAAATGTTTCTCTTGTTTATTTCAGATGCAAATTGATATATATAGCTATATAAATCCTTTATTTGATGTTTGAAAAATGCTATTCAGAGCTTCAGCAGAATCTTGCAAAACGTCATTCTCTCAGCCTGTGAAGATCAGTTTGAGACAATATTTCAGGTTAAACATAACTTTTGAAAACAGCTTCGAATAAATGTTTCTCTTGTTTATTTCAGATGCAAATTGTTATATATAGCTATATAAACCCTTTATTTGATGTTTGAAAACTGCTATTCAGAGCTCCAGCAGAATCTTAGAAAACGTCATTCTCTCGGTCTGAGAACATCAGTTTGAGACAATATTTCAGGTTAAACATAACTTTTGAAAACAGCTTTGAATAAGTTTTTCTCTTGTTTATTTCAGATGCAAATTGATATATATAGCTATATAAACCCTTTATTTGATGTTTGAAAACTGCTATTCAGAGCTTCAGCAGAATCTTGGAAAACGTCATTCTCTCAGCCTGTGAAGATCAGTTTGAGACAATATTTCAGGTTAAACATAACTTTTGAAAACAGCTTCGAATAAATGTTTCTCTTGTTTATTTCAGATGCAAATTGATATATATAGCTATATAAACCCTTTATTTGATGTTTGAAAACTGCTATTCAGAGCTCCAGCAGAATCTTAGAAAACGTCATTCTCTCAGTCTGAGAACATCAGTTTGAGACAATGTTTCAGGTTAAACATAACTTTTGAAAACAGCTTTGAATAAGTTTTTCTCTTGTTTATTTCAGATGCAAATTGATATATATAGCTATATAAATCCTTTATTTGATGTTTGAAAACTGCTATTCAGAGCTTCAGCAGAATCTTGGAAAACGTCATTCTCTCAGCCTGTGAAGATCAGTTTGAGACAATATTTCAGGTTAAACATAACTTTTGAAAACAGCTTCGAATAAATGTTTCTCTTGTTTATTTCAGATGCAAATTGTTATATATAGCTATATAAACCCTTTATTTGATGTTTGAAAACTGCTATTCAGAGCTCCAGCAGAATCTTAGAAAACGTCATTCTCTCGGTCTGAGAACATCAGTTTGAGACAATATTTCAGGTTAAACATAACTTTTGAAAACAGCTTCGAATAAGTGTTTCTCTTGTTTATTTCTGATGCAAATTGATATATATAGCTATATAAACCCTTTATTTGATGTTTGAAAACTGCTATTCAGAGCTCCAGCAGAATCTTAGAAAACGTCATTCTCTCGGTCTGAGAACATCAGTTTGAGACAATATTTCAGGTTAAACATAACTTTTGAAAACAGCTTCGAATAAGTGTTTCTCTTGTTTATTTCTGATGCAAATTGATATATATAGCTATATAAACCCTTTATTTGATGTTTGAAAACTGTTATTCAGAGCTCCAGCAGAATCTTGGAAAACGTCATTCTCTCAGCCTGTGAAGATCAGTTTGAGACAGTATTTCATGTTAAACATAACTTTTGAAAACAGCTTCGAATAAGTGTTTCTCTTGTTTATTTCAGATGCAAATTGATATATATAGCTATATAAACCCTTTATTTGATGTTTGAAAACTGCTATTCAGAGCTCCAGCAGAATCTTAGAAAACGTCATTCTCTCGGTCTGAGAACATCAGTTTGAGACAATATTTCAGGTTAAACATAACTTTTGAAAACAGCTTCGAATAAGTGTTTCTCTTGTTTATTTCTGATGCAAATTGATATATATAGCTATATAAACCCTTTATTTGATGTTTGAAAACTGCTATTCAGAGCTCCAGCAGAATCTTAGAAAACGTCATTCTCTCGGTCTGAGAACATCAGTTTGAGACAATATTTCAGGTTAAACATAACTTTTGAAAACAGCTTCGAATAAGTGTTTCTCTTGTTTATTTCAGATGCAAATTGATATATATAGCTATATAAACCCTTTATTTGATGTTTTAAAACTGTTATTCAGAGCTCCAGCAGAATCTTGGAAAACGTCATTCTCTCAGTCTGAGAAGATCAGTTTGAGACAATATTTCAGGTTAAACATAACTTTTGAAAACAGCTTCGAATAAATGTTTCTCTTGTTTATTTCAGATGCAAATTGATATATATAGCTATATAAACCCTTTATTTGATGTTTGAAAACTGCTATTCAGAGCTCCAGCAGAATCTTAGAAAACGTCATTCTCTCAGTCTGAGAACATCAGTTTGAGACAATGTTTCAGGTTAAACATAACTTTGGAAAACAGCTTTGAATAAGTTTTTCTCTTGTTTATTTCAGATGCAAATTGATATATATAGCTATATAAACCCTTTATTTGATGTTTGAAAAATGCTATTCAGAGCTTCAGCAGAATCTTGGAAAACGTCATTCTCTCAGCCTGTGAAGATCAGTTTGAGACAATATTTCAGGTTAAACATAACTTTTGAAAACAGCTTCGAATAAATGTTTCTCTTGTTTATTTCAGATGCAAATTGATATATATAGCTATATAAACCCTTTATTTGATGTTTGAAAACTGCTATTCAGAGCTCCAGCAGAATCTTAGAAAACGTCATTCTCTCGGTCTGAGAACATCAGCTTGAGACAATATTTCAGGTTAAACATAACTTTTGAAAACAGCTTCGAATAAGTGTTTCTCTTGTTTATTTCAGATGCAAATTGATATATATAGCTATATAAACCCTTTATTTGATGTTTGAAAACTGCTATTCAGAGCTCCAGCAGAATCTTGGAAAACGTCATTCTCTCAGCCTGTGAAGATCAGTTTGAGACAGTATTTCATGTTAAACATAACTTTTGAAAACAGCTTCGAATAAGTGTTTCTCTTGTTTATTTCAGATGCAAATTGATATATATAGCTATATAAACCCTTTATTTGATGTTTGAAAACTGCTATTCAGAGCTCCAGCAGAATCTTAGAAAACGTCATTCTCTCGGTCTGAGAACATCAGTTTGAGACAATATTTCAGGTTAAACATAACTTTTGAAAACAGCTTCGAATAAGTGTTTCTCTTGTTTATTTCTGATGCAAATTGATATATATAGCTATATAAACCCTTTATTTGATGTTTGAAAACTGCTATTCAGAGCTCCAGCAGAATCTTAGAAAACGTCATTCTCTCGGTCTGAGAACATCAGTTTGAGACAATATTTCAGGTTAAACATAACTTTTGAAACCAACTTCGAATAAGTGTTTCTCTTGTTTATTTCAGATGCAAATTGATATATATAGCTATATAAGCCCTTTATTTGATGTTTGAAAACTGCTATTCAGAGCTTCAGCAGAATCCTGGAAAACGTCATTCTCTCAGCCTGTGAAGATCAGTTTGAGACAATATTTCAGGTTAAACATAACTTTTGAAAACAGCTTCGAATAAATGTTTCTCTTGTTTATTTCAGATGCAAATTGTTATATATAGCTATATAAACCCTTTATTTGATGTTTGAAAACTGCTATTCAGAGCTCCAGCAGAATCTTAGAAAACGTCATTCTCTCGGTCTGAGAACATCAGTTTGAGACAATATTTCAGGTTAAACATAACTTTTGAAAACAGCTTCGAATAAGTGTTTCTCTTGTTTATTTCAGATGCAAATTGATATATATAGCTATATAAACCCTTTATTTGATGTTTGAAAACTGCTATTCAGAGCTTCAGCAGAATCTTGGAAAACGTCATTCTCTCAGCCGGTGAAGATCAGTTTGAGACAATATTTCAGGTTAAACATAACTTTTGAAAACAGCTTCGAATAAATGTTTCTCTTGTTTATTTCAGATGCAAATTGATATATATAGCTATATAAACCCTTTATTTGATGTTTGAAAACTTCTATTCAGAGCTCCAGCAGAATCTTAGAAAACGTCATTCTCTCGGTCTGAGAACATCAGTTTGAGACAATATTTCAGGTTAAACATAACTTTTGAAAACAGCTTCGAATAAGTGTTTCTCTTGTTTATTTCAGATGCAAATTGATATATATAGCTATATAAACCCTTTATTTGATGTTTGAAAACTGCTATTCAGAGCTCCAGCAGAATCTTAGAAAACGTCATTCTCTCAGTCTGAGAACATCAGTTTGAGACAATATTTCAGGTTAAACATAACTTTTGAAAACAGCTTCGAATAAATGTTTCTCTTGTTTATTTCAGATGCAAATTGATATATATAGCTATATAAACCCTTTATTTGATGTTTGAAAACTGCTATTCAGAGCTCCAGCAGAATCTTAGAAAACGTCATTCTCTCAGTCTGAGAACATCAGTTTGAGACAATGTTTCAGGTTAAACATAACTTTTGAAAACAGCTTTGAATAAGTTTTTCTCTTGTTTATTTCAGATGCAAATTGATATATATAGCTATATAAATCCTTTATTTGATGTTTGAAAACTGCTATTCAGAGCTTCAGCAGAATCTTGGAAAACGTCATTCTCTCAGCCTGTGAAGATCAGTTTGAGACAATATTTCAGGTTAAACATAACTTTTGAAAACAGCTTCGAATAAATGTTTCTCTTGTTTATTTCAGATGCAAATTGTTATATATAGCTATATAAACCCTTTATTTGATGTTTGAAAACTGCTATTCAGAGCTCCAGCAGAATCTTAGAAAACGTCATTCTCTCGGTCTGAGAACATCAGTTTGAGACAATATTTCAGGTTAAACATAACTTTTGAAAACAGCTTCGAATAAGTGTTTCTCTTGTTTATTTCTGATGCAAATTGATATATATAGCTATATAAACCCTTTATTTGATGTTTGAAAACTGTTATTCAGAGCTCCAGCAGAATCTTGGAAAACGTCATTCTCTCAGCCTGTGAAGATCAGTTTGAGACAGTATTTCATGTTAAACATAACTTTTGAAAACAGCTTCGAATAAGTGTTTCTCTTGTTTATTTCAGATGCAAATTGATATATATAGCTATATAAACCCTTTATTTGATGTTTGAAAACTGCTATTCAGAGCTCCAGCAGAATCTTAGAAAACGTCATTCTCTCGGTCTGAGAACATCAGTTTGAGACAATATTTCAGGTTAAACATAACTTTTGAAACCAGCTTCGAATAAGTGTTTCTCTTGTTTATTTCAGATGCAAATTGATATATATAACTATATAAGCCCTTTATTTGATGTTTGAAAACTGCTATTCAGAGCTTCAGCAGAATCTTGGAAAACGTCATTCTCTCAGCCTGTGAAGATCAGTTTGAGACAATATTTCAGGTTAAACATAACTTTTGAAAACAGCTTCGAATAAATGTTTCTCTTGTTTATTTCAGATGCAAATTGTTATATATAGCTATATAAACCCTTTATTTGATGTTTGAAAACTGCTATTCAGAGCTCCAGCAGAATCTTAGAAAACGTCATTCTCTCAGTCTGAGAACATCAGTTTGAGACAATATTTCAGGTTAAACATAACTTTTGAAAACAGCTTCGAATAAATGTTTCTCTTGTTTATTTCAGATGCAAATTGATATATATAGCTATATAAACCCTTTATTTGATGTTTGAAAACTGCTATTCAGAGCTCCAGCAGAATCTTAGAAAACGTCATTCTCTCAGTCTGAGAACATCAGTTTGAGACAATGTTTCAGGTTAAACATAACTTTTGAAAACAGCTTTGAATAAGTTTTTCTCTTGTTTATTTCAGATGCAAATTGATATATATAGCTATATAAATCCTTTATTTGATGTTTGAAAACTGCTATTCAGAGCTTCAGCAGAATCTTGGAAAACGTCATTCTCTCAGCCTGTGAAGATCAGTTTGAGACAATATTTCAGGTTAAACATAACTTTTGAAAACAGCTTCGAATAAATGTTTCTCTTGTTTATTTCAGATGCAAATTGTTATATATAGCTATATAAACCCTTTATTTGATGTTTGAAAACTGCTATTCAGAGCTCCAGCAGAATCTTAGAAAACGTCATTCTCTCGGTCTGAGAACATCAGTTTGAGACAATATTTCAGGTTAAACATAACTTTTGAAAACAGCTTCGAATAAGTGTTTCTCTTGTTTATTTCTGATGCAAATTGATATATATAGCTATATAAACCCTTTATTTGATGTTTGAAAACTGTTATTCAGAGCTCCAGCAGAATCTTGGAAAACGTCATTCTCTCAGCCTGTGAAGATCAGTTTGAGACAGTATTTCATGTTAAACATAACTTTTGAAAACAGCTTCGAATAAGTGTTTCTCTTGTTTATTTCAGATGCAAATTGATATATATAGCTATATAAACCCTTTATTTGATGTTTGAAAACTGCTATTCAGAGCTCCAGCAGAATCTTAGAAAACGTCATTCTCTCGGTCTGAGAACATCAGTTTGAGACAATATTTCAGGTTAAACATAACTTTTGAAACCAGCTTCGAATAAGTGTTTCTCTTGTTTATTTCAGATGCAAATTGATATATATAACTATATAAGCCCTTTATTTGATGTTTGAAAACTGCTATTCAGAGCTTCAGCAGAATCTTGGAAAACGTCATTCTCTCAGCCTGTGAAGATCAGTTTGAGACAATATTTCAGGTTAAACATAACTTTTGAAAACAGCTTCGAATAAATGTTTCTCTTGTTTATTTCAGATGCAAATTGTTATATATAGCTATATAAACCCTTTATTTGATGTTTGAAAACTGCTATTCAGAGCTCCAGCAGAATCTTAGAAAACGTCATTCTCTCAGTCTGAGAACATCAGTTTGAGACAATATTTCAGGTTAAACATAACTTTTGAAAACAGCTTCGAATAAGTGTTTCTCTTGTTTATTTCAGATGCAAATTGATATATATAGCTATATAAACCCTTTATTTGATGTTTTAAAACTGTTATTCAGAGCTCCAGCAGAATCTTGGAAAACGTCATTCTCTCAGTCTGAGAAGATCAGTTTGAGACAATATTTCAGGTTAAACATAACTTTTGAAAACAGCTTCGAATAAATGTTTCTCTTGTTTATTTCAGATGCAAATTGATATATATAGCTATATAAACCCTTTATTTGATGTTTGAAAACTGCTATTCAGAGCTCCAGCAGAATCTTAGAAAACGTCATTCTCTCAGTCTGAGAACATCAGTTTGAGACAATGTTTCAGGTTAAACATAACTTTTGAAAACAGCTTTGAATAAGTTTTTCTCTTGTTTATTTCAGATGCAAATTGATATATATAGCTATATAAACCCTTTATTTGATGTTTGAAAAATGCTATTCAGAGCTTCAGCAGAATCTTGGAAAACGTCATTCTCTCAGCCTGTGAAGATCAGTTTGAGACAATATTTCAGGTTAAACATAACTTTTGAAAACAGCTTCGAATAAATGTTTCTCTTGTTTATTTCAGATGCAAATTGATATATATAGCTATATAAACCCTTTATTTGATGTTTGAAAACTGCTATTCAGAGCTCCAGCAGAATCTTAGAAAACGTCATTCTCTCGGTCTGAGAACATCAGCTTGAGACAATATTTCAGGTTAAACATAACTTTTGAAAACAGCTTCGAAATAAGTGTTTCTCTTGTTTATTTCAGATGCAAATTGATATATATAGCTATATAAACCCTTTATTTGATGTTTGAAAACTGCTATTCAGAGCTCCAGCAGAATCTTGGAAAACGTCATTCTCTCAGCCTGTGAAGATCAGTTTGAGACAGTATTTCATGTTAAACATAACTTTTGAAAACAGCTTCGAATAAGTGTTTCTCTTGTTTATTTCAGATGCAAATTGATATATATAGCTATATAAACCCTTTATTTGATGTTTGAAAACTGCTATTCAGAGCTCCAGCAGAATCTTAGAAAACGTCATTCTCTCGGTCTGAGAACATCAGTTTGAGACAATATTTCAGGTTAAACATAACTTTTGAAAACAGCTTCGAATAAGTGTTTCTCTTGTTTATTTCTGATGCAAATTGATATATATAGCTATATAAACCCTTTATTTGATGTTTGAAAACTGCTATTCAGAGCTCCAGCAGAATCTTAGAAAACGTCATTCTCTCGGTCTGAGAACATCAGTTTGAGACAATATTTCAGGTTAAACATAACTTTTGAAACCAGCTTCGAATAAGTGTTTCTCTTGTTTATTTCAGATGCAAATTGATATATATAGCTATATAAGCCCTTTATTTGATGTTTGAAAACTGCTATTCAGAGCTTCAGCAGAATCTTGGAAAACGTCATTCTCTCAGCCTGTGAAGATCAGTTTGAGACAATATTTCAGGTTAAACATAACTTTTGAAAACAGCTTCGAATAAATGTTTCTCTTGTTTATTTCAGATGCAAATTGTTATATATAGCTATATAAACCCTTTATTTGATGTTTGAAAACTGCTATTCAGAGCTCCAGCAGAATCTTAGAAAACGTCATTCTCTCAGTCTGAGAACATCAGTTTGAGACAATATTTCAGGTTAAACATTACTTTTGAAAACAGCTTCGAATAAGTGTTTCTCTTGTTTATTTCAGATGCAAATTGATATATATAGCTATATAAACCCTTTATTTGATGTTTTAAAACTGTTATTCAGAGCTCCAGCAGAATCTTGGAAAACGTCATTCTCTCAGTCTGAGAAGATCAGTTTGAGACAATATTTCAGGTTAAACATAACTTTTGAAAACAGCTTCGAATAAATGTTTCTCTTGTTTATTTCAGATGCAAATTGATATATATAGCTATATAACCCCTTTATTTGATGTTTGAAAACTGCTATTCAGAGCTCCAGCAGAATCTTAGAAAACGTCATTCTCTCAGTCTGAGAACATCAGTTTGAGACAATGTTTCAGGTTAAACATAACTTTTGAAAACAGCTTTGAATAAGTTTTTCTCTTGTTTATTTCAGATGCAAATTGATATATATAGCTATATAAATCCTTTATTTGATGTTTGAAAACTGCTATTCAGAGCTTCAGCAGAATCTTGGAAAACGTCATTCTCTCAGCCTGTGAAGATCAGTTTGAGACAATATTTCAGGTTAAACATAACTTTTGAAAACAGCTTCGAATAAGTGTTTCTCTTGTTTATTTCAGATGCAAATTGTTATATATAGCTATATAAACCCTTTATTTGATCTTTGAAAACTGCTATTCAGAGCTCCAGCAGAATCTTAGAAAACGTCATTCTCTCGGTCTGAGAACATCAGTTTGAGACAATATTTCAGGTTAAACATAACTTTTGAAAACAGCTTCGAATAAGTGTTTCTCTTGTTTATTTCAGATGCAAATTGATATATATAGCTATATAAACCCTTTATTTGATGTTTGAAAACTGCTATTCAGAGCTTCAGCAGAATCTTGGAAAACGTCATTCTCTCAGCCTGTGAAGATCAGTTTGAGACAATATTTCAGGTTAAACATAACTTTTGAAAACAGCTTCGAATAAATGTTTCTCTTGTTTATTTCAGATGCAAATTGATATATATAGCTATATAAACCCTTTATTTGATGTTTGAAAACTGCTATTCAGAGCTCCAGCAGAATCTTAGAAAACGTCATTCTCTCGGTCTGAGAACATCAGTTTGAGACAATATTTCAGGTTAAACATAACTTTTGAAAACAGCTTCGAATAAGTGTTTCTCTTGTTTATTTCAGATGCAAATTGATATATATAGCTATATAAACCCTTTATTTGATGTTTGAAAACTGCTATTCAGAGCTCCAGCAGAATCTTAGAAAACGTCATTCTCTCAGTCTGAGAACATCAGTTTGAGACAATATTTCAGGTTAAACATAACTTTTGAAAACAGCTTCGAATAAATGTTTCTCTTGTTTATTTCAGATGCAAATTGATATATATAGCTATATAAACCCTTTATTTGATGTTTGAAAACTGCTATTCAGAGCTCCAGCAGAATCTTAGAAAACGTCATTCTCTCAGTCTGAGAACATCAGTTTGAGACAATGTTTCAGGTTAAACATAACTTTTGAAAACAGCTTTGAATAAGTTTTTCTCTTGTTTATTTCAGATGCAAATTGATATATATAGCTATATAAATCCTTTATTTGATGTTTGAAAACTGCTATTCAGAGCTTCAGCAGAATCTTGGAAAACGTCATTCTCTCAGCCTGTGAAGATCAGTTTGAGACAATATTTCAGGTTAAACATAACTTTTGAAAACAGCTTCGAATAAATGTTTCTCTTGTTTATTTCAGATGCAAATTGTTATATATAGCTATATAAACCCTTTATTTGATGTTTGAAAACTGCTATTCAGAGCTCCAGCAGAATCTTAGAAAACGTCATTCTCTCGGTCTGAGAACATCAGTTTGAGACAATATTTCAGGTTAAACATAACTTTTGAAAACAGCTTCGAATAAGTGTTTCTCTTGTTTATTTCTGATGCAAATTGATATATATAGCTATATAAACCCTTTATTTGATGTTTGAAAACTGTTATTCAGAGCTCCAGCAGAATCTTGGAAAACGTCATTCTCTCAGCCTGTGAAGATCAGTTTGAGACAGTATTTCATGTTAAACATAACTTTTGAAAACAGCTTCGAATAAGTGTTTCTCTTGTTTATTTCAGATGCAAATTGATATATATAGCTATATAAACCCTTTATTTGATGTTTGAAAACTGCTATTCAGAGCTCCAGCAGAATCTTAGAAAACGTCATTCTCTCGGTCTGAGAACATCAGTTTGAGACAATATTTCAGGTTAAACATAACTTTTGAAAACAGCTTCGAATAAGTGTTTCTCTTGTTTATTTCTGATGCAAATTGATATATATAGCTATATAAACCCTTTATTTGATGTTTGAAAACTGCTATTCAGAGCTCCAGCAGAATCTTAGAAAACGTCATTCTCTCGGTCTGAGAACATCAGTTTGAGACAATATTTCAGGTTAAACATAACTTTTGAAACCAGCTTCGAATAAGTGTTTCTCTTGTTTATTTCAGATGCAAATTGATATATATAGCTATATAAGCCCTTTATTTGATGTTTGAAAACTGCTATTCAGAGCTTCAGCAGAATCTTGGAAAACGTCATTCTCTCAGCCTGTGAAGATCAGTTTGAGACAATATTTCAGGTTTAACATAACTTTTGAAAACAGCTTCGAATAAATGTTTCTCTTGTTTATTTCAGATGCAAATTGTTATATATAGCTATATAAACCCTTTATTTGATGTTTGAAAACTGCTATTCAGAGCTCCAGCAGAATCTTAGAAAACGTCATTCTCTCAGTCTGAGAACATCAGTTTGAGACAATATTTCAGGTTAAACATAACTTTTGAAAACAGCTTCGAATAAGTGTTTCTCTTGTTTATTTCAGATGCAAATTGATATATATAGCTATATAAACCCTTTATTTGATGTTTTAAAACTGTTATTCAGAGCTCCAGCAGAATCTTGGAAAACATCATTCTCTCAGTCTGAGAAGATCAGTTTGAGACAATATTTCAGGTTAAACATAACTTTTGAAAACAGCTTCGAATAAATGTTTCTCTTGTTTATTTCAGATGCAAATTGATATATATAGCTATATAAATCCTTTATTTGATGTTTGAAAACTGCTATTCAGAGCTTCAGCAGAATCTTGGAAAACGTCATTCTCTCAGCCTGTGAAGATCAGTTTGAGACAATATTTCAGGTTAAACATAACTTTTGAAAACAGCTTCGAATAAATGTTTCTCTTGTTTATTTCAGATGCAAATTGTTATATATAGCTATATAAACCCTTTATTTGATGTTTGAAAACTGCTATTCAGAGCTCCAGCAGAATCTTAGAAAACGTCATTCTCTCGGTCTGAGAACATCAGTTTGAGACAATATTTCAGGTTAAACATAACTTTTGAAAACAGCTTCGAATAAGTGTTTCTCTTGTTTATTTCAGATGCAAATTGATATATATAGCTATATAAACCCTTTATTTGATGTTTGAAAACTGCTATTCAGAGCTTCAGCAGAATCTTGGAAAACGTCATTCTCTCAGCCTGTGAAGATCAGTTTGAGACAATATTTCAGGTTAAACATAACTTTTGAAAACAGCTTCGAATAAATGTTTCTCTCGTTTATTTCAGATGCAAATTGATATATATAGCTATATAAACCCTTTATTTGATGTTTGAAAACTGCTATTCAGAGCTCCAGCAGAATCTTAGAAAACGTCATTCTCTCGGTCTGAGAACATCAGTTTGAGACAATATTTCAGGTTAAACATAACTTTTGAAAACAGCTTCGAATAAGTGTTTCTCTTGTTTATTTCAGATGCAAATTGATATATATAGCTATATAAACCCTTTATTTGATGTTTGAAAACTGCTATTCAGAGCTCCAGCAGAATCTTAGAAAACGTCATTCTCTCGGTCTGAGAACATCAGTTTGAGACAATATTTCAGGTTAAACATAACTTTTGAAACCAGCTTCGAATAAGTGTTTCTCTTGTTTATTTCAGATGCAAATTGATATATATAGCTATATAAACCCTTTATTTGATGTTTGAAAACTGCTATTCAGAGCTCCAGCAGAATCTTAGAAAACGTCATTCTCTCAGTCTGAGAACATCATTTTGAGACAATGTTTCAGGTTAAACATAACTTTTGAAAACAGCTTTGAATAAGTTTTTCTCTTGTTTATTTCAGATGCAAATTGATATATATAGCTATATAAATCCTTTATTTGATGTTTGAAAACTGCTATTCAGAGCTCCAGCAGAATTTTAGAAAACGTCATTCTCTCAGTCTGAGAACATCAGTTTGAGACAATATTTCAGGTTAAACATAACTTTTGAAAACAGCTTCGAATAAGTGTTTCTCTTGTTTATTTCAGATGCAAATTGATATATATAGCTATATAAACCCTTTATTTGATGTTTTAAAACTGTTATTCAGAGCTCCAGCAGAATCTTGGAAAACGTCATTCTCTCAGTCTGAGAACATCAGTTTGAGACAATATTTCAGGTTAAACATAACTTTTGAAAACAGCTTCGAATAAATGTTTCTCTTGTTTATTTCAGATGCAAATTGATATATATAGCTATATAAACCCTTTATTTGATGTTTGAAAACTGCTATTCAGAGCTCCAGCAGAATCTTAGAAAACGTCATTCTCTCAGTCTGAGAACATCAGTTTGAGACAATATTTCAGGTTAAACATAACTTTTGAAAACAGCTTCGAATAAGTGTTTCTCTTGTTTATTTCAGATGCAAATTGTTATATATAGCTATATAAACCCTTTATTTGATGTTTGAAAACTGCTATTCAGAGCTCCAGCAGAATCTTAGAAAACGTCATTCTCTCGGTCTGAGAACATCAGTTTGAGACAATATTTCAGGTTAAACATAACTTTTGAAAACAGCTTTGAATAAGTTTTTCTCTTGTTTATTTCAGATGCAAATTGATATATATAGCTATATAAACCCTTTATTTGATGTTTGAAAACTGCTATTCAGAGCTTCAGCAGAATCTTGGAAAACGTCATTCTCTCAGCCTGTGAAGATCAGTTTGAGACAATATTTCAGGTTAAACATAACTTTTGAAAACAGCTTCGAATAAATGTTTCTCTTGTTTATTTCAGATGCAAATTGATATATATAGCTATATAAACCCTTTATTTGATGTTTGAAAACTGCTATTCAGAGCTCCAGCAGAATCTTAGAAAACGTCATTCTCTCGGTCTGAGAACATCAGTTTGAGACAATATTTCAGGTTAAACATAACTTTTGAAAACAGCTTCGAATAAGTGTTTCTCTTGTTTATTTCAGATGCAAATTGATATATATAGCTATATAAACCCTTTATTTGATGTTTGAAAACTGCTATTCAGAGCTCTAGCAGAATCTTAGAAAACGTCATTCTCTCAGTCTGAGAACATCAGTTTGAGACAATATTTCAGGTTAAACATAACTTTTGAAAACAGCTTCGAATAAATGTTTCTCTTGTTTATTTCAGATGCAAATTGTTATATATAGCTATATAAACCCTGTATTTGATGTTTGAAAACTGCTATTCAGAGCTCCAGCAGAATCTTAGAAAACGTCATTCTCTCAGTCTGAGAACATCAGTTTGAGACAATGTTTCAGGTTAAACATAACTTTTGAAAACAGCTTTGAATAAGTTTTTCTCTTGTTTATTTCAGATGCAAATTGATATATATAGCTATATAAATCCTTTATTTGATGTTTGAAAACTGCTATTCAGAGCTTCAGCAGAATCTTGGAAAACGTCATTCTCTCAGCCTGTGAAGATCAGTTTGAGACAATATTTCAGGTTAAACATAACTTTTGAAAACAGCTTCGAATAAATGTTTCTCTTGTTTATTTCAGATGCAAATTGTTATATATAGCTATATAAACCCTTTATTTGATGTTTGAAAACTGCTATTCAGAGCTCCAGCAGAATCTTAGAAAACGTCATTCTCTCGGTCTGAGAACATCAGTTTGAGACAATATTTCAGGTTAAACATAACTTTTGAAAACAGCTTCGAATAAGTGTTTCTCTTGTTTATTTCAGATGCAAATTGATATATATAGCTATATAAACCCTTTATTTGATGTTTGAAAACTGCTATTCAGAGCTTCAGCAGAATCTTGGAAAACGTCATTCTCTCAGCCTGTGAAGATCAGTTTGAGACAATATTTCAGGTTAAACATAACTTTTGAAAACAGCTTCGAATAAATGTTTCTCTCGTTTATTTCAGATGCAAATTGATATATATAGCTATATAAACCCTTTATTTGATGTTTGAAAACTGCTATTCAGAGCTCCAGCAGAATCTTAGAAAACGTCATTCTCTCGGTCTGAGAACATCAGTTTGAGACAATATTTCAGGTTAAACATAACTTTTGAAAACAGCTTCGAATAAGTGTTTCTCTTGTTTATTTCAGATGCAAATTGATATATATAGCTATATAAACCCTTTATTTGATGTTTGAAAACTGCTATTCAGAGCTCCAGCAGAATCTTAGAAAACGTCATTCTCTCGGTCTGAGAACATCAGTTTGAGACAATATTTCAGGTTAAACATAACTTTTGAAACCAGCTTCGAATAAGTGTTTCTCTTGTTTATTTCAGATGCAAATTGATATATATAGCTATATAAACCCTTTATTTGATGTTTGAAAACTGCTATTCAGAGCTCCAGCAGAATCTTAGAAAACGTCATTCTCTCAGTCTGAGAACATCATTTTGAGACAATGTTTCAGGTTAAACATAACTTTTGAAAACAGCTTTGAATAAGTTTTTCTCTTGTTTATTTCAGATGCAAATTGATATATATAGCTATATAAATCCTTTATTTGATGTTTGAAAACTGCTATTCAGAGCTCCAGCAGAATTTTAGAAAACGTCATTCTCTCAGTCTGAGAACATCAGTTTGAGACAATATTTCAGGTTAAACATAACTTTTGAAAACAGCTTCGAATAAGTGTTTCTCTTGTTTATTTCAGATGCAAATTGATATATATAGCTATATAAACCCTTTATTTGATGTTTTAAAACTGTTATTCAGAGCTCCAGCAGAATCTTGGAAAACGTCATTCTCTCAGTCTGAGAACATCAGTTTGAGACAATATTTCAGGTTAAACATAACTTTTGAAAACAGCTTCGAATAAATGTTTCTCTTGTTTATTTCAGATGCAAATTGATATATATAGCTATATAAACCCTTTATTTGATGTTTGAAAACTGCTATTCAGAGCTCCAGCAGAATCTTAGAAAACGTCATTCTCTCAGTCTGAGAACATCAGTTTGAGACAATATTTCAGGTTAAACATAACTTTTGAAAACAGCTTCGAATAAGTGTTTCTCTTGTTTATTTCAGATGCAAATTGTTATATATAGCTATATAAACCCTTTATTTGATGTTTGAAAACTGCTATTCAGAGCTCCAGCAGAATCTTAGAAAACGTCATTCTCTCGGTCTGAGAACATCAGTTTGAGACAATATTTCAGGTTAAACATAACTTTTGAAAACAGCTTTGAATAAGTTTTTCTCTTGTTTATTTCAGATGCAAATTGATATATATAGCTATATAAACCCTTTATTTGATGTTTGAAAACTGCTATTCAGAGCTTCAGCAGAATCTTGGAAAACGTCATTCTCTCAGCCTGTGAAGATCAGTTTGAGACAATATTTCAGGTTAAACATAACTTTTGAAAACAGCTTCGAATAAATGTTTCTCTTGTTTATTTCAGATGCAAATTGATATATATAGCTATATAAACCCTTTATTTGATGTTTGAAAACTGCTATTCAGAGCTCCAGCAGAATCTTAGAAAACGTCATTCTCTCGGTCTGAGAACATCAGTTTGAGACAATATTTCAGGTTAAACATAACTTTTGAAAACAGCTTCGAATAAGTGTTTCTCTTGTTTATTTCAGATGCAAATTGATATATATAGCTATATAAACCCTTTATTTGATGTTTGAAAACTGCTATTCAGAGCTCTAGCAGAATCTTAGAAAACGTCATTCTCTCAGTCTGAGAACATCAGTTTGAGACAATATTTCAGGTTAAACATAACTTTTGAAAACAGCTTCGAATAAATGTTTCTCTTGTTTATTTCAGATGCAAATTGTTATATATAGCTATATAAACCCTGTATTTGATGTTTGAAAACTGCTATTCAGAGCTCCAGCAGAATCTTAGAAAACGTCATTCTCTCAGTCTGAGAACATCAGTTTGAGACAATGTTTCAGGTTAAACATAACTTTTGAAAACAGCTTTGAATAAGTTTTTCTCTTGTTTATTTCAGATGCAAATTGATATATATAGCTATATAAATCCTTTATTTGATGTTTGAAAACTGCTATTCAGAGCTTCAGCAGAATCTTGGAAAACGTCATTCTCTCAGCCTGTGAAGATCAGTTTGAGACAATATTTCAGGTTAAACATAACTTTTGAAAACAGCTTCGAATAAATGTTTCTCTTGTTTATTTCAGATGCAAATTGTTATATATAGCTATATAAACCCTTTATTTGATGTTTGAAAACTGCTATTCAGAGCTCCAGCAGAATCTTAGAAAACGTCATTCTCTCGGTCTGAGAACATCAGTTTGAGACAATATTTCAGGTTAAACATAACTTTTGAAAACAGCTTTGAATAAGTTTTTCTCTTGTTTATTTCAGATGCAAATTGATATATATAGCTATATAAATCCTTTATTTGATGTTTGAAAACTGCTATTCAGAGCTTCAGCAGAATCTTGGAAAACGTCATTCTCTCAGCCTGTGAAGATCAGTTTGAGACAATATTTCAGGTTAAACATAACTTTTGAAAACAGCTTCGAATAAATGTTTCTCTTGTTTATTTCAGATGCAAATTGTTATATATAGCTATATAAACCCTTTATTTGATGTTTGAAAACTGCTATTCAGAGCTCCAGCAGAATCTTAGAAAACGTCATTCTCTCGGTCTGAGAACATCAGTTTGAGACAATATTTCAGGTTAAACATAACTTTTGAAAACAGCTTCGAATAAGTGTTTCTCTTGTTTATTTCAGATGCAAATTGATATATATAGCTATATAAACCCTTTATTTGATGTTTGAAAACTGCTATTCAGAGCTTCAGCAGAATCTTGGAAAACGTCATTCTCTCAGCCTGTGAAGATCAGTTTGAGACAATATTTCAGGTTAAACATAACTTTTGAAAACAGCTTCGAATAAATGTTTCTCTTGTTTATTTCAGATGCAAATTGATATATATAGCTATATAAACCCTTTATTTGATGTTTGAAAACTGCTATTCAGAGCTCCAGCAGAATCTTAGAAAACGTCATTCTCTCGGTCTGAGAACATCAGTTTGAGACAATATTTCAGGTTAAACATAACTTTTGAAAACAGCTTCGAATAAGTGTTTCTCTTGTTTATTTCAGATGCAAATTGATATATATAGTTATATAAACCCTTTATTTGATGTTTGAAAACTGCTATTCAGACCTCCAGCAGAATCTTAGAAAACGTCATTCTCTCAGTCTGAGAACATCAGTTTGAGACAATATTTCAGGTTAAACATAACTTTTGAAAACAGCTTCGAATAAATGTTTCTCTTGTTTATTTCAGATGCAAATTGATATATATAGCTATATAAACCCTTTATTTGATGTTTGAAAACTGCTATTCAGAGCTCCAGCAGAATCTTAGAAAACGTCATTCTCTCAGTCTGAGAACATCAGTTTGAGACAATGTTTCAGGTTAAACATAACTTTTGAAAACAGCTTTGAATAAGTTTTTCTCTTGTTTATTTCAGATGCAAATTGATATATATAGCTATATAAATCCTTTATTTGATGTTTGAAAACTGCTATTCAGAGCTTCAGCAGAATCTTGGAAAACGTCATTCTCTCAGCCTGTGAAGATCAGTTTGAGACAATATTTCAGGTTAAACATAACTTTTGAAAACAGCTTCGAATAAATGTTTCTCTTGTTTATTTCAGATGCAAATTGTTATATATAGCTATATAAACCCTTTATTTGATGTTTGAAAACTGCTATTCAGAGCTCCAGCAGAATCTTAGAAAACGTCATTCTCTCGGTCTGAGAACATCAGTTTGAGACAATATTTCAGGTTAAACATAACTTTTGAAAACAGCTTCGAATAAGTGTTTCTCTTGTTTATTTCAGATGCAAATTGATATATATAGCTATATAAACCCTTTATTTGATGTTTGAAAACTGCTATTCAGAGCTTCAGCAGAATCTTGGAAAACGTCATTCTCTCAGCCTGTGAAGATCAGTTTGAGACAATATTTCAGGTTAAACATAACTTTTGAAAACAGCTTCGAATAAATGTTTCTCTTGTTTATTTCAGATGCAAATTGATATATATAGCTATATAAACCCTTTATTTGATGTTTGAAAACTGTTATTCAGAGCTCCAGCAGAATCTTGGAAAACGTCATTCTCTCAGCCTGTGAAGATCAGTTTGAGACAGTATTTCATGTTAAACATAACTTTTGAAAACAGCTTCGAATAAGTGTTTCTCTTGTTTATTTCAGATGCAAATTGATATATATAGCTATATAAACCCTTTATTTGATGTTTGAAAACTGCTATTCAGAGCTCCAGCAGAATCTTAGAAAACGTCATTCTCTCGGTCTGAGAACATCAGTTTGAGACAATATTTCAGGTTAAACATAACTTTTGAAAACAGCTTCGAATAAGTGTTTCTCTTGTTTATTTCTGATGCAAATTGATATATATAGCTATATAAACCCTTTATTTGATGTTTGAAAACTGCTATTCAGAGCTCCAGCAGAATCTTAGAAAACGTCATTCTCTCAGTCTGAGAACATCAGTTTGAGACAATATTTCAGGTTAAACATAACTTTTGAAAACAGCTTCGAATAAGTGTTTCTCTTGTTTATTTCAGATGCAAATTGATATATATAGCTATATAAACCCTTTATTTGATGTTTTAAAACTGTTATTCAGAGCTCCAGCAGAATCTTGGAAAACGTCATTCTCTCAGTCTGAGAAGATCAGTTTGAGACAATATTTCAGGTTAAACATAACTTTTGAAAACAGCTTCGAATAAATGTTTCTCTTGTTTATTTCAGATGCAAATTGATATATATAGCTATATAAATCCTTTATTTGATGTTTGAAAACTGCTATTCAGAGCTTCAGCAGAATCTTGGAAAACGTCATTCTCTCAGCCTGTGAAGATCAGTTTGAGACAATATTTCAGGTTAAACATAACTTTTGAAAACAGCTTCGAATAAATGTTTCTCTTGTTTATTTCAGATGCAAATTGTTATATATAGCTATATAAACCCTTTATTTGATGTTTGAAAACTGCTATTCAGAGCTCCAGCAGAATCTTAGAAAACGTCATTCTCTCGGTCTGAGAACATCAGTTTGAGACAATATTTCAGGTTAAACATAACTTTTGAAAACAGCTTCGAATAAGTGTTTCTCTTGTTTATTTCAGATGCAAATTGATATATATAGCTATATAAACCCTTTATTTGATGTTTGAAAACTGCTATTCAGAGCTTCAGCAGAATCTTGGAAAACGTCATTCTCTCAGCCTGTGAAGATCAGTTTGAGACAATATTTCAGGTTAAACATAACTTTTGAAAACAGCTTCGAATAAATGTTTCTCTTGTTTATTTCAGATGCAAATTGATATATATAGCTATATAAACCCTTTATTTGATGTTTGAAAACTGCTATTCAGAGCTCCAGCAGAATCTTAGAAAACGTCATTCTCTCGGTCTGAGAACATCAGTTTGAGACAATATTTCAGGTTAAACATAACTTTTGAAAACAGCTTCGAATAAGTGTTTCTCTTGTTTATTTCAGATGCAAATTGATATATATAGCTATATAAACCCTTTATTTGATGTTTGAAAACTGCTATTCAGAGCTCCAGCAGAATCTTAGAAAACGTCATTCTCTCGGTCTGAGAACATCAGTTTGAGACAATATTTCAGGTTAAACATAACTTTTGAAACCAGCTTCGAATAAGTGTTTCTCTTGTTTATTTCAGATGCAAATTGATATATATAGCTATATAAACCCTTTATTTGATGTTTGAAAACTGCTATTCAGAGCTCCAGCAGAATCTTAGAAAACGTCATTCTCTCAGTCTGAGAACATCATTTTGAGACAATGTTTCAGGTTAAACATAACTTTTGAAAACAGCTTTGAATAAGTTTTTCTCTTGTTTATTTCAGATGCAAATTGATATATATAGCTATATAAATCCTTTATTTGATGTTTGAAAACTGCTATTCAGAGCTCCAGCAGAATTTTAGAAAACGTCATTCTCTCAGTCTGAGAACATCAGTTTGAGACAATATTTCAGGTTAAACATAACTTTTGAAAACAGCTTCGAATAAGTGTTTCTCTTGTTTATTTCAGATGCAAATTGATATATATAGCTATATAAACCCTTTATTTGATGTTTTAAAACTGTTATTCAGAGCTCCAGCAGAATCTTGGAAAACGTCATTCTCTCAGTCTGAGAACATCAGTTTGAGACAATATTTCAGGTTAAACATAATGTTTGAAAACAGCTTCGAATAAATGTTTCTCTTGTTTATTTCAGATGCAAATTGATATATATAGCTATATAAACCCTTTATTTGATGTTTGAAAACTGCTATTCAGAGCTCCAGCAGAATCTTAGAAAACGTCATTCTCTCAGTCTGAGAACATCAGTTTGAGACAATATTTCAGGTTAAACATAACTTTTGAAAACAGCTTCGAATAAGTGTTTCTCTTGTTTATTTCAGATGCAAATTGTTATATATAGCTATATAAACCCTTTATTTGATGTTTGAAAACTGCTATTCAGAGCTCCAGCAGAATCTTAGAAAACGTCATTCTCTCGGTCTGAGAACATCAGTTTGAGACAATATTTCAGGTTAAACATAACTTTTGAAAACAGCTTTGAATAAGTTTTTCTCTTGTTTTTTTCAGATGCAAATTGATATATATAGCTATATAAACCCTTTATTTGATGTTTGAAAACTGCTATTCAGAGCTTCAGCAGAATCTTGGAAAACGTCATTCTCTCAGCCTGTGAAGATCAGTTTGAGACAATATTTCAGGTTAAACATAACTTTTGAAAACAGCTTCGAATAAATGTTTCTCTTGTTTATTTCAGATGCAAATTGATATATATAGCTATATAAACCCTTTATTTGATGTTTTAAAACTGTTATTCAGAGCTCCAGCAGAATCTTGGAAAACGTCATTCTCTCAGTCTGAGAACATCAGTTTGAGACAATATTTCAGGTTAAACATAATGTTTGAAAACAGCTTCGAATAAATGTTTCTCTTGTTTATTTCAGATGCAAATTGATATATATAGCTATATAAACCCTTTATTTGATGTTTGAAAACTGCTATTCAGAGCTCCAGCAGAATCTTAGAAAACGTCATTCTCTCAGTCTGAGAACATCAGTTTGAGACAATATTTCAGGTTAAACATAACTTTTGAAAACAGCTTCGAATAAGTGTTTCTCTTGTTTATTTCAGATGCAAATTGTTATATATAGCTATATAAACCCTTTATTTGATGTTTGAAAACTGCTATTCAGAGCTCCAGCAGAATCTTAGAAAACGTCATTCTCTCGGTCTGAGAACATCAGTTTGAGACAATATTTCAGGTTAAACATAACTTTTGAAAACAGCTTTGAATAAGTTTTTCTCTTGTTTTTTTCAGATGCAAATTGATATATATAGCTATATAAACCCTTTATTTGATGTTTGAAAACTGCTATTCAGAGCTTCAGCAGAATCTTGGAAAACGTCATTCTCTCAGCCTGTGAAGATCAGTTTGAGACAATATTTCAGGTTAAACATAACTTTTGAAAACAGCTTCGAATAAATGTTTCTCTTGTTTATTTCAGATGCAAATTGATATATATAGCTATATAAACCCTTTATTTGATGTTTGAAAACTGCTATTCAGAGCTCCAGCAGAATCTTAGAAAACGTCATTCTCTCGGTCTGAGAACATCAGTTTGAGACAATATTTCAGGTTAAACATAACTTTTGAAAACAGCTTCGAATAAGTGTTTCTCTTGTTTATTTCAGATGCAAATTGATATATATAGCTATATAAACCCTTTATTTGATGTTTGAAAACTGCTATTCAGAGCTCCAGCAGAATCTTAGAAAACGTCATTCTCTCAGTCTGAGAACATCAGTTTGAGACAATATTTCAGGTTAAACATAACTTTTGAAAACAGCTTCGAATAAATGTTTCTCTTGTTTATTTCAGATGCAAATTGATATATATAGCTATATAAACCCTTTATTTGATGTTTGAAAACTGCTATTCAGAGCTCCAGCAGAATCTTAGAAAACGTCATTCTCTCAGTCTGAGAACATCAGTTTGAGACAATGTTTCAGGTTAAACATAACTTTTGAAAACAGCTTTGAATAAGTTTTTCTCTTGTTTATTTCAGATGCAAATTGATATATATAGCTATATAAATCCTTTATTTGATGTTTGAAAACTGCTATTCAGAGCTTCAGCAGAATCTTGGAAAACGTCATTCTCTCAGCCTGTGAAGATCAGTTTGAGACAATATTTCAGGTTAAACATAACTTTTGAAAACAGCTTCGAATAAATGTTTCTCTTGTTTATTTCAGATGCAAATTGTTATATATAGCTATATAAACCCTTTATTTGATGTTTGAAAACTGCTATTCAGAGCTCCAGCAGAATCTTAGAAAACGTCAT
Organism: Callionymus lyra; assembly: GCF_982586985.1. Lineage (NCBI taxonomy): Eukaryota > Metazoa > Chordata > Actinopteri > Syngnathiformes > Callionymidae > Callionymus > Callionymus lyra. The sequence continues at coordinate 348,318 of NW_028258569.1, forward strand.
TCTCTCGGTCTGAGAACATCAGTTTGAGACAATATTTCAGGTTAAACATAACTTTTGAAAACAGCTTCGAATAAGTGTTTCTCTTGTTTATTTCAGATGCAAATTGATATATATAGCTATATAAACCCTTTATTTGATGTTTGAAAACTGCTATTCAGAGCTTCAGCAGAATCTTGGAAAACGTCATTCTCTCAGCCTGTGAAGATCAGTTTGAGACAATATTTCAGGTTAAACATAACTTTTGAAAACAGCTTCGAATAAATGTTTCTCTTGTTTATTTCAGATGCAAATTGATATATATAGCTATATAAACCCTTTATTTGATGTTTGAAAACTGCTATTCAGAGCTCCAGCAGAATCTTAGAAAACGTCATTCTCTCGGTCTGAGAACATCAGTTTGAGACAATATTTCAGGTTAAACATAACTTTTGAAAACAGCTTCGAATAAGTATTTCTCTTGTTTATTTCAGATGCAAATTGATATATATAGTTATATAAACCCTTTATTTGATGTTTGAAAACTGCTATTCAGAGCTCCAGCAGAATCTTAGAAAACGTCATTCTCTCAGTCTGAGAACATCAGTTTGAGACAATATTTCAGGTTAAACATAACTTTTGAAAACAGCTTCGAATAAATGTTTCTCTTGTTTATTTCAGATGCAAATTGATATATATAGCTATATAAACCCTTTATTTGATGTTTGAAAACTGCTATTCAGAGCTCCAGCAGAATCTTAGAAAACGTCATTCTCTCAGTCTGAGAACATCAGTTTGAGACAATGTTTCAGGTTAAACATAACTTTTGAAAACAGCTTTGAATAAGTTTTTCTCTTGTTTATTTCAGATGCAAATTGATATATATAGCTATATAAATCCTTTATTTGATGTTTGAAAACTGCTATTCAGAGCTTCAGCAGAATCTTGGAAAACGTCATTCTCTCAGCCTGTGAAGATCAGTTTGAGACAATATTTCAGGTTAAACATAACTTTTGAAAACAGCTTCGAATAAATGTTTCTCTTGTTTATTTCAGATGCAAATTGTTATATATAGCTATATAAACCCTTTATTTGATGTTTGAAAACTGCTATTCAGAGCTCCAGCAGAATCTTAGAAAACGTCATTCTCTCGGTCTGAGAACATCAGTTTGAGACAATATTTCAGGTTAAACATAACTTTTGAAAACAGCTTCGAATAAGTGTTTCTCTTGTTTATTTCAGATGCAAATTGATATATATAGCTATATAAACCCTTTATTTGATGTTTGAAAACTGCTATTCAGAGCTTCAGCAGAATCTTGGAAAACGTCATTCTCTCAGCCTGTGAAGATCAGTTTGAGACAATATTTCAGGTTAAACATAACTTTTGAAAACAGCTTCGAATAAATGTTTCTCTTGTTTATTTCAGATGCAAATTGATATATATAGCTATATAAACCCTTTATTTGATGTTTGAAAACTGCTATTCAGAGCTCCAGCAGAATCTTAGAAAACGTCATTCTCTCGGTCTGAGAACATCAGTTTGAGACAATATTTCAGGTTAAACGTAACTTTTGAAAACAGCTTCGAATAAGTGTTTCTCTTGTTTATTTCAGATGCAAATTGATATATATAGTTATATAAACCCTTTATTTGATGTTTGAAAACTGCTATTCAGAGCTCCAGCAGAATCTTAGAAAACGTCATTCTCTCAGTCTGAGAACATCAGTTTGAGACAATATTTCAGGTTAAACATAACTTTTGAAAACAGCTTCGAATAAATATTTCTCTTGTTTATTTCAGATGCAAATTGATATATATAGCTATATAAACCCTTTATTTGATGTTTGAAAACTGCTATTCAGAGCTCCAGCAGAATCTTAGAAAACGTCATTCTCTCAGTCTGAGAACATCAGTTTGAGACAATGTTTCAGGTTAAACATAACTTTTGAAAACAGCTTTGAATAAGTTTTTCTCTTGTTTATTTCAGATGCAAATTGATATATATAGCTATATAAATCCTTTATTTGATGTTTGAAAACTGCTATTCAGAGCTTCAGCAGAATCTTGGAAAACGTCATTCTCTCAGCCTGTGAAGATCAGTTTGAGACAATATTTCAGGTTAAACATAACTTTTGAAAACAGCTTCGAATAAATGTTTCTCTTGTTTATTTCAGATGCAAATTGTTATATATAGCTATATAAACCCTTTATTTGATGTTTGAAAACTGCTATTCAGAGCTCCAGCAGAATCTTAGAAAACGTCATTCTCTCGGTCTGAGAACATCAGTTTGAGACAATATTTCAGGTTAAACATAACTTTTGAAAACAGCTTCGAATAAGTGTTTCTCTTGTTTATTTCTGATGCAAATTGATATATATAGCTATATAAACCCTTTATTTGATGTTTGAAAACTGTTATTCAGAGCTCCAGCAGAATCTTGGAAAACGTCATTCTCTCAGCCTGTGAAGATCAGTTTGAGACAGTATTTCATGTTAAACATAACTTTTGAAAACAGCTTCGAATAAGTGTTTCTCTTGTTTATTTCAGATGCAAATTGATATATATAGCTATATAAACCCTTTATTTGATGTTTTAAAACTGCTATTCAGAGCTCCAGCAGAATCTTAGAAAACGTCATTCTCTCGGTCTGAGAACATCAGTTTGAGACAATATTTCAGGTTAAACATAACTTTTGAAAACAGCTTCGAATAAGTGTTTCTCTTGTTTATTTCTGATGCAAATTGATATATATAGCTATATAAACCCTTTATTTGATGTTTGAAAACTGCTATTCAGAGCTCCAGCAGAATCTTAGAAAACGTCATTCTCTCGGTCTGAGAACATCAGTTTGAGACAATATTTCAGGTTAAACATAACTTTTGAAACCAGCTTCGAATAAGTGTTTCTCTTGTTTATTTCTGATGCAAATTGATATATATAGCTATATAAGCCCTTTATTTGATGTTTGAAAACTGCTATTCAGAGCTTCAGCAGAATCTTGGAAAACGTCATTCTCTCAGCTTGTGAAGATCAGTTTGAGACAATATTTCAGGTTTAACATAACTTTTGAAAACAGCTTCGAATAAATGTTTCTCTTGTTTATTTCAGATGCAAATTGTTATATATAGCTATATAAACCCTTTATTTGATGTTTGAAAACTGCTATTCAGAGCTCCAGCAGAATCTTAGAAAACGTCATTCTCTCAGTCTGAGAACATCAGTTTGAGACAATATTTCAGGTTAAACATAACTTTTGAAAACAGCTTCGAATAAGTGTTTCTCTTGTTTATTTCAGATGCAAATTGATATATATAGTTATATAAACCCTTTATTTGATGTTTTAAAACTGTTATTCAGAGCTCCAGTAGAATCTTAGAAAACGTCATTCTCTCAGTCTGAGAACATCAGTTTGAGACAATATTTCAGGTTAAACATAACTTTTGAAAACAGCTTCGAATAAGTGTTTCTCTTGTTTATTTCAGATGCAAATTGATATATATAGCTATATAAACCCTTTATTTGATGTTTTAAAACTGTTATTCAGAGCTCCAGCAGAATCTTGGAAAACGTCATTCTCTCAGTCTGAGAACATCAGTTTGAGACAATATTTCAGGTTAAACATAACTTTTGAAAACAGCTTCGAATAAATGTTTCTCTTGTTTATTTCAGATGCAAATTGATATATATAGCTATATAAACCCTTTATTTGATGTTTGAAAACTGCTATTCAGAGCTCCAGCAGAATCTTAGAAAACGTCATTCTCTCGGTCTGAGAACATCAGTTTGAGACAATATTTCAGGTTAAACATAACTTTTGAAAACAGCTTCGAATAAGTGTTTCTCTTGTTTATTTCAGATGCAAATTGATATATATAGCTATATAAATCCTTTATTTGATGTTTGAAAACTGCTATTCAGAGCTTCAGCAGAATCTTGGAAAACGTCATTCTCTCAGCCTGTGAAGATCAGTTTGAGACAATATTTCAGGTTAAACATAACTTTTGAAAACAGCTTCGAATAAATGTTTCTCTTGTTTATTTCAGATGCAAATTGTTATATATAGCTATATAAACCCTTTATTTGATGTTTGAAAACTGCTATTCAGAGCTCCAGCAGAATCTTAGAAAACGTCATTCTCTCGGTCTGAGAACATCAGTTTGAGACAATATTTCAGGTTAAACATAACTTTTGAAAACAGCTTTGAATAAGTTTTTCTCTTGTTTATTTCAGATGCAAATTGATATATATAGCTATATAAATCCTTTATTTGATGTTTGAAAACTGCTATTCAGAGCTTCAGCAGAATCTTGGAAAACGTCATTCTCTCAGCCTGTGAAGATCAGTTTGAGACAATATTTCAGGTTAAACATAACTTTTGAAAACAGCTTCGAATAAATGTTTATCTTGTTTATTTCAGATGCAAATTGTTATATATAGCTATATAAACCCTTTATTTGATGTTTGAAAACTGCTATTCAGAGCTCCAGCAGAATCTTAGAAAACGTCATTCTCTCGGTCTGAGAACATCAGTTTGAGACAATATTTCAGGTTAAACATAACTTTTGAAAACAGCTTCGAATAAGTGTTTCTCTTGTTTATTTCAGATGCAAATTGATATATATAGCTATATAAACCCTTTATTTGATGTTTGAAAACTGCTATTCAGAGCTTCAGCAGAATCTTGGAAAACGTCATTCTCTCAGCCTGTGAAGATCAGTTTGAGACAATATATCAGGTTAAACATAACTTTTGAAAACAGCTTCGAATAAATGTTTCTCTTGTTTATTTCAGATGCAAATTGATATATATAGCTATATAAACCCTTTATTTGATGTTTGAAAACTGCTATTCAGAGCTCCAGCAGAATCTTAGAAAACGTCATTCTCTCAGTCTGAGAACATCAGTTTGAGACAATGTTTCAGGTTAAACATAACTTTTGAAAACAGCTTTGAATAAGTTTTTCTCTTGTTTATTTCAGATGCAAATTGATATATATAGCTATATAAATCCTTTATTTGATGTTTGAAAACTGCTATTCAGAGCTTCAGCAGAATCTTGGAAAACGTCATTCTCTCAGCCTGTGAAGATCAGTTTGAGACAATATTTCAGGTTAAACATAACTTTTGAAAACAGCTTCGAATAAATGTTTCTCTTGTTTATTTCAGATGCAAATTGTTATATATAGCTATATAAACCCTTTATTTGATGTTTGAAAACTGCTATTCAGAGCTCCAGCAGAATCTTAGAAAACGTCATTCTCTCGGTCTGAGAACATCAGTTTGAGACAATATTTCAGGTTAAACATAACTTTTGAAAACAGCTTTGAATAAGTTTTTCTCTTGTTTATTTCAGATGCAAATTGATATATATAGCTATATAAATCCTTTATTTGATGTTTGAAAACTGCTATTCAGAGCTTCAGCAGAATCTTGGAAAACGTCATTCTCTCAGCCTGTGAAGATCAGTTTGAGACAATATTTCAGGTTAAACATAACTTTTGAAAACAGCTTCGAATAAATGTTTCTCTTGTTTATTTCAGATGCAAATTGTTATATATAGCTATATAAACCCTTTATTTGATGTTTGAAAACTGCTATTCAGAGCTCCAGCAGAATCTTAGAAAACGTCATTCTCTCGGTCTGAGAACATCAGTTTGAGACAATATTTCAGGTTAAACATAACTTTTGAAAACAGCTTCGAATAAGTGTTTCTCTTGTTTATTTCAGATGCAAATTGATATATATAGCTATATAAACCCTTTATTTGATGTTTGAAAACTGCTATTCAGAGCTTCAGCAGAATCTTGGAAAACGTCATTCTCTCAGCCTGTGAAGATCAGTTTGAGACAATATTTCAGGTTAAACATAACTTTTGAAAACAGCTTCGAATAAATGTTTCTCTTGTTTATTTCAGATGCAAATTGATATATATAGCTATATAAACCCTTTATTTGATGTTTGAAAACTGCTATTCAGAGCTCCAGCAGAATCTTAGAAAACGTCATTCTCTCAGTCTGAGAACATCAGTTTGAGACAATATTTCAGGTTAAACATAACTTTTGAAAACAGCTTCGAATAAATGTTTCTCTTGTTTATTTCAGATGCAAATTGATATATATAGCTATATAAACCCTTTATTTGATGTTTGAAAACTGCTATTCAGAGCTCCAGCAGAATCTTAGAAAACGTCATTCTCTCAGTCTGAGAACATCAGTTTGAGACAATATTTCAGGTTAAACATAACTTTTGAAAACAGCTTCGAATAAATGTTTCTCTTGTTTATTTCAGATGCAAATTGATATATATAGCTATATAAACCCTTTATTTGATGTTTGAAAACTGCTATTCAGAGCTCCAGCAGAATCTTAGAAAACGTCATTCTCTCAGTCTGAGAACATCAGTTTGAGACAATATTTCAGGTTAAACATAACTTTTGAAAACAGCTTCGAATAAATGTTTCTCTTGTTTATTTCAGATGCAAATTGATATATATAGCTATATAAACCCTTTATTTGATGTTTGAAAACTGCTATTCAGAGCTCCAGCAGAATCTTAGAAAACGTCATTCTCTCAGTCTGAGAACATCAGTTTGAGACAATGTTTCAGGTTAAACATAACTTTTGAAAACAGCTTTGAATAAGTTTTTCTCTTGTTTATTTCAGATGCAAATTGATATATATAGCTATATAAATCCTTTATTTGATGTTTGAAAACTGCTATTCAGAGCTTCAGCAGAATCTTGGAAAACGTCATTCTCTCAGCCTGTGAAGATCAGTTTGAGACAATATTTCAGGTTAAACATAACTTTTGAAAACAGCTTCGAATAAATGTTTCTCTTGTTTATTTCAGATGCAAATTGTTATATATAGCTATATAAACCCTTTATTTGATGTTTGAAAACTGCTATTCAGAGCTCCAGCAGAATCTTAGAAAACGTCATTCTCTCGGTCTGAGAACATCAGTTTGAGACAATATTTCAGGTTAAACATAACTTTTGAAAACAGCTTCGAATAAGTGTTTCTCTTGTTTATTTCAGATGCAAATTGATATATATAGCTATATAAACCCTTTATTTGATGTTTGAAAACTGCTATTCAGAGCTTCAGCAGAATCTTGGAAAACGTCATTCTCTCAGCCTGTGAAGATCAGTTTGAGACAATATTTCAGGTTAAACATAACTTTTGAAAACAGCTTCGAATAAGTGTTTCTCTTGTTTATTTCAGATGCAAATTGATATATATAGCTATATAAACCCTTTATTTGATGTTTGAAAACTGCTATTCAGAGCTCCAGCAGAATCTTAGAAAACGTCATTCTCTCGGTCTGAGAACATCAGTTTGAGACAATATTTCAGGTTAAACATAACTTTTGAAAACAGCTTCGAATAAGTGTTTCTCTTGTTTATTTCAGATGCAAATTGATATATATAGCTATATAAACCCTTTATTTGATGTTTGAAAACTGCTATTCAGAGCTCCAGCAGAATCTTAGAAAACGTCATTCTCTCGGTCTGAGAACATCAGTTTGAGACAATATTTCAGGTTAAACATAACTTTTGAAACCAGCTTCGAATAAGTGTTTCTCTTGTTTATTTCAGATGCAAATTGATATATATAGCTATATAAACCCTTTATTTGATGTTTGAAAACTGCTATTCAGAGCTCCAGCAGAATCTTAGAAAACGTCATTCTCTCAGTCTGAGAACATCATTTTGAGACAATGTTTCAGGTTAAACATAACTTTTGAAAACAGCTTTGAATAAGTTTTTCTCTTGTTTATTTCAGATGCAAATTGATATATATAGCTATATAAATCCTTTATTTGATGTTTGAAAACTGCTATTCAGAGCTCCAGCAGAATTTTAGAAAACGTCATTCTCTCAGTCTGAGAACATCAGTTTGAGACAATATTTCAGGTTAAACATAACTTTTGAAAACAGCTTCGAATAAGTGTTTCTCTTGTTTATTTCAGATGCAAATTGATATATATAGCTATATAAACCCTTTATTTGATGTTTTAAAACTGTTATTCAGAGCTCCAGCAGAATCTTGGAAAACGTCATTCTCTCAGTCTGAGAACATCAGTTTGAGACAATATTTCAGGTTAAACATAACTTTTGAAAACAGCTTCGAATAAATGTTTCTCTTGTTTATTTCAGATGCAAATTGATATATATAGCTATATAAACCCTTTATTTGATGTTTGAAAACTGCTATTCAGAGCTCCAGCAGAATCTTAGAAAACGTCATTCTCTCGGTCTGAGAACATCAGTTTGAGACAATATTTCAGGTTAAACATACCTTTTGAAAACAGCTTCGAATAAGTGTTTCTCTTGTTTATTTCAGATGCAAATTGATATATATAGCTATATAAACCCTTTATTTGATGTTTGAAAACTGCTATTCAGAGCTCCAGCAGAATCTTAGAAAACATCTCTCAGTCTGAGAACATCAGTTTGAGACAATATTTCAGGTTAAACATAACTTTTGAAAACAGCTTCGAATAAATGTTTCTCTTGTTTATTTCAGATGCAAATTGTTATATATAGCTATATAAACCCTTTATTTGATGTTTGAAAACTGCTATTCAGAGCTCCAGCAGAATCTTAGAAAACGTCATTCTCTCGGTCTGAGAACATCAGTTTGAGACAATATTTCAGGTTAAACATAACTTTTGAAAACAGCTTCGAATAAGTGTTTCTCTTGTTTATTTCTGATGCAAATTGATATATATAGCTATATAAACCCTTTATTTGATGTTTGAAAACTGTTATTCAGAGCTCCAGCAGAATCTTGGAAAACGTCATTCTCTCAGCCTGTGAAGATCAGTTTGAGACAGTATTTCATGTTAAACATAACTTTTGAAAACAGCTTCGAATAAGTGTTTCTCTTGTTTATTTCAGATGCAAATTGATATATATAGCTATATAAACCCTTTATTTGATGTTTGAAAACTGCTATTCAGAGCTCCAGCAGAATCTTAGAAAACGTCATTCTCTCGGTCTGAGAACATCAGTTTGAGACAATATTTCAGGTTAAACATAACTTTTGAAAACAGCTTCGAATAAGTGTTTCTCTTGTTTATTTCTGATGCAAATTGATATATATAGCTATATAAACCCTTTATTTGATGTTTGAAAACTGCTATTCAGAGCTCCAGCAGAATCTTAGAAAACGTCATTCTCTCGGTCTGAGAACATCAGTTTGAGACAATATTTCAGGTTAAACATAACTTTTGAAAACAGCTTCGAATAAGTGTTTCTCTTGTTTATTTCAGATGCAAATTGATATATATAGCTATATAAGCCCTTTATTTGATGTTTGAAAACTGCTATTCAGAGCTTCAGCAGAATCTTGGAAAACGTCATTCTCTCAGCCTGTGAAGATCAGTTTGAGACAATATTTCAGGTTTAACATAACTTTTGAAAACAGCTTCGAATAAATGTTTCTCTTGTTTATTTCAGATGCAAATTGTTATATATAGCTATATAAACCCTTTATTTGATGTTCGAAAACTGCTATTCAGAGCTCCAGCAGAATCTTAGAAAACGTCATTCTCTCAGTCTGAGAACATCAGTTTGAGACAATATTTCAGGTTAAACATAACTTTTGAAAACAGCTTCGAATAAGTGTTTCTCTTGTTTATTTCAGATGCAAATTGATATATATAGCTATATAAACCCTTTATTTGATGTTTTAAAACTGTTATTCAGAGCTCCAGCAGAATCTTGGAAAACGTCATTCTCTCAGTCTGAGAAGATCAGTTTGAGACAATATTTCAGGTTAAACATAACTTTTGAAAACAGCTTCGAATAAATGTTTCTCTTGTTTATTTCAGATGCAAATTGATATATATAGCTATATAAACCCTTTATTTGATGTTTGAAAACTGCTATTCAGAGCTCCAGCAGAATCTTAGAAAACGTCATTCTCTCAGTCTGAGAACATCAGTTTGAGACAATGTTTCAGGTTAAACATAACTTTTGAAAACAGCTTTGAATAAGTTTTTCTCTTGTTTATTTCAGATGCAAATTGATATATATAGCTATATAAATCCTTTATTTGATGTTTGAAAACTGCTATTCAGAGCTTCAGCAGAATCTTGGAAAACGTCATTCTCTCAGCCTGTGAAGATCAGTTTGAGACAATATTTCAGGTTAAACATAACTTTTGAAAACAGCTTCGAATAAATGTTTCTCTTGTTTATTTCAGATGCAAATTGTTATATATAGCTATATAAACCCTTTATTTGATGTTTGAAAACTGCTATTCAGAGCTCCAGCAGAATCTTAGAAAACGTCATTCTCTCGGTCTGAGAACATCAGTTTGAGACAATATTTCAGGTTAAACATAACTTTTGAAAACAGCTTCGAATAAGTGTTTCTCTTGTTTATTTCAGATGCAAATTGATATATATAGCTATATAAACCCTTTATTTGATGTTTTAAAACTGCTATTCAGAGCTTCAGCAGAATCTTGGAAAACGTCATTCTCTCAGCCTGTGAAGATCAGTTTGAGACAATATTTCAGGTTAAACATAACTTTTGAAAACAGCTTCGAATAAATGTTTCTCTTGTTTATTTCAGATGCAAATTGATATATATAGCTATATAAGCCCTTTATTTGATGTTTGAAAACTGCTATTCAGAGCTTCAGCAGAATCTTGGAAAACGTCATTCTCTCAGCCTGTGAAGATCAGTTTGAGACAATATTTCAGGTTTAACATAACTTTTGAAAACAGCTTCGAATAAATGTTTCTCTTGTTTATTTCAGATGCAAATTGTTATATATAGCTATATAAACCCTTTATTTGATGTTCGAAAACTGCTATTCAGAGCTCCAGCAGAATCTTAGAAAACGTCATTCTCTCAGTCTGAGAACATCAGTTTGAGACAATATTTCAGGTTAAACATAACTTTTGAAAACAGCTTCGAATAAGTGTTTCTCTTGTTTATTTCAGATGCAAATTGATATATATAGCTATATAAACCCTTTATTTGATGTTTTAAAACTGTTATTCAGAGCTCCAGCAGAATCTTGGAAAACGTCATTCTCTCAGTCTGAGAAGATCAGTTTGAGACAATATTTCAGGTTAAACATAACTTTTGAAAACAGCTTCGAATAAATGTTTCTCTTGTTTATTTCAGATGCAAATTGATATATATAGCTATATAAACCCTTTATTTGATGTTTGAAAACTGCTATTCAGAGCTCCAGCAGAATCTTAGAAAACGTCATTCTCTCAGTCTGAGAACATCAGTTTGAGACAATGTTTCAGGTTAAACATAACTTTTGAAAACAGCTTTGAATAAGTTTTTCTCTTGTTTATTTCAGATGCAAATTGATATATATAGCTATATAAATCCTTTATTTGATGTTTGAAAACTGCTATTCAGAGCTTCAGCAGAATCTTGGAAAACGTCATTCTCTCAGCCTGTGAAGATCAGTTTGAGACAATATTTCAGGTTAAACATAACTTTTGAAAACAGCTTCGAATAAATGTTTCTCTTGTTTATTTCAGATGCAAATTGTTATATATAGCTATATAAACCCTTTATTTGATGTTTGAAAACTGCTATTCAGAGCTCCAGCAGAATCTTAGAAAACGTCATTCTCTCGGTCTGAGAACATCAGTTTGAGACAATATTTCAGGTTAAACATAACTTTTGAAAACAGCTTCGAATAAGTGTTTCTCTTGTTTATTTCAGATGCAAATTGATATATATAGCTATATAAACCCTTTATTTGATGTTTGAAAACTGCTATTCAGAGCTTCAGCAGAATCTTGGAAAACGTCATTCTCTCAGCCTGTGAAGATCAGTTTGAGACAATATTTCAGGTTAAACATAACTTTTGAAAACAGCTTCGAATAAATGTTTCTCTTGTTTATTTCAGATGCAAATTGATATATATAGCTATATAAACCCTTTATTTGATGTTTGAAAACTGCTATTCAGAGCTCCAGCAGAATCTTAGAAAACGTCATTCTCTCGGTCTGAGAACATCAGTTTGAGACAATATTTCAGGTTAAACATAACTTTTGAAAACAGCTTCGAATAAGTGTTTCTCTTGTTTATTTCAGATGCAAATTGATATATATAGCTATATAAACCCTTTATTTGATGTTTGAAAACTGCTATTCAGAGCTCCAGCAGAATCTTAGAAAACGTCATTCTCTCGGTCTGAGAACATCAGTTTGAGACAATATTTCAGGTTAAACATAACTTTTGAAACCAGCTTCGAATAAGTGTTTCTCTTGTTTATTTCAGATGCAAATTGATATATATAGCTATATAAACCCTTTATTTGATGTTTGAAAACTGCTATTCAGAGCTCCAGCAGAATCTTAGAAAACGTCATTCTCTCGGTCTGAGAACATCAGTTTGAGACAATATTTCAGGTTAAACATAACTTTTGAAAACAGCTTCGAATAAGTGTTTCTCTTGTTTATTGCAGATGCAAATTGATATATATAGCTATATAAACCCTTTATTTGATGTTTGAAAACTGCTATTCAGAGCTTCAGCAGAATCTTGGAAAACGTCATTCTCTCAGCCTGTGAAGATCAGTTTGAGACAATATTTCAGGTTAAACATAACTTTTGAAAACAGCTTCGAATAAATGTTTCTCTTGTTTATTTCAGATGCAAATTGATATATATAGCTATATAAACCCTTTATTTGATGTTTGAAAACTGCTATTCAGAGCTCCAGCAGAATCTTAGAAAACGTCATTCTCTCGGTCTGAGAACATCAGTTTGAGACAATATTTCAGGTTAAACATAACTTTTGAAAACAGCTTCGAATAAGTGTTTCTCTTGTTTATTTCAGATGCAAATTGATATATATAGCTATATAAACCCTTTATTTGATGTTTGAAAACTGCTATTCAGAGCTCCAGCAGAATCTTAGAAAACGTCATTCTCTCGGTCTGAGAACATCAGTTTGAGACAATATTTCAGGTTAAACATAACTTTTGAAACCAGCTTCGAATAAGTGTTTCTCTTGTTTATTTCAGATGCAAATTGATATATATAGCTATATAAACCCTTTATTTGATGTTTGAAAACTGCTATTCAGAGCTCCAGCAGAATCTTAGAAAACGTCATTCTCTCAGTCTGAGAACATCATTTTGAGACAATGTTTCAGGTTAAACATAACTTTTGAAAACAGCTTTGAATAAGTTTTTCTCTTGTTTATTTCAGATGCAAATTGATATATATAGCTATATAAATCCTTTATTTGATGTTTGAAAACTGCTATTCAGAGCTCCAGCAGAATTTTAGAAAACGTCATTCTCTCAGTCTGAGAACATCAGTTTGAGACAATATTTCAGGTTAAACATAACTTTTGAAAACAGCTTCGAATAAGTGTTTCTCTTGTTTATTTCAGATGCAAATTGATATATATAGCTATATAAACCCTTTATTTGATGTTTGAAAACTGCTATTCAGAGCTCCAGCAGAATCTTAGAAAACGTCATTCTCTCAGTCTGAGAACATCAGTTTGAGACAATATTTCAGGTTAAACATAACTTTTGAAAACAGCTTCGAATAAGTGTTTCTCTTGTTTATTTCAGATGCAAATTGTTATATATAGCTATATAAACCCTTTATTTGATGTTTGAAAACTGCTATTCAGAGCTCCAGCAGAATCTTAGAAAACGTCATTCTCTCGGTCTGAGAACATCAGTTTGAGACAATATTTCAGGTTAAACATAACTTTTGAAAACAGCTTTGAATAAGTTTTTCTCTTGTTTATTTCAGATGCAAATTGATATATATAGCTATATAAACCCTTTATTTGATGTTTGAAAACTGCTATTCAGAGCTTCAGCAGAATCTTGGAAAACGTCATTCTCTCAGCCTGTGAAGATCAGTTTGAGACAATATTTCAGGTTAAACATAACTTTTGAAAACAGCTTCGAATAAATGTTTCTCTTGTTTATTTCAGATGCAAATTGATATATATAGCTACATAAACCCTTTATTTGATGTTTGAAAACTGCTATTCAGAGCTCCAGCAGAATCTTAGAAAACGTCATTCTCTCGGTCTGAGAACATCAGTTTGAGAAAATATTTCAGGTTAAACATAACTTTTGAAAACAGCTTCGAATAAGTGTTTCTCTTGTTTATTTCAGATGCAAATTGATATATATAGCTATATAAACCCTTTATTTGATGTTTGAAAACTGCTATTCAGAGCTCCAGCAGAATCTTAGAAAACGTCATTCTCTCAGTCTGAGAACATCAGTTTGAGACAATATTTCAGGTTAAACATAACTTTTGAAAACAGCTTCGAATAAATGTTTCTCTTGTTTATTTCAGATGCAAATTGATATATATAGCTATATAAACCCTTTATTTGATGTTTGAAAACTGCTATTCAGAGCTCCAGCAGAATTTTAGAAAACGTCATTCTCTCAGTCTGAGAACATCAGTTTGAGACAATATTTCAGGTTAAACATAACTTTTGAAAACAGCTTCGAATAAGTGTTTCTCTTGTTTATTTCAGATGCAAATTGATATATATAGCTATATAAACCCTTTATTTGATGTTTGAAAACTGCTATTCAGAGCTTCAGCAGAATCTTGGAAAACGTCATTCTCTCAGCCTGTGAAGATCAGTTTGAGACAATATTTCAGGTTAAACATAACTTTTGAAAACAGCTTCGAATAAATGTTTCTCTTGTTTATTTCAGATGCAAATTGATATATATAGCTATATAAACCCTTTATTTGATGTTTTAAAACTGTTATTCAGAGCTCCAGCAGAATCTTGGAAAACGTCATTCTCTCAGTCTGAGAACATCAGTTTGAGACAATATTTCAGGTTAAACATAACTTTTGAAAACAGCTTCGAATAAATGTTTCTCTTGTTTATTTCAGATGCAAATTGATATATATAGCTATATAAACCCTTTATTTGATGTTTGAAAACTGCTATTCAGAGCTCCAGCAGAATCTTAGAAAACGTCATTCTCTCGGTCTGAGAACATCAGTTTGAGACAATATTTCAGGTTAAACATAACTTTTGAAAACAGCTTCGAATAAGTGTTTCTCTTGTTTATTTCAGATGCAAATTGATATATATAGCTATATAAACCCTTTATTTGATGTTTGAAAACTGCTATTCAGAGCTCCAGCAGAATCTTAGAAAACGTCATTCTCTCAGTCTGAGAACATCAGTTTGAGACAATATTTCAGGTTAAACATAACTTTTGAAAACAGCTTCGAATAAATGTTTCTCTTGTTTATTTCAGATGCAAATTGATATATATAGCTATATAAACCCTTTATTTGATGTTTGAAAACTGCTATTCAGAGCTCCAGCAGAATCTTAGAAAACGTCATTCTCTCAGTCTGAGAACATCAGTTTGAGACAATGTTTCAGGTTAAACATAACTTTTGAAAACAGCTTTGAATAAGTTTTTCTCTTGTTTATTTCAGATAAAAATTGATATATATAGCTATATAAATCCTTTATTTGATGTTTGAAAACTGCTATTCAGAGCTTCAGCAGAATCTTGGAAAACGTCATTCTCTCAGCCTGTGAAGATCAGTTTGAGACAATATTTCAGGTTAAACATAACTTTTGAAAACAGCTTCGAATAAATGTTTCTCTTGTTTATTTCAGATGCAAATTGTTATATATAGCTATATAAACCCTTTATTTGATGTTTGAAAACTGCTATTCAGAGCTCCAGCAGAATCTTAGAAAACGTCATTCTCTCGGTCTGAGAACATCAGTTTGAGACAATATTTCAGGTTAAACATAACTTTTGAAAACAGCTTTGAATAAGTTTTTCTCTTGTTTATTTCAGATGCAAATTGATATATATAGCTATATAAATCCTTTATTTGATGTTTGAAAACTGCTATTCAGAGCTTCAGCAGAATCTTGGAAAACGTCATTCTCTCAGCCTGTGAAGATCAGTTTGAGACAATATTTCAGGTTAAACATAACTTTTGAAAACAGCTTCGAATAAATGTTTCTCTTGTTTATTTCAGATGCAAATTGTTATATATAGCTATATAAACCCTTTATTTGATGTTTGAAAACTGCTATTCAGAGCTCCAGCAGAATCTTAGAAAACGTCATTCTCTCGGTCTGAGAACATCAGTTTGAGACAATATTTCAGGTTAAACATAACTTTTGAAAACAGCTTTGAATAAGTTTTTCTCTTGTTTATTTCAGATGCAAATTGATATATATAGCTATATAAACCCTTTATTTGATGTTTGAAAACTGCTATTCAGAGCTTCAGCAGAATCTTGGAAAACGTCATTCTCTCAGCCTGTGAAGATCAGTTTGAGACAATATTTAAGGTTAAACATAACTTTTGAAAACAGCTTCGAATAAATGTTTCTCTTGTTTATTTCAGATGCAAATTGATATATATAGCTATATAAACCCTTTATTTGATGTTTGAAAACTGCTATTCAGAGCTCCAGCAGAATCTTAGAAAACGTCATTCTCTCGGTCTGAGAACATCAGTTTGAGACAATATTTCAGGTTAAACATAACTTTTGAAAACAGCTTCGAATAAGTGTTTCTCTTGTTTATTTCAGATGCAAATTGATATATATAGCTATATAAACCCTTTATTTGATGTTTGAAAACTGCTATTCAGAGCTCCAGCAGAATCTTAGAAAACGTCATTCTCTCAGTCTGAGAACATCAGTTTGAGACAATATTTCAGGTTAAACATAACTTTTGAAAACAGCTTCGAATAAATGTTTCTCTTGTTTATTTCAGATGCAAATTGATATATATAGCTATATAAACCCTTTATTTGATGTTTGAAAACTGCTATTCAGAGCTCCAGCAGAATCTTAGAAAACGTCATTCTCTCAGTCTGAGAACATCAGTTTGAGACAATGTTTCAGGTTAAACATAACTTTTGAAAACAGCTTTGAATAAGTTTTTCTCTTGTTTATTTCAGATGCAAATTGATATATATAGCTATATAAATCCTTTATTTGATGTTTGAAAACTGCTATTCAGAGCTTCAGCAGAATCTTGGAAAACGTCATTCTCTCAGCCTGTGAAGATCAGTTTGAGACAATATTTCAGGTTAAACATAACTTTTGAAAACAGCTTCGAATAAATGTTTCTCTTGTTTATTTCAGATGCAAATTGTTATATATAGCTATATAAACCCTTTATTTGATGTTTGAAAACTGCTATTCAGAGCTCCAGCAGAATCTTAGAAAACGTCATTCTCTCGGTCTGAGAACATCAGTTTGAGACAATATTTCAGGTTAAACATAACTTTTGAAAACAGCTTTGAATAAGTTTTTCTCTTGTTTATTTCAGATGCAAATTGATATATATAGCTATATAAATCCTTTATTTGATGTTTGAAAACTGCTATTCAGAGCTTCAGCAGAATCTTGGAAAACGTCATTCTCTCAGCCTGTGAAGATCAGTTTGAGACAATATTTCAGGTTAAACATAACTTTTGAAAACAGCTTCGAATAAATGTTTCTCTTGTTTATTTCAGATGCAAATTGTTATATATAGCTATATAAACCCTTTATTTGATGTTTGAAAACTGCTATTCAGAGCTCCAGCAGAATCTTAGAAAACGTCATTCTCTCGGTCTGAGAACATCAGTTTGAGACAATATTTCAGGTTAAACATAACTTTTGAAAACAGCTTCGAATAAGTGTTTCTCTTGTTTATTTCTGATGCAAATTGATATATATAGCTATATAAACCCTTTATTTGATGTTTGAAAACTGTTATTCAGAGCTCCAGCAGAATCTTGGAAAACGTCATTCTCTCAGCCTGTGAAGATCAGTTTGAGACAGTATTTCATGTTAAACATAACTTTTGAAAACAGCTTCGAATAAGTGTTTCTCTTGTTTATTTCAGATGCAAATTGATATATTTAGCTATAT
Source organism: Callionymus lyra (assembly GCF_982586985.1). Classification (NCBI taxonomy): domain Eukaryota; kingdom Metazoa; phylum Chordata; class Actinopteri; order Syngnathiformes; family Callionymidae; genus Callionymus; species Callionymus lyra. Next base: position 366,201 of record NW_028258569.1, read on the forward strand.
AAACCCTTTATTTGATGTTTGAAAACTGCTATTCAGAGCTCCAGCAGAATCTTAGAAAACGTCATTCTCTCGGTCTGAGAACATCAGTTTGAGACAATATTTCAGGTTAAACATAACTTTTGAAAACAGCTTCGAATAAGTGTTTCTCTTGTTTATTTCAGATGCAAATTGATATATATAACTATATAAGCCCTTTATTTGATGTTTGAAAACTGCTATTCAGAGCTTCAGCAGAATCTTGGAAAACGTCATTCTCTCAGCCTGTGAAGATCAGTTTGAGACAATATTTCAGGTTAAACATAACTTTTGAAAACAGCTTCGAATAAATGTTTCTCTTGTTTATTTCAGATGCAAATTGTTATATATAGCTATATAAACCCTTTATTTGATGTTTGAAAACTGCTATTCAGAGCTCCAGCAGAATCTTAGAAAACGTCATTCTCTCAGTCTGAGAACATCAGTTTGAGACAATATTTCAGGTTAAACATAACTTTTGAAAACAGCTTCGAATAAGTGTTTCTCTTGTTTATTTCAGATGCAAATTGATATATATAGCTATATAAACCCTTTATTTGATGTTTTAAAACTGTTATTCAGAGCTCCAGCAGAATCTTGGAAAACGTCATTCTCTCAGTCTGAGAAGATCAGTTTGAGACAATATTTCAGGTTAAACATAACTTTTGAAAACAGCTTCGAATAAATGTTTCTCTTGTTTATTTCAGATGCAAATTGATATATATAGCTATATAAACCCTTTATTTGATGTTTGAAAACTGCTATTCAGAGCTCCAGCAGAATCTTAGAAAACGTCATTCTCTCAGTCTGAGAACATCAGTTTGAGACAATGTTTCAGGTTAAACATAACTTTTGAAAACAGCTTTGAATAAGTTTTTCTCTTGTTTATTTCAGATGCAAATTGATATATATAGCTATATAAATCCTTTATTTGATGTTTGAAAACTGCTATTCAGAGCTCCAGCAGAATCTTAGAAAACGTCATTCTCTCAGTCTGAGAACATCAGTTTGAGACAATGTTTCAGGTTAAACATAACTTTTGAAAACAGCTTTGAATAAGTTTTTCTCTTGTTTATTTCAGATGCAAATTGATATATATAGCTATATAAATCCTTTATTTGATGTTTGAAAACTGCTATTCAGAGCTTCAGCAGAATCTTGGAAAACGTCATTCTCTCAGCCTGTGAAGATCAGTTTGAGACAATATTTCAGGTTAAACATAACTTTTGAAAACAGCTTCGAATAAATGTTTCTCTTGTTTATTTCAGATGCAAATTGTTATATATAGCTATATAAACCCTTTATTTGATGTTTGAAAACTGCTATTCAGAGCTCCAGCAGAATCTTAGAAAACGTCATTCTCTCGGTCTGAGAACATCAGTTTGAGACAATATTTCAGGTTAAACATAACTTTTGAAAACAGCTTTGAATAAGTTTTTCTCTTGTTTATTTCAGATGCAAATTGATATATATAGCTATATAAATCCTTTATTTGATGTTTGAAAACTGCTATTCAGAGCTTCAGCAGAATCTTGGAAAACGTCATTCTCTCAGCCTGTGAAGATCAGTTTGAGACAATGTTTCAGGTTAAACATAACTTTTGAAAACAGCTTCGAATAAATGTTTCTCTTGTTTATTTCAGATGCAAATTGTTATATATAGCTATATAAACCCTTTATTTGATGTTTGAAAACTGCTATTCAGAGCTCCAGCAGAATCTTAGAAAACGTCATTCTCTCGGTCTGAGAACATCAGTTTGAGACAATATTTCAGGTTAAACATAACTTTTGAAAACAGCTTCGAATAAGTGTTTCTCTTGTTTATTTCTGATGCAAATTGATATATATAGCTATATAAACCCTTTATTTGATGTTTGAAAACTGTTATTCAGAGCTCCAGCAGAATCTTGGAAAACGTCATTCTCTCAGCCTGTGAAGATCAGTTTGAGACAGTATTTCATGTTAAACATAACTTTTGAAAACAGCTTCGAATAAGTGTTTCTCTTGTTTATTTCAGATGCAAATTGATATATATAGCTATATAAACCCTTTATTTGATGTTTGAAAACTGCTATTCAGAGCTCCAGCAGAATCTTAGAAAACGTCATTCTCTCGGTCTGAGAACATCAGTTTGAGAAAATATTTCAGGTTAAACATAACTTTTGAAAACAGCTTCGAATAAGTGTTTCTCTTGTTTATTTCTGATGCAAATTGATATATATAGCTATATAAACCCTTTATTTGATGTTTGAAAACTGCTATTCAGAGCTCCAGCAGAATCTTAGAAAACGTCATTCTCTCGGTCTGAGAACATCAGTTTGAGACAATATTTCAGGTTAAACATAACTTTTGAAACCAGCTTCGAATAAGTGTTTCTCTTGTTTATTTCAGATGCAAATTGATATATATAACTATATAAGCCCTTTATTTGATGTTTGAAAACTGCTATTCAGAGCTTCAGCAGAATCTTGGAAAACGTCATTCTCTCAGCCTGTGAAGATCAGTTTGAGACAATATTTCAGGTTAAACATAACTTTTGAAAACAGCTTCGAATAAATGTTTCTCTTGTTTATTTCAGATGCAAATTGTTATATATAGCTATATAAACCCTTTATTTGATGTTTGAAAACTGCTATTCAGAGCTCCAGCAGAATCTTAGAAAACGTCATTCTCTCAGTCTGAGAACATCAGTTTGAGACAATATTTCAGGTTAAACATAACTTTTGAAAACAGCTTCGAATAAGTGTTTCTCTTGTTTATTTCAGATGCAAATTGATATATATAGC